>NC_060891.1:7928418-8295918 GCF_014805685.1 Silurus meridionalis | reverse complement strand
ACACACACACACACACACACACACACACAAATGCTCTTACACTCTTTATCACACCCCTTATATCCCTTAGTATCTTAGTAACTTTCCCAGACACACAGAACACATGCCTGTACAGATTCCTCTCAATGAACTGTTGAACCCCCTGCACTTCCCCACTTGGATGTGTCTGTGAGCAGACAAGCAAAGCCAGACTCCATACTCCCATTCGTAGCGAGACTGGTAGCCTAAGCGCTTTTCTTCTGTTCACCCGGCTTCCTCACTAAGTACATTAGTTCCACAACATGGCACACATTTACAGCTGGGCCAAGAGGCCAGAATGGGACTTTAGACTGTTGGTAAAACAGGGAATATTTAAAGCTGGCACAAAGTACACACTGTGTGAGTGAAGTTCCCTCAAACATGCTCTCAATGAGCCTCATTTATCAGAGTGGAAATTTATTTGTAAAATCAAGTTTGAAAAAACATTTGGATCCTACAAAAGCTCTATAGTTTGTATAAATGTACACAGATAGAGCCTCACTAATGCAAGCACTGACTGATAGGGTTCGTACTGCATAGCTGGCAATAAATGCCTGTGGATTATATTGCGAAAGTTAAATAGTCTAATTATTTCCATTTAGCTGTTTACATCATTTTATATTACTGACTTGAAAGAAACCAACCCAAAACTGAAACTAGCCATTTAAAAAAAGACAAAAAAATGGCATAAGTGAAAGATTTAGTGCAGGACACTAATTTGAATGCTTCCGCTGTTTAATCATTTTGTGGTTTTCAGCTGTGAGCTTTGCCTTTTATGGAGTTCTGTGGGTGTAAATCTAACAGTGCTTTGAAAGTGCATGGTCATTTCCTGGTGATTTATAACCATATACATGAATATAGAGTAAATCGGCTTTCGGGAAGGTTTTTAAAATCTGGTAAAAATGTTTAGTTTAGATAAATGAATAAATACAGCTCACTGTGGGTCTCTTATGCTATAACTTTCAGATTTCATAAGTATTGATTGCATACTTCCCATTATGTAATACGGTCTTTTTTTTTACATTAAATGTCATGTTTTTTTATTCAATAGCATATATCTGAAACATTCGCTGATCAGATACGCACAGCACCCAAACTGTGATTGCCATTGTCAATGCTTTGCACACCTTTTCAGTATCAAATATGTATCACTCAAAATTAAGTGCATGTCAGAAACTGAAATATGTAATTTGGTTATACTAGGATTCAACAGATTTCCTGAGTCCTGAGCCCCTGTTGTGTTTACCAATGCAGATTCAGAGAAATATTTTAGTAGCTGTCAAATTAACCTTTTGTTGTATTTACATATTGTACATACAGTTATGTAAAATACATAAAGTCTTTCAGATTATTGGGTAGAAATTTTACTAGGACCACATGGAGCTGGAAGCAAACTTTCCGATTACGTAGCATATTTGGATGGTGTTTCTCTTTCATCGTGTACAGCAACCAAATACCTTGGTGTGATTATTGACCCTAGTCTTTCCTTTGAGGCTCACGTGAATAATATTACCAGGATTGCATTCTTTCACCTTAGAAATATTGCTAAAATTTGAAATATGATGTCGTTAAAGGATGCAAAAAAACTAGTTCATACTTTTGTTACATCTAGATTAGACTACTGTAACGCTTTACTGTCTAGGTGTTAGAGTAAGTGCATAAATAAGCTTTAGTTAGTTCAGAATGCAGCAGCAAGAGTCCTTACTAGATTTAAAAAATATGACCACATCACCCCTGTTTTAATCAGTCTACACTGCTCCCAATTAAATCTCACATTGATTATAAAATACTACTACTGACATATAAAGCACTTAACGGTCTCGTGCCGCAGTATCTGAGTGAACTTCTGTACCAATATGATCCTCCACGCCTACTTAGATCAAAATTGTGCAGGCTATTTGTTGGTACCTCAAAAAATGAAGACTACAGCAGGGGGCAGATCTTTCTCTTATAAAGCCCCACAGTTATGGAACGGCCTTCCAACCAGTGTTCGGGACTCTCACACACTCTCAGTGTTCAAGTCGAGGTTGAAAATGTATTTATTTAGTCAAGCCTTTTATCAGTTGATTTTTTCTTAGGTAAAGGAGCAGATCTGGAGGGAGCATGGATATAGATTGTTTGGTGAACTGGGATATTTGTATGCTGTCGTCCCCTCACATTCACACGTTCACTCGGGTTTGTTGATGGTGGTGTGGTGGGTCGTCTCTTATCCTAGAGATCTCTCATGTTTGTGTTACCTTCTGGTTCTCTCTTTTAGCTATGCTGCCTTAGCGAGTCTTGCCGAAGTCCCAACTGCACAGTAACATTAACTTTGATACAACAATAAGGACATATAATAATCCATATCTCTCTCTCTCTCTCAAGTTAAACATGCTCCTGAGGTTCCAGTGATCACTGTTCCTGCCCCTCTTCCCTCCATGGATCTTCCCACTTCATCCAAGCCTGTATAAAGCTGCTTTGAGACAATGTTCATTGTTAAAAGCGCTATACAAATAAAAATGAATTGGATAAATTTTTTAATCACTCTTCTTTACAGTATTACTTCAGATCATTGAGATTTGCAGGCATTTGTTCAAATGTAACTTTGCGAACTCAAGCCATGCTTGCAAAGCGTTATTTTTAGAGAGAAGAGGCTTTAAACTTGCAACACCTTTGCAATTTCACTGAGCATTGCATGGTCTGACCTTGGGGTGAATTTGCAGAGAGGTCCACTTCTGGAAAGATTGGCTGTCTTGAACATTATTCACAAGTGAAAACCTGAATGATGAAGTGAAAAAATGGAAATCTTCCCAGATTGAGGAGCAGCAACAACTGCTTTACTATGATCAATGCTCCAGACCAGCAAACTGCTGTTCTGCTAGTTTTTTCCATTTTGACCTACTTTTTTGTTCTATTTAGGCTCTATAAATATAGCCCAATACTTAAACCATTGAGTAAAAAAGGGATGTGCTTTTATTTTTTACATAAGTGTATACAATATAATAGAGTTTTTTTTTAATCCATGAGAGACTTCAGAGTATAGATAAATTGATGATTAACACCAAGTCCAGCTCTATTGTAGCATTAATATATACCACTTTATTGGGAACACGTGTACAACTATTTAATCAGTTAACAGTGTGGCAGCAGTGGAAAACAAAATCATGCAGATATGGGTCAGTAATATTCAGTTCAACCATCATAATGGGGAGAAATGTGATCACAGTAAATTTGACCATGGACTGATTATTGGTGCCAGACAGGCGGTTTTGAGAATTTCTACAACTGCTGATCTGGGATTTCCACAGACAACTGACTCTAGAGTTTACTCATAATGGTGCAATTAAAAAAAACACTCACAGAGTGACAGATAAGTGGACAGAATGCACTGTTGATGAGAGAGGTCAAAGAATGACCAGACTGGTTTAGGCTGACAGAAAAGCTACAGTAGCAGAAGACCATGTTGGATTCCACTTCTGTCAGCCAAGAACAGAAAGTTGACACTGTAAGAACAGGTTCTTCAAAACTGGACACTTAAAGATTGGAAAACACACAGCCTGGTCTGATGCACCTCAGTTTCTGCTGGGTCAGCATTTAGCAACTGTAAATCCAGGGGACCAAATCTTCTTGTGTCAAACGATTGTTCAGGCTGGTTCAAATGGTATAATGGTCCAGATAATGATTTCTTGGCACAAATTGGGCGCCAACCAATACCAACCAATCAGTGCTTGATTGCTACAGCCTATTTGAGTATTGTTGCCGACAATGTGCGTTCCTTCATGGGCACATTTTACCCTTTGTCTAATGGTTATTTTCAGCATTATAAAGCACCATGTCACAAAACAAAAGACATGTCTATCTAGTTTCATGAAGATGGAAATGAGTTCAGTGTTCTTCAGTGCCCTTTCCAATAAGTGTATTTGAACAAAGAGAGCAAAGAGAGACCGTATTACCCAGTGCTCGGTCAGTGTATATGTTAAACAAACTTCATTACCAAGAACACATTTTTACTTAAATATATATAAAGACAACTTTATCAAGGTGATTTCTTTTAAATAATACTTTCATTCTTTATAATAATTAAGTATTCAAAATGGCTACAAACCAATTGTACTTCTCATTGAAATTATATGAAACTGGTATATGTCCTGTTCTCTATATTTTTTTCTATCAGTCTTATTCCTGGTTTTTCTTATTATTGTGATGTGAGTTTTAATGATGAACGTCTGATATTGTTCTAACTGCTTTGGAATTTATGTTTCAGTTATTACTGCTTTTTTATCATTACACCAAACAGGTTAGCAGTTGCCTTAAATTGAACACCAAAAAAAAACTTTTCATTTTCTGGGAATTTTACCTTTCTCGCATGTGTAAGAGTGACAGCAGTTGCCTGGTGCTCCTGTAGCCTCACTGATGATTACAGTTTTGTGGCCACTGGGACATATTTGATGGGGTGGGCATTGAGCACAGGTGCACTGTAGTGATAAATTATAGCAGCAGATGCCAGGGGGGAGGTAGCTATGGGTCAGCACAGAGTCAAGGGGGCACTTGGGCACGGCTAGAGTTGGGCATGTGATTGCAGCACACTTCAGCTCCACTGAAAAAAAGAGAGTAAGGGAGTGTGTGAGAGACAGATAGAGTGAAATGTTAACAAACAGTATGACTAACAGCTATAAACACCATCTATTCTGTTCAGGGATGAAGGGGTGGAGGGAAACAGTAGTTTTCTTTAGACACTACTAGTACTACTACTACTAATTATTATTATTATTATTATTATTATTATTATTATTATTATTATTATACAAGTTTTGTGATTGTACATTAAAAAAGCACATCTATTTGCAGTAATAAATAATAAAAACCTACTTATTAAAAGCACAACTGACCCCATTACAGTGGTTTTCAGAAAGAGAGGCAGAGATCAGAGACTTTCTTGGCAGCAGTGTGTGTATCAGTAGTTTTGCTTTATGTGTTCCTGGTCACCTGAGCGTGAGAACACTAACACA
The DNA here is from genome assembly GCF_014805685.1 of Silurus meridionalis. Taxonomy (NCBI): domain Eukaryota; kingdom Metazoa; phylum Chordata; class Actinopteri; order Siluriformes; family Siluridae; genus Silurus; species Silurus meridionalis. The sequence goes on along the minus strand of NC_060891.1, from coordinate 8,290,912 downwards.
TGCACTGGAGATATCTGTATTTCCTGTTCTTACAGGAAGCTGTGTACTTGTTTATTTCCATAAAAAAAGCATGCTGGGTTATTCAGTTACAACATAAACCCAGTCAAACCCCATTCTAACAGAGATTTTGACCTCACACAATTATTCATTTCATAACTTTTTCAGGCTACTTTTTTCAGGCTCTTTTTGTACCTTGGAGACTATTTTGATTCCATTGGTTTTTTTTTTATTCAGATTTTCCCATCCACAAAAGCCACTGCAGCCCTGTCCCAAAGGGGTACTCTAGGGTGTACTTTGGATAGCACTCAGGAAAAATATAATTGGTAGATTATTTCTACGTGTTGCTATTGAGGCAGTTGTTCAGTGATATTGAGGTAGAACAATTGGGTTACACAGCTCTTAAACATAGTTTATTTTAGGTTATTTTCTTAGTAGTATTCAGTTATAATTGGAATATAACTGAAGTGGGTATTTTGTGTTTATGTGCAAAGATAGACTTTTTTTTTTTTCCAGTTTATGCAGATTTGGAGATGCACAATACAGCACTGTATGTCATGCTTTGACTGAGGTTTTTAAATGAATCATTTTGGACAAATTTATCCAGGTGCATGTCATTTAAAGTTCCAAGGGAGTATAAAGCTGTACACATTCTCCACGTTGTTTTAAAGCTTTAATCATGCAACACTGCCAAGTGAAGAACTTGTCTAGGGGAGAAAATTATTCAGCATCACTGTGTGACAAGGCAGATGCCCTGCTGAGTCAGAACATCACTGCAGTGAGACTTTGTCCCCCTACTAATGTTGCAGTTGCATTTCCCAGGAGTTCCAAAGGAGTTATACATACATGAGATATGACTAATGATTATGTCAGAAAATGTTATTATATATTTAGTTCATGTTGAAAATATATGTTGGCCATCTTGTTCTAGCTTGTTCCATCTGTGTTCAAACATGCAAAGCTATTTGTATTATTTTTGACAAGTTGGTAATTGCTATAAAACCATCACACTCATGTAAACCAATGATGCTAGCTAATGGTTTCCAATAAGTGAAAATCTAGCATGAAAGAAAAACTAGTTCTTATCTTCATTAGCACTGGTTATGTAAATCAGAGGAGATACGGGAGACACAAGAGTAGCCAGTTCTGCAGCTGTACCAAAAAAAAAAAAAAAACCCATGACAATATTTTGTCCCATATAAGTGAAATGTATGTCTTCTTCTTCTTCTTTCGGCTGCTCCCATTAGGGGTCGCCACAGCGGATCATCCGTCTCCATACCACCCTGTCCTCTACATCTGCCTCTTTCACACCAACTACCTGCATGTCTTCCCTCACCACATCCATGAACCTCCTCCTTGGCCTTCCTCTTTTCCTCCTACCTGGTGGCTCCATCTTCAACATTCTTCTACCAATATAATTCATGTCCCTTCTCTGCACATGTCCAAACCATCTCAATCTCGCCTCCTCACCTTGTCACCAAAACATCCTACATGTGCTGTCCTCTAATAAACTCATTTCTAATCTTGTCCATCCTCGTCACTCCCAACGAAAACCTTAACATCTTCAGCTCTGCTACCTCCAGCTCTGCCTCCTGCCTTTTACTCAATGCCACTGTCTCTAATCCATACAACATCGCAGGTCTCACCACAGTCCTATAAACTTTCCCTTTCATTCTTGCAGATACCCTACTATCACAAATCACTCCTGTCACTCTTCTCCACCCACTCCACCCTGCCTGCACTCTTTTCTTTACTTCTAACACACTCTCCATTACTTTGCACTGTTGACCCCAGGTACCTGAACTCCTCCACCTTCTCCACCTCTTCTCCTGCAACCGCATCACCCACTGCCCTCCCTCTCATTCACACACATGTACTCTGTCTTACTCCTACTGACTTTCATTCCCCTTCTCTCCAGCACATATCTCCACCTCTCCAGGCTCTTCTCAACCTGCTCTACTCTCACCACAAATCACAATATCATCTGCAAACATCATAGTCCAGGGAGACTCCTGTCTGACCTCGTCCGTCAACCTGTCCATCACCACTGCAAACAGGAAAGGGCTCAGGGCCGATCCTTGATGCAGTCCAACCTTCACTCTGAACCAGTCTGTCGTACCTACTGCACACTTCACTGCCGTCACACTGTCCTCATACATGTCCTGCACCACCCTTACATACTTCTCTGACACACCTGACTTCCTCATACAATACCACAACTCCTCTCTTGGCACTCTGTCGTACGCTTTCTCTAAATCCACAAATACACAATGCAATTCCTTCTGTCCTTCTCTATACTTCTCCATCAACATCCTCAAAGCAAATAAGGCATCTGTGGTGCTCTTCCTCGGCATGAAACCATACTGTTGCTCACAGATGGTCACCTCTTCTCTCAGCCTGGCTTCCACTACTCTTTCCCATAACTTCATGGTGTGACTGATCAACTTAATATAAGTGAAATGTATGTAATAAATGTAAATTGTGAAATTGTTATTGTTCCAATAAAATTGGACCATGAAATTATAATTTGCCAATGAGATTTTGGTAAAGTGTTTGGTCTAAAATCAACAAAAGCATAATGATAGCTAGGTATTTATCTCATGTAGTATAATAAGCATTATGTAATTTTTAAAATCTATATTATTACTTGACAGTCCTTGCTTTTTAGGCTGTGAGCTTTCTATGAATGGGTGGAAATAAAAGACAGGTTCAAGGTGTTAAAATGTATCCCCCTACTTAATTGAGTAATTAAGCTAGATCTTTACTAATGATGACAAATACACTTTTTATGTGGCTTGTGCTGTTTCTTTCTGAACGTGCTTTGCTGATTTAGTTCCCAGGCTCTAAACCTGTTATCCAATTTCCAAGCTTGCAACTCGACTCCCACTGAGGATGTTGACTACACTCTGACATTTACAGAACTGTAAACAGATATCCTTTATATCCCCACCAATACAGACACACAGAGACACACACTCATACAATTTCACACACCATCCTCATTACATACCAGGTTATAAATAATAATTAAGGAAATTAGTAAAATAGTCTCAGTCATGTTTTTTCAGAATTGAACAGATTCCCCTGTCATGGTGACGGCTGTGTATAGGATTACGGGATTTTCTGCAAGCAATACTGTTTTATCATTAACATATATTGGATAACTACATGGAACAGGACAGTTAGGAATTGGTAACTGGGTCAGTACTGCAAAATGCCCCACTGTAGTTATACAAAAAAACAACAAAAAAAAAACATTTAAATTGTATGCTCATTCATGAAATGCATAGAATGTGTTTTACCTTTTATCTGATAGAATGTATTTAATCTTAATATTATAAATGATCAAAAATGGTAAACTGGTTGATCTAGGGTTAGAATAATTTCCCTCCTTAGATGCAATATATCCTGTTATCTGGTTCAGCATGACATCAGTTTGAGTAGTGGATGAACGGGAAATAAAGTCAAAGAGTTCTTGTGTGCGTGCATGCATGAGTGTGCGTATACGCATGTTTTGTTCATCTAAGAAGGGTACTATTTGGGTAGGAAGTCTGACAGTTGAGATTGAGGCAGCAGCAGCCGTTAAATAAATAGTGAAGGAGTGTGAGGTATCTGTACAGCACTGTTTTCTTTAGCTGACTGTGAAACACCAGTTGCCAGGCACAAAGCTTACATTGATTAACTTTCTCAATGCATACTAACATTGAGAAAAGGAAAAAAGTCCTCCTGCATTACGGTAGGCTGCAAGCTCTTATTAAAAAGGCTTTAGGGTAAGTCCTACTTCAGCCAAATAAACATTCAGAGGCCTTATTTGGGAGGTTTCTCCAACTTTCATATCACATTCATTCATTCATGTTTGCCTGTTATAAGGGTTGCGAAAAATGCCATGGTAATGTAAAGGAGAGTGATCAATGAAATTTGAAAAGACATCACTAAATAAGGGCACTATTAATGGACAAAAGCAAGTAATTATCTTATTTGTAGAAATTGGTAGCCAGTAGCTATACCCAATCACAATAGGATAACTATGATAATGGTCCAAATTAATTCCATCAACACTGTGCTCAACAACTTATGCCCTTAATAAAATATGCTCCAGTACACACATACTAGTAATAGTATTAAATCTATGTGACAAAAGCATTGACATGCCAAATAACAGGTGACATGAAATGACAGATATGACAATTAAAAAGGCAATCAAAGCAGAGCAGACTGTAAGATGATATCATTGGGCGATACATTAGCAACACTATAAAATAAGGAGGAGTTTATTACTACACTAAATAAGGAAAATTGTTTACACACACGATACTAATTAAAATAACAGCTCTTACCAAATATATTGTTCTAGACTATCAGTTCCTATCGATTAAAGATTCCAATTAAAGGAAAACAAAAAAAAAATGTTCTTAGCTGTATAAACCTTAATGTCCAAAGTAAAATCTTTATTGCAATCCGACTTCATTCTATTAGCCAATGCACTTAATGAAAATAAAATTCACCAGTGTGAACATTCATGTGTGCTTCTTATGGCCACTATTAAAACCAAGAAAATATAAACAGACCTATAAATACTGTTCTATAAACCCCATGATTGATTAATACTATTGATTCTTTTTTAACTTGTTTTCCAATGTGGATATAATGTTTATGTCAAGTACATACTTAGACTTTGATTATTATTTACCTTTTTTAGTAAAGTTTTAAAAGTTCACTACATAAACTTTCAAGGCAAAAAAGACTTCCTGATTAAACAAACGTGTGCTTTTAGGGTAGTACCCAAGTGACAGTTTAGTACCTTGTTTTCTGATTATATGGTTAAAGGCACAATAGGAAAAGTAGGGAAGACAAGCAGGATGGACTCAATAGCAAAAGTATTTCTGGACCACTGTGTCCAGTAGGAGGTTCCAGGATAATTAGCTAGTCAGTGACTATGGAAGCAATCTTTGCACCACAATAGTAGCTATTCTTTTTTGTTGAGCCAACAAAGACACAACGGCCTCTTTTGACATGGTTGATAAATTCAATCTACCCAAATGGCTTCTAATTTGCTTTCAATTGGCCGAATGGACAGTACTTTGAAACGCTTAGCAACCGGTAGGTTCAGGCAACACAGCACAGAGCAAATGGCACACAAAATGGGATAAGTTGGACATGGAAATTAGTTCATCACCAAAACATACTCCATTGTAGACAATGCATGTACATCTGGCACATCCAACGCTCATTCATGAAAAGAAAAACAGCTTTATAAATGTGCTTTTCTTTTTAGCGGCGGACACGAGGGCGGCAGTTTTCCTCCATGTTCTCGTTTCCCGCGCGTCTCCTGCAGGCAGAGGAGGCTGTGTTGACAAGCCGGGTTTACTCATGGAAAAAAGAAATGCACAATACAAGCACTGTTCGAAGACTGACTTTGGAACAAAGCTGCCTCAGTGCAGCTGCTCTTGCGTGGGCTTCTTTTATATAGTTGTAATATGGGGGGAAAAAAAAAACACAGACACAGATATCAGATAGTCAAGTCTGTTTTTGTTTAAGATCTACAGGTGATGTCAGAGAAGTGAACTAATGAAATATGAATGCTTGATGGAAGGCAAGCTACTTTGTGTTATGGAGATGAACAGTGTTGGGCAGTAATGCGTTACTAGTTACGCGTTACTATAACGAAGTTACTTTTGACAGTAACTGCGTTATTTTTTAAAATAAAGTAACTTTGTTACCGTTAACGTATGGAGCGTTACCCGTTACTTTTTTAAATGAATGAATTTCGGCTGAAGTGTAGCCTACAGTCTAACCTGTTTAAAGCAGCGACGCATTGTAGGATTGGTGAATAAACCACTTTAAACACGAAGACGACGCACTGTGGGCATGTCTCTGTTTATTCAGGTTTGTGCAGCAGTAATGGTGAGTCGAGGCGAGACGAGTTTCTGCTCATTATTATGCTCATTATTTCACTTTAGTTGAGTATAAAAACAAAAACTTTAGTCAAATGTAAGCTGTGTCTTTCTGGTTCGAAGGTCGTATCTACTGCGATAGCAGCACCTCCAGAAACTCCATGCCTCGACGAACCTAGAAGCTAATCCGGTGTTCTGTTCTACATTGTTGATAGTTTTTATACTTAAGCTGTGAAAGGAACATTTTTCAGGGCTCAACACAACACAGCTTTTATGATGCAGAAGCCACTTTAGTTTTCGATTCTGAATATATTATTCAGCTTGTTTTGTTATTTATTTCAGAAATCCTTGTGATATATTCAGTTTGTGCTGGTCTGACTTAAATAAAATTGTGTTTAAAAATGACTGTGTTTAAGTCAGTTTTGTGTTTGTATAGACCATAACGCATAAAAGGGCATTAATGGGAACATTAAAGAACATTCTTTAAAAAAGTAACTGGAAAGTTACTTTTAACAGTAACACATTACTTTGGTGTAAGTAATCAACAAAGTAATTTAGTTTTTGAATGAAGTAACGAGTAACTGTAACTAGTTAATATTTTTTAGTAACTAGCACAACACTGGAGATGAATAAGCATGACCAAATATTACAGTCAGAAGTAGACGTTTGTAAATTAGTGGATGCAGTGGCGGGCGGTCAGGGCCATCAAAGCCACCTCTGCTGGCCTAAACACTATCAGAAGCACTGACCTACATTAACAACCTAAATTCTAATATTTGTTCCGTAAAATTGTATTCATTTGTTCCAAACAGTTTATTCTCTTCATTTCGTAGCGTTTCTCTTGGCTGCACTGCTTCCAGTACGTGTATGTTACATTTTTTGTCCAATCAGATTATAGCCTCTATGTGCTGTCATGTCAATTGAATCTGCCCAGGGCCTGCAAAGTCTGTTCTGCTGGCTCTTTTTACCATTGTCTCCTTAAAAAATAGCTTAGTCTCTTTAAACAATCAGATTTCATATCCGCCTCACAGCGCCAGCTAGCTGGCCCAGAATAGCATCAGCATTTTTCTCTCCTCTGATTGGTTGGTCAGAGGGAAACTGTTACAGCCAAGTTCAACTGGCAAAACACGTCTGTAGCACGCTGCACACATTAATCAATCTGAGTTAAACTTTTTTTTTATGCCTACGGAGGAAGAGAAATTGATTTGGTCTCGGACATACTTAGAAATAAATTTTCAAGAAAAGCTAGACATCGTGAGGGGGTCGGCCAACCCTGAATCTCGGCTAAGGGTTTGTTCTCCACTTTCAGACCAGTGAATATGAGCAGTACCTCTGAGGAGTGGTGCAAAATTATGAGTATATATCTCTGGTGAGTAGGTTGTATTTAATTTAAATATTAATGTTTTTGTCATGTTATTAGACAAATATTGATTCTGAACTGCTACAGATGATGTAGGTGGCAAAGTTGCGGTTATAGTGTAGAGGTTTGTAGTTGTCTTATTTTTCTTGCTTTAGTAAAATGGTATTTACCTTATTTTTTTATTTTTCTTTCTCTCTGTATTGCCACGCTTTGTTATATTACGTTTTTGTAGGTTTCTATAATCGCGACGATATAGTGGGGGTATTTAGAGGTGGATTAAGTCGGGTAAGTCCCCACCGAAGGCCCAGGTACCAAATGCACGGCCTTTGGAAACATGTAGTAGAGTAGAAACATGGGATGGGCCACTCCACCTCCTCCATTAATACACCAGAGTAGGGTTGAAACGAATCCTTCACTAACATAAGTAATTTGAATACAAAAAAATCAAGGCAAATTATTTAACTACACAAGGAGCATTTAACTACACACAGCATTGTGTTTCCCCATGGACCATAAATACTGATGCACCACCAAACTCTGGAATGCTCTGGATACCTTTACCATTTTTAAAGAAATTGTAAATATTTTTACTTATATACACACACACACAATATATAATATATATATATATAGTGTGTGTGTGTGTGTGTGTGTGTGTGTGTGTGTGTGTGTGTGTGTATTTGTATTTTTTATTGAAATTTCAGCAATAAAAATGTTAGTATACCAGGGCGACACCTATCACTTTCTTGTATTCACTTTCTTGCTTGTGCAAATTAAAGGATTAGGACTGAATAAATTAAATAAAAAGGACTGAAATAGAAGTTTGAGTGTCTTGTGTTTTGGTGCACAGTGTAGTACACCCTTCCCTTCTTTGTCAGATGTGACCGAAAGGGACCCTAGCCTTTATGATGCTGAACAAATGAAACAAAAGCTCTCTTCATGACAAAAGTCTTTTGTGCTATTGTTGAAGTCAGAAAAAAAAGCTACTTAATGTTCCTTAATTTCTGAGCTACGTGCAAAAGATGCTAAAATTCAGTTTAACACTTAACCCCGATGAGTACATAAAATTGGAAACAAAACAAGATGAAGAATCCTAGTTTAATATGTTTTTTCTAATATATTAAATTCCTGTTTTAGAATTTACTCAAATATTTAATCTTTAAGGTAACATAACGTTAGAAAATAATCTGTTATATGTCTGTTGGATATTAATTTAAAGTATGGTTTCTCAAATCCATTTTGTAGTTACAGACCCACATTCACTGTAAAACATTCCACATACTGTCTCAGAAATTAATTTCATGAGCATTATTTAAATAATGAAATCATGTGCACAATAATTATTTTTGTCTATTTTGTAAAGCCATACAGTTTTCTATTCCTGAATGTTCCACCAACAAAAGGTTTAAGTAGACATTATTTATAGACTAAGACCTGTTACAGACTCCATGGCTAGGCTTTACAAACCCCTAGGGGTCCCAGGATCTCACACGGAGTACCACTGTGTGAATCCACTAAGACGTATTAAAGACATTCACTAGGCAAAAAACTAAAATACAAAAACCATATGGATTTGAATATAAGTGGTCATGGCTCTAATAAAGATTTTTCTTAGGTTTCTCTTTATCTTAGAAAGATCTCTTTATCTCTTTATCTCTTTAGTTAGAAACCCGTATGTCCTTAAATGAATTTAAAACTACTATAAAGAGTGTTGTGATGGAGACATGTTCTTGTTTTTCTTAAGAGTCTCATTGTGTTTTATATTTTTATTTTTAATATTTTGTACTTCTTTTATTGTGTTTGTTATGTATGCATTTGTTGTGATTTGGCTGCTACCTTGGCCAGGTCTCTCTTGTAAAAGAGATTCTGAATCTCAATGGGACCTCCTGGTTAAATAAAGGTATAATAATCTCTGTCTCTCACTCTCCTGTTTTTTTTTTTTTTTCAATAGTTTAAAAAGAGCATCATTATAAGCTCATTTCAAACTATTGACAAAAAGCAAGAAAAAGAAATAAGAGAAAGAAAGAGACACTTTTAGCTACTTAATGTTGTACAGCACGATATCACATAAACTCAGTGAAGGCCACATTGTGCTTTTGCCAGGAAGCAGTGGTCTAGACAGCACTACAGCCACAGCACAAAGGGATGCCACTGATGCAGAACTAACATAAGGAGTGTAAATGAGAGATAGGGAATAAGGAATATGCAAATTTACTTTTGGGCTCAGGCTGAAGTAATCAATCTGCCTGGGTCCGTACTTATACTCTGATCAAACTGAACACTGTCTTTTATGTTTTTTGCAACAATAAGGACACTTAACTTTCTTTATTTCTTCCTCTACTCTCCGTCTGTCTGTGTCCCTTTCTTCAATTTGGATCTGACTGAATCAATCTCGATGCACTACCTCTGGATGGAGTTCTAGCTAATTGGAGACCATGAACAGCGTAAAGATCCATTACCTTACTAAGCAACTCAAGGATTTCGACTGTAATTAATATTCACAGTCTGAAACAATGGCTTAGGGCTGCAGTTTGCATGAACAGTTCTGTATTTAAGCAACTATCACTGAACAGTACACCTCAAAAATGATGGAACTATAATGAATGGACATTTGGTGCCCCGCAGATGAGGATGGTTCCCTTTTGAGTCTGGTTCCTCTCAAGGTTCCTCATGCCCTCTCAGGGAGTTTTTCCTTTTCACAGTTGCCACTAGCTTGCTCATTAGAGATAAACTTATAAGGAACAATTTTATAAGCACTAAAGTTACACATTCCAACTTCATAACTGCTTCATCTCTGTAAAGCAGCTTTGGGACAGTTTAAATTGTTAAAAATGCAAACGTTGCTGAAATAAATTGAATCTGCCAGTTCCACTTTACAGCATGGAATCACAGTGACATGGCTTGAGTCACATTATTCTAAGAAGAGAAGAGCTGAATATGCAGATTGGGCCAGACCTTAGAACTCTTCTATTCTTTTGTTTTGAAGTCTTTAAAAAGTCCAAAAATGACCTGAAGTTTAAAATATTGTTAATCCTTTTGCTACAACAGAAGAAGTCCTCATTGGGTACTCCTATGAGCCAAGAACAAGATGTTGAAGTAGGTGAAGGGTTACAGAAATTAGACAGTTGTAATTGTTTAAATGTCTTTTACAGTAATTTATTATATTTCAGTTGAAAATAGTGCAGCATTTAATTTATTATTATCATAATTTACATTTATTATAGTTATTAAAGATTAAATAATGTGTCAATCTTTGATGCTGGGTAGGTCTGCTTTCACTAATATCTTTAGAGGCAGAATATTAAAAGATATAAATGATAAGAGCTGCTTGTGTGACTAGACCACATGCAACTGCACTGAGACAGTCACATTGTGTTCTAGTGAATATCCCAAAAAGGACAAGTTGTTATTTTTAGTTACACTGTATATATTGGCAGTGAAATATTATTTGAGTCAGCATGTCCTGAATTTCCTTATTTGAGCTCACTTATAAGACCAATGTTTGTCATTCTTGCTTGTTCCCAAGTAGAAATTTGATTGGTCATGAGGTACAAGATCGCTTGACTTTACTTAAGTAAGTAAAAACTGCTTTTATATTTTATATATATATATATATATATGGGTATATTATTACTATTGTTTTCATTGGACAACTTCCTGCAACTGAATTCCAAGAGAAAATACAAATCTGAATGACTTAATTTGATTAGCATCAGACATTCAGGCTATATAAACAATTATTTACAATGATCCCTTGTGAATGAGCCAAGTAGTATAGCCCACTGGGTGAGTTTGTTTCCATTTGCGAGGGCGTACTGGAAGACAGAAGCGTGTTTGTCAGCCAATCATGGCTGCGGTTCATTAACATGAATGATTAGAAGCGTTACACCCACTAAAATGTTCTTTGCAAAAACAGAGGTCCTGAAAAAATTATTCCAATATTTTAAGAAGGTTTATAGAATTCTGAATTACAAAAATTCACTTTTTGTTCTAGTCAGAGCCAAAGCCAAAAGAGCAACAGTGGTATCGCAAGAGTGGTAAGTTTTAGCTATGTCTGTTTTTCATTACATGTAAAAAAAAATCAGAGCACATGCAAGTTTTACTTCACCATTACTCTTTGTAATTTCAAAATAAATACATTTCCACCCACTGCTGATTTCTTTACTGATGTGGAACCAAACAGTGTTCATATGCTTCCTTGAAAACCCACTTTAATTCTTACAAACACATAATGAGAGACTAGTCAGTGCAACATCAGTCTAGAAAAAATGACACAAACAGTTAGCAACAAGTCAGCTTCGAATATAGTAGGTCAGAATATTTTTTAGAAAATCAATCTAAGGAGGATTTTACATAACTGTTCACACCTTTTACTTTCTGCAGGGGGGAAAAAATGTGATTTCAAAAAGACACTCTATTTGGTTATTTGGCATGACTTGTTAATGTTAATCTGTAATAGATAACTAAACACATACTGTCAAATTAAGGATGTATTTATGAGTACATTATTCAGAACGAACAAATAATGTCTTCTAAACAGATATAAATACATTATTATAAGTAATACAGAATATAGTTATATATTTAGGATGCAATAGGTGAGTAATGGTATCCTTGAACCCCCTAGAACCAACCAGGTCAATGACACATGAACATTTGATGAAATTTGATGAAACTTATAGGACTGTAGCCAACATTTCTGAAAATGCCTGCAAGAGGAACAATGACCCAAGACTGAATAGAGGGATTCCTCAAATGGTAAGGAATAATCCAGAAAAAACTTCAAGGCAGAGCCAAAATAACATTTGAGTTCATGGTGCAACAGTTTTGAGTCGGGAAAATTAATTCTGTTGATTAAAGGCCAGGAGGATTATACTTTTTACAGAGAAACACACAAAAAACCTGACTGGCATTTGTCTAAGTGTATGTTGAATAGCTCCAGACATTTTTGGATCGATGAGACATTAAGAGAGCTTTTTCAGTAAATCTCAATGTTTACAGAAATGAAAATTAAGTTTTTTAAGAAAACAGCAGAGAAAACTATCCCTAGTGTGAATCCTGGACAAGCCTTATAGGTGATCTGAAATTGCCTCACTGACACTGGCACTGAGTTCCTTATAAGTCGGCAGTGCAAGTCAGAATACTATAAAGGAATTTTGGAGAAATATTCAACCCAATTATGCTCATATGTCTAAAACCAAAAATAAAATCATAAAAATTATAATGTAGCCTGCAATGTGCCTGGATTTGATCCCATTGAACATCTGTATAAAGAGCAAAATTTCCTATTTGGAAAAAGGTATCCACCACACCTGTGGGAAATAGAGAAGATTGTTCGAGTCAAGAAATGCAAAAAAACTATTTTCACAGCTACGGAACGTGTCTGTCTGCAGTTATTGTTAACCAAATGGGTGTTTTGTCCATGACATTTTAATTTGCTTTATTATTTAAAACAATACATTAAGTCATACAGCAGAACAAAGATTCTGTTTTATTATTATACATTTTCTACATGACATATATTTGACCATTTCAACTTTCAAGATTCATGTTTCATTCTCTTTTTTAGCCACATCTATTATACCAAGAGCTAAATTGTGTCATCTGTCAACTGCTTGTTCATGAAGCCACTAGTAAAAAGGTCTCAAATGCCATAATAAGAACGATGTGGGCAAACTATTTTTTCCATAGTCAAGAAAAGAGGGGCAAAGTAAATATTCTACTTTCTTAATGATTATTACAGTATGTGTTATGGAAATGTCAACAAATCTAGCTGAAGTCAACCAAACTGGAGATTAAATACAGGGGACTTCTCATTCTGTGTAAATAACCAATATAATAATCAAACCAATAACAAATAATCTGCACTTTGTGCTGGAAAGAAATCAGTGTTACATTTTCATACAATTCTGCCAGCAAATAATCTACTGTGAAAGTGAAAAAAATTATGACTTTATAATTCTTACAGCTTCATCAAACACAATGAATTCCATATTTATTAAACAAACCTTTTCTGTTTTTTAAACCACAAACCAATAGCCTGGAAATTTCCACATATTTAACCTACCACTCTATATTTAATAATATGCATATGTCATTGTGGAAAGTTGACAGTTTCTGTCTACATCACAAGTTAAGATCAGCAACTAGAGGGATAAAAGCTCAAGATAACTGATTGTCAGGAGAATTAAATACAGCCTAGATATATAAATAAATGATGATAAAGCAGCACAAAAATCACACAAACCTCTCTTTATGTTGTTATTGCAGTAAGGCCTGACATGTGTAAAGTTAAGCAATGCCATTAAATCTGAAATATGCCCATGCCCATTTGTCTCTGATCCACATTAGACACATGCATTAATTTACAGTAAGCTATGAATAATGAAAAATGTTGCATGACTCAGCCAAGCTACAGCATATCATAGAACTGTTTCCACTTTTCAGGCTTAGTTTCCTTTCAGAATTTCTACAGAGGTAAGGGATTTGACTATGTTTAAACCTATTGCTTGAGCCTTCATCACCTCACCATCCAGAACATTCAATCATTCACTGTTTCCTGACCACATGCCCAGTAGCTTGCCAATACACACACAAGGCTCTTACTACGATAGTTCTTTCTGTTTTAAGGTTTTCTGTTTCATGGATTGCACTGCCTCGTAAAGCATGGCTGAACACTGGCATGCTGGCACACACATGCTGGGAGATGGAGATTTGCTTTGGCTTTGTGTGTTGCATTTCAGTCTGCACCACAATACACAAACAAAAATCAGGAAGATTTTGAGGAGAACAATATGGAATTTTATGTAAAGTTTATATACTTATAAATATGTTACCCAAGAAAATTGTATCTAGTAATGGATCATGTCTTCATTCCATATTCATTATTTGGTAACTCACTCTTTTAGACCAATAAAGACAAAAAAGTGCCTCTATGAGTTTTATCTTATGGTTAATAATAGATTTTGGAATTAATTACCTGTTGCTAGTTGGCACTGGCGGCGGTTGGCAGAGGTGAAGTGGGGGTGGCAGCATTGGGATGCATACTCACAGACTGTGGTGGTCAGGTTACAGCCAGAGAATACACAGGCTGGGTTTGAAAGACCCACAAACCTCCCCAACGTCTTCCATTGTTTTGTCTTCATTATTAGTTGATACAGAGACATAAATTAAACTGTATTTTTACCTAAATTTGCACATTGTCTACTCTAAACCAAGAGTCATCAACTGGTGGCCCTGATCCAGATGCACACCCGAATGAGTTTAGTGGCTGTAGCTTTAAAAACAGCATGACATGTAGCAGATCTTCCGTTGTGGCCTATCCAATCAGATTCACATATGTAAATTATTTAGCTGAAGACAAATCATTAAACCAGAGAAAAGCTATTTTTTATTCACAATTCCGAGTATAATTTTCGCTATTCTGACTTTTTTCCTCACAATTTAATTTTTTTTAACAATTGTGAGGAATAAAGTCCGAATTACAAGGTCTAAAGTCACAAATTGCGAGAAATAAAGTAAAGTAAAGTAAAGTAAGGTTCATTTGGCTTTTTTTTTTTTTATGTGGTGGAAAACAGGCTTTCATAGTTCAGAGTCTTTTTACCAAAAGTGGTAACATAACCCGGTACTATCAAACAAAACATTTCAAATAATGTGTCGTGTCTATGGCCTGCATCCCTAGCCAAAGCAGTACAGCTGGCAGAGGATCACTTGTTGATGGTTCCTCCGTCAGGCATTCCTGCTTTTTCTCCCCATCCCCCTTTTGTTCCTGGTCCCAGCTCCCAGAAACCAGTGGTGTGGGATCCCCAAAACCAACACCTCAACATTGATTTCCACTATTCAGCCACATTTTTCCACAAGGGCCATAAATATAATAAATTGTGAAGTCTTCCCAGTTATTGAAGCAGCCTTGTGGTTTTTGTGCCCAAGAGCATCAGGTCAGTCTATTTTTGTATTAGCTTCATAAAGGCAGTGTCTAAATGAAAAATGCAGTGTCTAAATCCAATATCTTGGCTTCACTTGGGCCTTGGGCAGGTGAGTCCCCAAACTGTAAAGACAGCAAGGATTTTTACATGCTCAGTGTCTCAATTTCTGGGGCTAGCTAACTGTTATTGGAGTTTTGCACCGAATATTTCGGACATCACCAACCCTCAGATAGACTTCACTAAAAAGTCAGCTCTGCTCTGGTGGATAAACCCATATGAGAAGGCTTTATGCCAGGTATGCTAAGGCCAACTGTTGCATTTTGTCTACCTTGTGTTTTGTAGACAGAGGCCAGGGGCAATTTTGTCCCAGATGGTGAAAGTAAAGGACACGATAGAGAAGAAGATGCCAACGCATGAATTACATGTTGGTATCTGGCATTATTTAAATAATATGTGGTGGTACATTATTATGGTGCAGATGGTGGTGGCATATTACCTTTTCTGTCAAAAGGGGGGGTCAGCTGCAGGCTGGATGGTTCCCCAGCCTCGACTGGTTGGTGGGAGTACCTGGGAGCGAGGGCAGATGTGACCAAAGAGGTGGCTGGTCCAACTGGCAGGTAATGTGTAATCATTCTCACTTGTGATTTATTACTCCCAGTTTACTTATGTCTGTCTCTTTGTGGTTTTAGTAACTGACTTAACAAGAAGTGGCTCACACAATACACATACAAATGTTGAGCATGAACTTAAATTTGACAGAGCAAAGCTGTGAATCTGTTGCTAATAAGAGTTTTAGTTTGTTGAGTTTTTAATTGGAATCAACCAGAGCCCAGGGTTCATCCAACATTCCACGTGTCCTTCAAGTCTTATTCCACACACATTACATATCTTTTATCAAATGTAAGTTGAGTACAAAACTTAAAAAAAAAAATTCCTGAAAAGTGTGATCAAGTAGACAAATTAAAAGTACCTTTTACCCACTTCTCAGTGTACTTTAGAAATAATAAGTGGGCTGTTATGAAATATATGAATCATTATTATTAATTTAATCTTTAGAAAACATATAGAAGACATCCACCTTCTGTTTAGGTAGATACACAGTGTTAATCAATTTAGAGCTTTGGTACACACAAATGCAAAGATCAAACCATATTTGTGACCTTTAAAGTGCCTCTGAAATCATTTCCTAAAGCAAAAAGTTGTAAATCGTGGACTTGTGCCCTGAAGTTCTGCTCTTCCTAAAACAGGAAAAAAAAAGTTAACCTTAAGTATTAAATAAAGCAATTCATGGACTAAAAGCAGTACACAACCAGCCCTTTGGGACACATATTTGCACATCTGGCTATGAACTAACTTGTGGATAAATGTGTCTACATTAAGCAGGAGACTGCGGCCCTTTCCGACAGACAGGTTAGCAATCTGAGCATAGGCAGACTTTTAAACCAAACCCTCATCTAGCCTTCCCAGAACATTTACGTTTGCTTCCTGTCACCTTAAAATGATCTGTGCCTCCAACACTTTTCCATCCGGACCTTTCATAGTTTTACACTTACAGCATGGATGTCACAAAGCAGGGGCTGTTTGAAATTCCCTAGTGTTTGGAATGGAAGTACTAGATGTTGATTAAAACCTTGGACATCATTTATACTGCACTCAGGCAAGGGGTACCAATCTAAAGTGTTATTACAGAGATTCCCTTGTGATGACAACCATCACTTCTAACTGTTAAACATTATGATATGTGGGTCTATGAAATACAAATCACTGTGGGTCTTAGAGACTTTATGTCTTGGTATCCAAGTCCTGAAATGAAGCAGTTGACCCCAGAGGCCAGGCTTTGGCTGCTAGCTTTACTAAAATGAAAGTATCTGAAACGTTAGATAAGGCCAGGTTCAAGTGGAATGAAGATGTAGTTCTTGTTACAAGCAAAGTTGACCTTTAAATGTTTCTTAACCTAACAAATTAGGTGAAGGGAAGGTATGCAAGGTGCTTAGGTGGAAGTCAAATCTTCTGGTTCAGGCTCTTGAAAAATCAAGTTAATAAAAAATGAATTTTCATATTGCAGAAATATTTCAATAAAATTGCTAAACTAGAGTTATTTCAAACAACTTGCCTATGTTGACTTGATGACTTAATGGTGAAAAACATTTCTTGTTTAAAGATCGGCTTATGGTTAATAAGACAAATACAACTAGTTATGTTTGGAACTGGTGAGTCACATAATACTTTTTACTAGAACCACAGACTTTGAATGAGAGATAGCCCAAATAACAAAAATAACCAATCCAGCCTACTTCCACAGTTATTTATTTGTTAGTTTGTTTTTTGCCTCTGGTTTTCTGTTAACTATTTTTAAGAAGTTTAAATGTTGTGATATTTTTCATATACAAACAAAATCATCTTGATCCAAGCTAGATAAAGCATTTATGAAAGATGAATAAATTAATGTGTGAAAGTAAATGCTCTATATGCAACTTGTACATTCCCTTTTGGTAAATATGGCTTCTACTTGTTACACAGGCATTATATCGAAGTGCCTGTATTATACAAAAAAAAACAAAAAAACAACTGTTGGCAAGTTCTACAACTTTTTGTCTCACTACACATATCTACTCTAAGGCATTTGTTTTAAACTTGTAGTTTTCTTGGTACACTTATTTAAACATTGTGATTTAGTTAATTTATACTTTGACCTTTTAGCACTTTCTGGCCTGATAAGCTGTCTTTGGTGGAATAATTTTCATAAATGCATATGATTTGATAACTGTAACAGAGGATCTGCTAAAAAGCTAAGAAGGTTTATACAACGAGTTGCTGAACTACATTACTGCCAGTAGTCTTCAATACATAATTTTTCATATTTGATTAGGTCCATTGAAATACACTCCTAGGTCCTCATGTGGGACAACTATCCGACAGTCAACAATCCCATAGCACAAATATTGAATGTGCAACACATCCTCAA
The DNA here is from genome assembly GCF_014805685.1 of Silurus meridionalis. Taxonomy (NCBI): domain Eukaryota; kingdom Metazoa; phylum Chordata; class Actinopteri; order Siluriformes; family Siluridae; genus Silurus; species Silurus meridionalis. The sequence continues at coordinate 8,272,771 of NC_060891.1, read as the reverse complement.
TTTCTGTCCATCATGAACTCTGTTCTGACATGATACAAGTCTAATGAGATACGTGTCTGCTGCTGCAATTCAGCAAAATAATATATTTTTCTTTTATATTCTTAGAATAAATAATTTTAAAAATATTGTTTATGTTTCACTGTTAAACCCACAACAACCAGGTTTGTAGCTACTCTGTTTTGTATCATTATATGCCATGCCTCTTTTGGTAGACAATGTTGCAGCACCAGTTTCACTCTGAGATTGTAAGGAAAAGATTTTTAACAATGTCTATAGCTGGTTCAATGATTAAGGCTCTGGGTTGCTGATCAGAAGGCCAAGCACTACCACTATCAATCTGCAACAACTCGGCCCTTGAGTGTGGCTGACCCTGTGCTCTGACCCCAACTTTCTAGTAAGGTTTGATAAGTAAAGAAAAGAATTTCACTGTGCTATGAAGTGTATTTGTGAGAAAGGTTTTTTTTTTTTTTTTTTAATGTGTCATCTGATGTGTTTGATTGGAGCTGCATGCAATCGATCACTGGTGAGCATGATTTATAATTTATTCTAAAAAATACCAATCACAACTCGCAAACTATCCTTTACTATGTACAATCACTACAAATATTTCGAGAACCGTGATTATCAGAGTATATAGCCAGTGTTTTTCCAATTGTTGCTTATTTTCATTAGAAGGGAGAAAAGTTCAGGAAAAACCCGGAAGAAATAAGAATGGAAAAAATTATGGGATGAGAATTGGATAAATTATGTGACAAAATATAACCATTATATGCAAAAACCCTTAAATAATAGTAAGTAAATTCATTTATGATAATGTAATCGATCATATGCAGTCTCAAGATGTTGGATCTTAATTAGTTTCTTTGAGTCATCAGCAGAATAGAAATCACTTTATTTATTCATGCAACTCAAGTGAGAAAATTAATGTATGATGGATCTTTGCATGCATAATACATTAGCGTGATTATACTTCAGCTGCTTGCAATCAGACAAGAGATGATTATTATACACCTCATCAAGCTCTCATCAAATGATTTTACAGACCTTTTTGAGATGATATATTCTGAAGTTAAAGTTTATTTTCTGTAACCAACCACATCCTGCACAATGTGCTCCCCACCCCCACAGTGAAAAAATTAAGAATAAACAGATGCAAAATTATATTTTATATATATATATATATATATATATATATATATATATATATATATATATATATATATATATATATATATATATAAATACTCTCTTTTCAAACTTAATTTATATGAAATAGCATTAATAAGTGTGTTCAGACTGTGATAATCCAGTATCCGTTCTGCCTGTTTCACTTCAATCACAAAAGTCATTATCTTTGAGACTAAATCAAAGCAGCAAATGTGCCATGGGCACTCCAGGTCCAAATCAAGATTAACCTTTAGCCCTCCACTTGTAAATATGTCTCAATCACAGACCTTTTCCCTGAGGACAAAAAACTGGAACCCAACCAGACCCCCCATAATCATGGCATGAAATGGTCATTTAGCTCTGAGACCTTCAGGAAGGTTCTCACCTCTGCTTTCCCTCATGATTGTGTATTTGTGTCCTGAGCAATCCATTTGGTCATGCTTAAAGAATGTCCAGAACAATAATGGAATTGTGTAATTGTATTTTCTAAGATCTAAATGAGGTATTTAAGAAGGTGGTGATTCATGGATGACAATAATTTGGCCAAAGTTCCATTAAATGTCTTTTATTATAAGTTGTTACCAGCACTGGTATAACAGTTTTCTGACAAAACAAGTTAATATAGCAGTGCCTTATGGCTTCAATTAATGTTCACTTACAGTGGGAGGGCCAGAATCGATCATTTCTTAATAATTCAAACAAAATGATATATTGATTCATATCCTTATCTTATCTAATGTATTCTTATTTTTTATTTAATAATTCTACTACATCACCATAATTTGAATAACATTTTAAATTGAATATCAAGGAAAAATCTGTCAGAACTCTCAAAGGTTTCAGAAATCAGAAACTACTTTTGCTAATCTTTGGCTTCTTTCGATCGGTCCATGTGGAGAAAAAGGAGAAGACCAGGCACTCCCGCATCAAGTTCACGAGGCACGTGCATGCAATTAACGCGCGCGCGAGTAGACTGAGCCGTTTTTGCCTCTGCAATAAGATAATATTCTTGCGGGCATCCACTTTATAAGCTTTCCTATTTTATTACCCGTTTTAAATGTAAAAAAAAAAAAGCGTTTTTAGCGACCTACTACCTCGGTGTACTGCTTAATTCCCAAGTCCGACACGGCTGCTTGTAGAGGAGCTCGCGCCAGGTGTGTTTGATCGGGGGAGAGGATAATCATACCTTTCACATCCCCAACACTTTACTCAAAGGTGAAGGAAGCTATATTGCTTGGATATTTCTAAGTTTAAAACCCGCCATCGTATTATGTTTCAATGAAATTGTAATAAACTTATAAAATGACAAACGTATCTATTTCACACTCACCTGTGCAAACCCCAGTATTAGGAATGGCAACTGGACCGGTTTCGTTGACAGCGTTGCACGTGAGCCCCAGAGCGCAGGAGCCCAGCTCCCAGTTCTCCCCGCCGCACGTTTCCGTCTCGAGTCGCGTGCACAGATCGCAGCAGCCGCACGGGTCCCGCGTCAGCACGCGCCCTTCCTCACAGCCCCGTGTGGGCACCGGTGGGCACGCGCGCTCTGAGCACGGCGCGCACGCACGGGCCGCGGACGCACGCAGCAGCAGCAGAAGCAGCATGCAAAAGTTCAACAAGGCCAGGGCGCGCTCAGTGAACATACTGAAACCGGGAAAAGCCCGAAAAGAAAGGAAAGCACGAGACACTCAGGCACAAGTCAAACGAAATAATCAAGTAACCTTGCACCTCTACTAAAACGACTTTCTCGTCGATTTCCCAAAATGAAGCATAACGCGAACGGTGCCAGGTGTTCCCAAGTCCCGGGAATTAAAATCCACGTTGGATCAGGTCAGTTTTCTTGTAACGTTTCTTTCAAAGTTGTAGCTCAATGGGCCACCAATGCGATCCGTCAAATAATGATGCTGAAGCGCAACCCGCGTCTATCGGCGCAACACTGAAGATGCGAGCTGAAACTCACACTGACCTTAAAGGAATATAGGGGCCTGAGGCTCCGCCCTCTGACGTGATTGACAAGGGCTGTAATCAATAACAAGCGGCGAGGAGAGGGCGTTTCTGTGCCAGCCACCCAGAGGTCGATGCGCATACATAAACTCCTCTGAGGTAGATCAGGGACTATAAGTACAATAATAAATACATTATACACTAATTAATAACTTTAATCCCTTTAAGATTGCTGTTAAGATTAAAACAGCAGTTTACTACTCTGTACTCAGGTGAGATTATTCTCTTAAATATGAGGGATTATTTGGCTTAATCTGTGCATAAAAGTAAAAAAGTATGTACACTGGTTCATGTTCCATTAACAGTCTGGTTTTGTGCAGCCTAATATGGTCATATATATTCAGTATATTTATATTAAATATTCTGGAATAAAATGTCACTTAACCAAGTTCAAAACCAGGACCCCATCATTATGAGACAGTTTGTACACAATGTACTTATAAATAGTTCAAACTAGAAGATTAGATACAACTGCAGCAGCTTGGAGCAGTAGTAAAGTATCAGGTTAAATCAAAAGTCGTTTTATATATTAGTAAATACTGTTGTATGTAAGGTCAGAGTTTTTTATTTGAAATACAGTTTATGACAACAATCCTGAAAATAGTGAAAAGTTTTGAAAGAAACACAACTTATTTGTTTTGTTGGCTTTGGCAATATGCAATAGCTAAAAGATTTTCAGTCCAACTTGGAAAGATAACAGGACGTCTGGCTCTGATGTGCAATGTAGAGTGGATGCCATTTTTAATCCTTTAAATATACATAAAGTTTGCAGTTGAGTGTGTGAGCAGTGACTACCATGTAGCTGTGCATGTATAAACCATGTGCCTGGATGTGACAGCAGATAAAGATGGACCCTTTAAACACACGTCCTGATTTTGTCTTCATACATACCACAAGGCAGTGCAAACTGCTCGTTTTTTAATTTATTTTTATTTTTTTAGAATTTATGTTACACATACATTCTGGTAATTATTTAATGAAGAGTATAAATGTTAAAAGGGTAAACATTTTAAACCTTTAAAAAAAAGATACGTTAATCAAACCTTGGGGATGTTGAAAAATCTCTGTCCGAGGTTACATGCAATATGGCCAATCTGTGTCACCTACCTGTAGATTTTGTCTTGTTGACTACTTGGTTTGACCATTTGCTTTTTATATAATTTTCTCCCTGAGGTTTTGTGAGGTTATCTCATAGCATGTGTGTGAGTGTGTGTGTGTGTGTGTGTGTGTGTGTGTGTGTGTGTGTGTGTGTGTGTGTGATGATGATGATGATGATGATGATGATGATGATGATAGATAGATAGATAGATAGATAGATAGATAGATAGATAGATAGATAGATAGATAGATAGATGATAGATAGATAGATAGATAGATAGATATATTTACATTTACATTTGTGGCATTTAGCAGACGCACTTATCCAGAGCGATGTACAAAAGTGCTTTGAGTCTCTAGCAATGAATAAATCTACACTGGTACACAAGATTACAAACTTAATATAAATTTAATCCTTGAATTCTACAAGGCAAACTTGAAAAGTGCTAATTGAGGTGTTTCAGGAAGAGGTTGGTCTTCAATCGTCGCTTGAAGATAGTCAGGGACTCCGATGTACGGACATCTAGGGGAAGTTCATTCCACCACCTCGGTGCCAGAACAGAGAAGAGCCTTGGTGTATACTTACCTCTCATTCTGAGAGAAGGTGGTACCAGTCGAGCAGTGCTGGAGGATCTCAGACAGTGTAGTGCAGTGCGAGATGTGATGAGGTCTCTGAGGTAAAATGGTGCTGGTCCATTTTTGGCCTTGTAGGTGAACATCAGTGTTTTGAATCTGATACGTGCAGCTACTGGAAGCCAGTGAAGGGAGTGCAGCAGTGGGGTGGTGTGGGAGAACTTGGGCAGATTGAACACAAGTCGTGCAGCTGCGTTTTGGATCATTTGCAGTGGACGAATAGCATTCAGGGGAAGATCTGCCGGCAGAGAGTTGCAGTAGTTGAGTCTTGAAATGACAAGCGACAGAACAAGCACCTGGGCAGCCTGTCTGGACAGAAATGGTTGAATCCTTTGGATGTTGTAGATAGATAGATAGAGAGAGAGAGAGAGAGAGAGAGAGAGAGAGAGAGAGAGAATTAAGTAAATAGGCTGAAAATGTTTACTGTGTTTATATACTGTAGTTATAAATTCAAATGCCTGCATTGTAACCACTGTAGGTGATGTTTATTCTTAGTTTGTTGGAGGTTGGAGGTGGGGTGTATGAGCTGCACGAGCACAATGAACACACAGTATTAAATGCTTTTATGGTTTGCCAATAATTACCTTCTTACTCCAAAGCCCTACAGATTCTTCACTCGTATTAGTGAAAGAATTTTCACTAATGGTTAATGGTAAATTAAGGTAATCTATTTAGTACTGAAATCTTTGGATGCTGCTATGTATACATTCATTCATTCCTCTTCAGTAAGCACTTTATCCACATCTAAAGTCTATACTTAGAACACATTGAGTGAAAGGTGGGAACACACCATCAGCTAGCCTTGTTTACACATACACCCATGCAGACAATTCACACACTCATTCACACCCAGGAATATGTACAGTATATATTTATAGTATATTTCCAGATGTAGAATGATACATCATATTGTGCATTTATTGCACCAATTTTAATAATGTAGCCTTAAACAATGATGTTTAAAATGTTAAATGTTAAAAAAAAGTAGTCATCTAGTCACCTATGGAAAAGGTGACTAGATGACTACTTTTTTTTCCATTTTTGACCAATAATTAAGAAGTTCTGCAAATCCCTACTAATGACACACAAGTTTATGGGAGGAAACTGGAAAACCCAGAGGAAAGCCACAAGAACAATCTGGGTTGCCAGATTTCCTGAGTACTATTTCAGTATTTTTAAAGCCGATATCTGGTGTACTTCAGAAATGCTTCAGAGTTACCTTTTTCTGTCCCACGTATGGATAATTTAAAATCATTTGTCTTTTATGTCCAGTTTTTCCAAAAAATATATTAATTCTGTTAAGATTAAGGATGAAATACTATGCAATCAAAAATAAATCATATCTATATTTATGTTCTTTAAGGACATTTTATCTGTTAAATTATTACTAACAAATAAATTATTATATTAATCCAATATTGGAGTCTGTGATGCTGAAGATGAGAAGAGCCATGAAGTTACTGAGCAGGGTTAAACTTAAGAACCACAATTATAGATTTGGACTGTAATTATATAAACAGTTTGCCATGAACAGTCTTATATTTGAGTTACATAAAAAAGATGAAACTTATATTTATATACAGTATATATAAATGAATGGACCAGGGTCCAAAGGAGCCTTTCTTGCCACTGCTGCCAATGGCTTGTTTGCCAATGTTTAGGGATAAAACTGTAAGTATTGATTTATAAATTTTAAATTTACATTCATAATCTAAATCTGTAAATCTGCTTTGGGAAAATGTCAATTGTTAAAAGCACTATTCATATAAAATGTAATTGAATTGAGTTAAATAAAAATAATATTTTTTACTTTTACACAATTTTTTTCTAGAGTTTATATTACAAAGGTGAATTGAATAGCTTTTTAAAAAATAAAAAAACCTATAGTTCCACCAACTGATCTGAACCATACTGCACATTACTACACCAATAGATTACTATACTATATTTCTATTCCTATTAGATGAACACATAGGGCTGTTGCATGCAATGTAGGCCCAGTTCATGTTAAATATGTATAAACCGAGTTAAAAGAAACAGAATCCACACTCTTCCTGTATGTGTAATTCATTAAAAATATCAAAACAATATTAGTGCCAACTTAGCACCCAAAGCTTATGTATTCTGAGCTAACTGTGAAGCAACAACTTTCGTTGTTATTCACAATCATAACATCTTTTTCTTCAGAAACATCTGCAGAATCTAGCATGATCCAAAAGAGATCATAAACATTACTAGACACATACCAGACACAACCCTCTTCTTTGTATCTTGCTATTATATATCTGCAATATTTGTAATTATGGTATAAACATTGCATCGATCATAATATGCTTTTATCACGGTACATAATTATATACAACAATATCCAACAATTTAAAATTGACAAATATTTTGGGTGTTTCATAGAGCCACCGGGGACTCACAGCACCAGGTTTAAACTTCAAATAGTAACTATGTGAGTAGTGCCCTGCCATCCAGGGTGTTTTCCTGCTTAATGAGCAGTGTACAGAAAAAAGTCTGGATCCACCCTGACCAGGAAAAAGATGAATGAAGGAATTTGCAGTGTTAATTGTTGCATAAATATTGTGCACTCACTGATGAAAAATTGTGACCAGGTTTAGAGATGTGCACAAAATCAGGAAATGTTTTCAGTGTCTCAGTGATAGTTAATAGCACCAGTCTAATGTTTTGCTTACTGTATATTGACCCTCAAAGTCCAATTCCCAACTCCCAAAGTCAATTTCTGCTGTGTATCTTTGGTTTGTTTAGCCAGGAGTGGAATATAAATGTCTTTATATATATATATATATATATATATATATATATATATATATATATATATATATATATATATATGTACAGGTATATCTTTATTCCTCTACCATTTTGTGATTTCAGTTCGTTTCTGTTTCTTCTCTCTGATTCATTCTCTGTCATTGTCAGAAAAGATATATGGTGTAAGTGCAACAGATATACTGGTGTGACAGGGTTCACCTTCGTTAAAAGCCCGTGCTGACTGTCAGGATCAGAGCCAAGTCTATGTGACCTCTGCATGCTCTGCGCTACTCATTGACCTTACAGCCCTCTGACCCTAAGGTGTTAACACTTAGCCAGATAGGATCAGTAGACACTTTTCTTTGTGTAAGACCCATGCTGTGTGTGTGTGTGTGTGTGTGTGTGTGTGTGTGTGTGTGTGTGTGTGTGTGATGGCTGCCACTGTTTTTTCTGATGAAACTCTAAGTGACACTAGACATGTTCTGACACTAGGTGGAAATGAGAGACCTGATGTGCATAGTGGAAATGAGAGATTCACTCTGTGTAAATCAGCATTCTATTAGAGATATAGAAGAGGTCTAAATCTGCACAATCTATAGAGTTTTAATGTACACTGATCAGCTACAAAGCATCTGACAGGTCGAGTAAATAGCATTAATTATGGCTTTACTGTCAAGGGGTGGGGATAAACACAGAACAGGCATAAGATTATGACCACTGGCAGGTGAAGTGAATAACACTGATTATCTCTTTATCATGGCACCTGTTATTGGGTTGGATATATTAGGCAAAATGTTGATGTGCAACTATAGAGATTTGTGTTTTACAAGGGCCAAATTTAAGGTGTTGACTTGGCCTTTAAATTCCCCAAATCTCAATCTAATCAAACATTTGTGCGATGTGATGAAAAAACATGCCTGATCGACAAAGGCCCCACCTCACAACTTACAGGATCTTACAGGATCTGCTGCTAACAACTTGGTGCACAGCACACCTCCAGGGGTCAGACTTTACTTTACTGTTCGGTGTTTTAGGTAGCAAGTAAACAGTCAATTCTTGAAGTTTTGAAAACTGGAAAAATAGGCCAACACAAGAATCTGAATGAGTTTGACAAGGGCCAAATTGTGATGACTAGACGACTGGGTCAGAACATATCCAAAACAACAGATTTTGTGGGGTGTTCCTTGCATATAGTATTTACTACCTACCAAAATTGGTAAAAGAAAAGACAACTTATTGATGTATATGTAAAGTAAAGGTTACCTTTCTGGTCTGATCCTATAGAAGTGTTACTATAGCACACATAGTACAATGGTTCTGATACTGGTTCTGGGAATAAATACACATAGTTCACTTATTTAAATTTTAGTTTTATAATTCGTAAAGTTGCTCTGAGACAATGTCCATTGTAAAAAGCGATATAGAAATAAACTTAAGTTGAATTGAAATTGAAAACATAGCTAAAATGGTTAATGCTGGAGATCTGCTATTGACACATGTTTCTGATTTCAATTTTCTCCTCAAACATAGCATATCTCAAAGCTTGCCAAATAACTTTTCTTGACATTTTAAATACAGTAGTTTATATGATGCTACTGAGTCCACTGGGTGAGATTCTTGAGAAGGAAAGAGTACCCTAAATCTATAACGATTGAGTGCTTCAGTAGGACATGTGCCCTGGAAGCCTTAAACCTTTGGGTATAAATGAAGCTGTGGTTCAGTAAGTTCATACATCCAGCATTTACCTTACAGTAGTGCTCCTTAATTGCATGCTACCTTATCTAGTGCTACATTAAAGCCAGTGTAAATCAAATTCAAGCAAAGCTTACTTTAACTTCAGTAACAGCTAAGCATAAAATGAGTAAACTATAAACAGGAACAACAGAGTACATTGTTTTCTGGTAAACAATTATTTGAAACTAAGCATTTACTTGAAAGCATTTGGTCTGTACACACTGCTTCCATTTTGCAGCATTAAAAGAAGCAAGATGATGATGTAACTGGATGCTATTTCCCTCTTTAGGATTCTGGAATTTCTATTTGCATCTCATTTGTAAAACATAGATGTGTAATGTAGTAATACTCTCTGTATCTGTATATAATCAGTGCTCCAAATATTCATACATGTGTTGGAAATTGACACAAAGAAAGCATGGTTAAACCACTTCTCTTTTCTTTTTCTTTTGGAAGTAAAAGGATGAGTTAGAGACAGAGATGGAGTCAGAGTTAGAATTGTTTGCATTGTCAGTATGTTCTATAAATTCATATTTGGCGCTAATAAGTTGGTCAATAAAAACTGGTAATTCATATTTGGTCTCAAATAGAGATGTAAGATTGGCTGGGTTTATTCATTTTTTTGTTCAAGTTCACTTATTTTTTCAGTTAATATTTGCCCATGATCTTTGAATATTCATATTCATATCTTTACTTTTTCTGAGCGCTTCCTATCTGACCACTCACTCATACCCACCAGTTTCACCAGGCAAGACAACTTGACTTCATTAAACTAAATATGCATTCTGCATTCGACACACATGTGAAAAGAAGGAAGATATGTTAAGTCTATGTTTTACAATGTGTTTTGTGAAAGTTCACAAATTATGCGTAATTTGGATTAATTATTACACACTGTAATTACCTTCACACTTGAATTAACATCAATGATATACATGGGTATGCTTGCCCATTAGGACCTCATGGGGAACTTAACATTGAGGCCAGGCATATTTAGCATTTGTCAGCATATTAAATTCTTCTAAAAGTTATAGCATGAACTAGGACAATGGCAAACATTCCCCCATTCCAACACCATGCCTGCTCCTGTCATTAAATCTGAAATACAACTAGGTTGAGTGACAGTATCATCTTCATTGTGGATGTTCTAGACAAACTACTTTCTCCAGGCATTAAGAGGTCAAGTGTTGCATTTGTGTGAATGATCAGAAAAGTCTGCACTATAGGGTCAGTTTTCTAGACTCCAGAGATGGGGGATCACCCCCAGGTAAGGATCCAGTATTTATGGCCAAGCTTCCATCTGGTATTGGAATGTCAGACTTCTCTATTTCCAAGGGCGGTAAATCCCACACCATAATTACAGTGTCATCATCTCAAGCTTAAAGGTAAAATTACCACCTTTGCTGGGGCCTGAGTGGTGTGTGCTTAAGGGTTTTGAAACACATTGTTGAGGCTACAGTATGTGTCCTGCACAATAACTACAGTATGTGTCCTTGTAGCCTGTTGCTGCTAAAAAAATTAACAAGAAATTATTGAAATAGCTTTATACATTTAAAAAAAAAAATCTATCTATTGTACTGACCATATTAGGCTTAATGCTGTATAAGTACAGTTTAGAAAGCAAAAAAGAAAATATATAATAAAAAAAATATATATAAATGTGCCGTTATAGTACAGTTTTATAATAGGAGATGCATTTGCACAATTCATAGAAGAAACAAAAAGATCGCTGCCAACATTATTTCAAACACAACCTTTATTTAAAGTCTTTCAAAAATGTTAAACTATCATACTGCATTTTCTTGACTTGGTGGTTTTCTAGCTCTCTCATGTAAAGAGTTTTACATCACTAAACATTACCATTACACTTTTTGGCACCCAAGACTCAAACAAAACTAGTTTAATTAAAGCAATAATAGTAAAATTATTTTATAAACAGCTTCCATTTACATCAGTTATATTTTGTCCTTTTATTTCTTTAAACAGTATATTCAACTGCTGAAATCAAACTATTTATTCTTTTCCAGGAATTGCTTTCATTTTTCACAGATGGATCCTGAGCCTTAGAGGAGCTAATTTAGCTACTGGAATATTTTGGGAATGAAAGCGGAGAACCTGGAGGAAATCCTTGTAAATACAGGGAGAACATGCAAAACTCTGTAGAGACATTAACTTAAGCTCAGGACCTACAACTGTACCAGTCTGTAATCAGATAATGCAAATTGTGTTTATTTTACTATAAGTTTAGTACTTAATAGTGAAAAAGATAATATTTGGTAATATTTAAAAGTGAACAGAACGGGAATGCCTCTTCTTCAAAGATAGAAACACAACTAAAACATCAGTACTGGACTGGTCAAAATCAAATACACTATGGCGTGTTTTGCGCATATGTTAAATATTGTATCACTAAAAATAAGGATAATAATGCATGTTCACTTTTTCCTTCTCTCGCCTGTGATTAGTATTGTTGTAAATACAGTAACTTAAAAGCCCGGTATGAAGGCTCCCCCTGCTGGTCGCTTACACTTGTGACATCACTGTGAACGGCGCATATTTCTCTTCATGATAAAAAAAAGTGTCAAAAGTTGCCATGGTTCCACATATTTATGATTTCATCATATTTAAAAACAAACAAAACAAGTACATGACTAAGTATAAATTCAAATAAATGTCACAGTAAGTTAATCGTTAGAAAAGACATTGTAGGCTGACTTGTTAAAAATATCATCATAATTAAAAAAATTATGAGTACAACGTGTTTTGTCATTATTCACTATAATTTTAATCCTGCATTTCTTCTAAATGAAAAAACATTATTTTACCTATGAGATATTTACTCTTTTCTAATGTAAAACATAATCATTTTGAGCATAATAAATATAATAAGATTTTGAGTATAATTGATTAAGTATAATTTTATTTCCCATGTTCACTATAACAAATGCCATTACTATAAGTCATTGGTGCTAATGGCTCACCAGTGTGTGAAGTGATCAAATGCTAACCCATCCAGTCTGATCTCACAGAAAAGTTTCTGTAGCACAAAATGTGGAATAGGGGAAAAAGGTGGCCTGGTCTGATAAATTATGCTTTTGTTCATATCATGTGGATGCCCAGATGTGTGTGTTCTTTTTATCTGAGCATAAGAATGCACCTGGATGCAAATCAGCAGAGGCTGTGTGATGCTCTGTGCAATGTTCTGCTGAAAAACCTTTGGTCCTGTCATTTATGACACTTAACACTACCTAATTAAAATTCTTGCAGACGCAGTAAACACCTCAGTGTACCATTTATCACAGCATAAATGTTAGTGTTGTTTGTGTTAGTGTTATCTGTCAAATATTGTATGAAGTACTCATGGAATACGATCAATTCAAGTGGAAATATCTCAAATGAGTTGAATAGATTTATTAAAAGAGAATGAAAGCCAGGCCGAATGATTTTGCACACTGCATATCAAAGAAAAGATAATAACTCTGCTTCAAGTTCAGGAACTCGAGCTGCATCAACAACAATTTGGGAACGTGCTTGTAATCTAACCAACCAAACCACGCAATGCTACCAGTGGGATGACGTCATGACCAGGAAGCTATAAGAACACATGCGGTGGAAACGGTGATAGCTTCTGTTTGTCAGGAAGTGCTTTGTGTGTCTGTTCTACAGGAAAATGTAAGGTGCGGTAAAATTGTAAAAGAACGGATAGCAAGCAATCTTTCCGGCTGTGCATGTTGTTACCTTGGGAGCGGAGAATGCTTAGTTGGCTCTCGAGGACTGCTCTGCTCCCGTAGGGCGCTCTCCAAGGAGGGCGCCATGCTCCTCATGGTTCTCGCAGATCCAGCGCTTTCTCACAGGGTTCAGAAGCACGCCTTTCGTCGCTCCACCTCTCTTCTTTTGAGGGGGGGAGGGTATGGACACCCCCACCGCCAGTTAAGTTTGAGGAGCTGTTGGAGGTAGTGACTCGTGCTGTAGCCAAGCTGGACATGGCCTGGCCAGCCGATAAGCAGAAACAATGTCCCCTAAGTAAGCTGGATGAGCATTTCTTGCGACCGCCACTTTGGGGTCTGCCTTTTTTTCCCAGACCTGTACACTGAGGATATCCTCATTCAGCCCACATCTTCAACCTCTCTCTATTGACACTCAGGGTTAAGAAGCTCACCCTAAAACAGGTCATGTCCCAAATCACGATAGATCTGAAAAACGTACTTTCACGTATCCAACCTTCCTTTACACAGGAAGTTCATAAGGTTTGCATTTGGGGCTGAATGCCAATGTAAGTAATCTTTTACAGCCGTGCGAAAAAAGACTAACATGTAGCATACCTTTTCCTCACGCCAGTGGATTCCGTCATTGGGCCATTGGGTGGGCACCCTACACCAAGAAAAGTGTACTTTCTCTGGTACAGAGAACCACATATCTAGGCGTAGTGTGGGATTCGGCTTTTATGCAGGCACGGCTGTCTCCTGCAGAAGTTGAGTCTATCCTCACGGCCGTCAAGAGAATGAGCGAAGGCCAGCTACTCACTGTAAAGCACTTTCAAAGAACACTGGATCTGATGGCAGCTGCATCCAATGTGTTGCCACTTGGCCTCCTATACATGCAACCCCTACAGTGGTGGCTCAGAGACAAAGGGGTTTTCCAAAAGGGCAACTCACTCTGCACAATCCAGGCCATGCAGAGAGTCTTACGGGCCTTAGACCTATGGAGAGATCCTGGGTTCCTGATACAGGGCCCTGTGTTGGCGGCTCCTTGCCATTGTGTAACGTTAATGACAGACACCTTCCTCACAGGTTAGGGGGCGGTCATGAGTGGCCACTCCGCCCTAGGTTTATGGAAAGGGCCCCATCTCTAGCATTGAAGCATTTCCTCTCAGACCTTATGCGCCATGATGTGCTGGTCCATACGGACAACATATCGGTTGTCCCCTACATTAACCACCAGGGGGGGTTCTGCGCTCTCTCCTCTGTGGGCCTAAGCATAGCTGCTTTCATTGAGAGCACTATAAATCCTGGGGCCGTTCAATAAAGGAACAGACACCCTTTCAAGGCAAAAGAAGTGTGGGATTGAACAGACGTCGAAAGTGTCGAAAGACGTTGCAGTGTTCTCTCTTGTTCTTTCTTGGGCTAGACGCCATCGTAAAGGCGTGGCCGAGGTGGCCTTTAAAGCCTTGTCCTCTTGGGTATCTCTTTAAGACATTTACAACACTGTGGCCTGGTCCACTGCTGTAGGACCTTCATCAGGTTCTACAGCCTTGACCTTAGTGCCACAGGCAGTTCAAATTGGTCAGTCTGGTGATATTGTAGGCTCAAGTTTCTGATAGGGAATGTCTCTAGGTTACGTATGTAATCCTGGTTCCCTGAGGACGCTGTGTCTCCATGCCACACTCCCTGCATCCCTGCAAGCACTTCCTTCACTTTTGAAGCACCACACTGGTGACATACCATTGGACAGTCATGCGGATGCGTTCCCAAATCGTTGTTGATGCAGCATCTCGTTCCCTCAGGGAATCAGGGTTACATACGTAACCTAGAGACTAAAATACATTTTAAAATTGTCACCTGTAGCTCTTTCTAAACTTTCTTTCGGCTTCTCCCATTAGGGGTCGCCACAGCGGATCATCTGTATTCATGATCCGCATGTTCGATTTGGCACTTGTTTTTACGTTGAATGCCCTTCCTAACACAACCCTCCCCATTTATCCAGGCTTGGGACCGGCGCTAAGAGTGCACTGGCTTGTGCAACCCTAACGGCTGGGGTTGGTTCCCTGACTGGGGATCGAACCCGGGCCGCAGCGGTGAGAGCGCCACATCCCACACCCTTATATGACCTTACAGCTTGGCATTCTGGATTTCTGGTTGTTGTTATTATTATTATTATTATTATTATTATTATTATTATTATTATTCAGGCACACAACAGGAAACCGTATTGTATCCGGCTAATTGTGTGTATATATATATATATATATATATATATATATATATATATATATATATATATATATATATATATATATAAACTGAGCTGAGGGCCTTTTTTGGATGGTTTGTCAGGGTCAGTGCCCTTTGTCTGCTAGGGTTGATGATCCACCACCCATATGACAGATGTGTTGTCACAAAGTCAGTATACAGCACTCCCTTGTATTGCAAATGTTTATGACAGAATGTCAATAAATGCATTTAAAAAGGCAAGCATACCTTATTAAAGCCAATTAGTGTATATTTCACTGGATATATAAAAAGTTTACACAGTTTTCAGGTATGAGTTTGTCTGCATGCAAGACTTCCTGTTTCTCTGCTTTCTCAAAATGCCAGCAAACAATGCTCGGAAAAGCAAGCCAGCTCTGTGTCTAGACGCCAGTCTAACAATGCTCACCCTGGCATGGTTAATGTAACTCCAGAGAGTGATAAATACTGGCATGAGCTGCTCAAGCTGACAGAAGGAATGGGCGCTAGACATCTGATTGTGCACACAAACAGGAAGTGGGAAGACGGCCAAGGCAAAACCATTCCCAACTCAGCATGACCAAGAGGATCATCACGCATTTCATTACAGAATCATTTATCTTCATATACATGCATTGTTTTAGCCCCAAGCTCTCCTAAGTCTTCCAACACTGATTACATTATATTTTCATTACATCACAGAGGGCTAACGATTTCGGCAGCAGGTCTATTGTGGCCACGATGCAGTACAAATTATGACCAGAAGGAGTCAGAATGAGACAGTGTTTCTCTCTGTGTTTTTATGAGGTAGATGTCTGTGGGATTTTTGTATGACTAACACCAATATCTGTGGTATTAGTTGGATACTCTAACCTTATTCTGCTCCAAAAACACTTAATTAAAGTGATCCAGTGCAGTTGTCTAATACAGGTCAAGTTATTATGTTTTTTGGTTTGTGTGTCGTTTATTAGTGTACTGGTGTGCATTGGCAAGATATTGAAGTAAGAATTAATTAGCCATAGCTTTTTTTCACACTGCCACACACAATAAATGATAACTGATATGATATTTTTGGAACTTAGACTTTTTATACCGAAGATCTTAATACAAAAATGTTAAATACAGTATTACAGAAGAGACATTCTGTGCAGTGTTTTGGTTGATGCATTGACTTAAGAAATAGACATTAATAGATTTCTAAAGCTAGGAAAGTGATTTTCTGAATATGTTATTATCATAGAATAGGCTGTATATAGTATATTGTAAATGATAACTACAATAATGTACAAGCATTCAATTGGGTTGCTTTTTAATAAATATGTTTTCCGTTCTGCCTATTTTAAATTCAAAGGCAATTAAGATATTTTTGACTTCTAAAATATACCAATCCAAGGAAATTAAACTAAAACCTATGTTTCAGTACTGTTCTCAAAAAAATACATTTTGATGCTGTTCCCTTTCAAGAACTCGAGCTGCGTCGAAACAATTTAGCAACGTCTCACGTTGTCCACGCTCTGAATCACGTGTGAAATCAGGCCAATGGGCAAGTCGTGACGTCATTGGCGGGCGACGTTGCGTAAACCAGGAGCTACATAATGGCTGAGCGATGGTAGCGACATTAGCTTCTGATTGTTCAGGTAAGCGCTTTTTGTGTCAATCTGTGCAGCTATGAGCTTTAAATGCAAGCAGAATTACCACTGTGTATTTTTTCTTGCCCTGCTTCATTTGGGGGGGATACACATGCTTACATGCATGCTTAATCTTGAGGGAGTCAACTGTTTAGGCGAGCGGCTATGCGCTCCCGGAGAGGAGAAGCGGAAGCAACGCATTCCCAGCAAGCATCCCGCGGCACAGCCTCTGCCCCGGGGCCTACCGGTTTTCCCGACCTGATACATCTAGGTCCTGGGAGACTTCATATGCCTTTCCCCCTTTCGACGCATTCACTACACGCGAATATAGTAGGGTTCAGGGAGTGCAGCTATGGGGAGATGCCCAGGGTTGAAGAGACGCTAGCTGGCTATCTCTCCCCAGGTGATGCATTGCGAAACCCTCCAGTATTGCTCACAAAACCCAGTACTCTAGTTTGTAGGGCTTACGCGGTGACAGGTCAGGCCGGGGGTTGCCAAGGGTGTTGCAGGCATACCAGGCTGACCTGCTAAGAGAGATGGACGAGGGATTCAGCTCTGTGGCTGACGATTTAGGAGTTACATCCTGCTGCGACCTAACCCTTATGGTCACCAAGGTACTGCAAAAAGGCTTCTGTGGCTTACCCTGTGAGCAGAGATTCCTGACAGGGACAGGTCTTTCCTTCTAAATGCCCAGTGGCTTCTCCTAGCCTGTTCAGGTGACGCTGTAGGTAAGGGCGATCGCCAGGTTAAAGAGACCACACCGACGTTTCAGTGGTACTTCCAAGCCGCTCTCATGGGGCTGCTAAGTGGGAGCAGCCCCAGCCTGGCACACCCGTGCATCGCAAAGCCCAGAAACAGAGCGTTGTCACCAGGACCCTGCCAGGAGGGCCCAAGGGCCCCAGGTGACGCTTTAGGCCCAAATTGAAGGAGTCAGCCAACTTATGGGTGGTCCTCTCCTCGAACAAACAGGCAGTGGTGAAGCAGCCCTGACAATCAGACCACCCTCCCTCCAGCGGGAGTCTCCCTCCATCTCTGCCTGAGAGATTGCTGCGGATGGATAAGACCTGCTGCCTCTCCAGAGCCTTCAACAGCTGCAGGGCATTGCTCCAGGCGCTCTGGGAAGGTCAGAGGCCCTTTCCTCAGGGGCCTTCGAGGTGGTTCCTTCCTTAGTCAGAGAGTCAGGCTAATACAGCCAGTACTTTGTTGTTTCGAAGAAGGACGGCAAATTGAGGCCGATCCTATATCTAAGCTCCTTGAACCGCTCACTCATGACGCTCAAGTTCAGGATGCTTACCCTCAAAGTGGTCGTGTATCAGATTAAGTCCGATGACTGGTTTGTCACGATAAATCTAAGGGATGCCTATTTCCACATAGCCATCCCTCCTGCTCACAGGAGGTTCCTGAGGTTTGCATTCAGGGGCGAAGCTTACCAATATCTGGTCCTTCCCTTCGGCCAAGCACTCTCACCCTGCACCCTCACAAAGTGCATTAATACGGCTTTAATCCCGCTACGGCTTCAGGGCATCCGCATTCTGAACTATATCGATGACTGGTTGATATTAGCTCGATCAGACTTTCAGGCGGTCCAGCGTTGAAATGTCATTCTCGCCTGAATGAAGGAACTGGGGTTAAGACTGAACGCAGGGAAGAGTGTGCTTTCTCCATTGCAGAGAATCACCTTCATGGGCATAGTGTGGGACTCAACTGTGTGCAGGCACAATTGTCTCCCTCCCAGATTGCAGCCATCCTCACAGCAGTCAGGACAGTAAGAGAAGGCCAACCACTCACTGTGAAGCAGTTTCAGAGGCTGCTGGGTCTCATGGCAGCAACGTCCAACGTGATTGCACTTGGCCTCCTCCATATGAGACCCTTCAAGTGGTGGCTCAGAGACACTATCCGCACTATCAAGGTCTCGGGGCGAGCTCTTGAACCTTAGATATATAGGGAGAACTTACGTTCCTGTCTCAGGGCCCAGTCCTGAAAGCTCCTTGTCGTCGCATAACACTAAATATGGACGCATCCCTCACGAGGTCGGTGGAACAAGCTACATCGCTCATGGCACATAAACTGCCTGGAGATGATGGCTGTGCTTATAGCACTCAAACATCTTCGGCGATCTGAAGGATCGCCACGTGCTGGTCCGTACGGACAACACATCATTGGTTTCATACATCACCCACCGGGGGGTTCTCCGATCTCTGGCGCGGCAGATGCTCCTATGGTCCCAGGGGAACTCCTCTCACTAAGAGCAGTTTACATCCCGGGCCAACTCGGGAGACTTCGCACTGTTCCCTCTGGTTCTCTCTTTCACCCAGCCCCACTGAAGCTGGACACCATGGTGCAGATGTGGCCAAGGTGTTCTGGAGAGAATCTACCAGGAAGGAGTATGTCTCCTTCAGGTGGCACCTCGTTGGCCGGTCAGACCGTGGTTTATGGACCTGCTGTCCTTCCTCAACGGACCTTCTTGGGGAATTCCTCCCAGGAGGGATCTCCTCTCGCGAACCCTAGTTCACACCCGGCCAGACTTATTAAAGCTATGGCTGTGTCCCCTAAGGGGGCACAGTTTCTAGCAGAAAGACCGCCTTTCTTTTGGCGATATACTCCCTTAAGAAGGTCGGGGACCTACAGGCTCTGTCTGTGGCCCTGTCTCTCCTGGAGTTTACCCCTGGCATGGCCAGTGCCTTTCTCTACCCTAAAACTGGGTATGTGCCTATGGTGCCTACGGCTCCCTCACGACCTGTCGTTCTTGCAGGCATTCTGCCCTCCTCCTTCCTAGCCCCAGACCAGGAAAAGCAAAATTAACTGTGTCCAGTGGGAGCACTGGATACATATCTCCATAGTCCGTGGAGAAAGTTGGAGCAGCTGTTTGTCTGCTATGGCCCTCACAGGAAAGGTTTTCCTGCCAATAATCAGACTTTTAGCAGATGGATTGTGGATGCTATTACCACATGTAAGAGTCCTCTGGTCTTCCCACTCCTTTCGAAGTCAAGGCTTATTTAACCTGGAGTATGGCGGCCTCTACGCCCTGGTCCGTAGGGGTTCCCTTACAGGACATATGCAACGCTGCAGGCTGGTCCACCCCTTTGAACTTTGTCAGGTTTTACCTTTTTCCTTTGTCAGGAACCCTAGTTCCCTGAGGGAACTGGACGCTGCATCAACAGGCCATACTCCCTGCATCCCTGAGGCGCTTTACCTTCAATTTAAATCAATTCCTTTTTATTTGTATAGCACTTTTAACAATTAACATTGTCTCAAAGCAGCTTTACACAGATAATGTGGTGATAAAAAATGAATATGTTCTTTATAAGTGTAAGTTTGTCCCTGATGAGCAAGCCGGTGGCAACTGTGGCGAGGAAAAACTCCCCGAGATGGCATAAGGAAAAAACCTTGAGAGGAACCAGACTCAAGAGGGAACCCATTTTCATCTGGGTTGCACCGAATGTCCATTTATTGCAGATATAAAATGTTGCGTTAGAGTGATGGTGATCAGAAGCAAACTGTAGTCATGAGTCAATGTAGCAGACTGTTGACATTAACTACAGTCCCAATCCATCCTCAAAGCTCCTGTTCTTACGTTCTTTCATGGAACCACCCAAACCACCGAACCACCTTCTCTCTTTTCAGAAGCTAATATTGCTATCATCGCTCAGCCATTTTGTAGCTTACTGGTTTATGTGAAGTCGTCCGCCGATGATGATTCCCTCAGGGAATTAGGGTTACATATATAACCTAGTGACAATGTGTACTATCTATGTTGTTAAACTCAGCTTTTAAAACCCATCTGATTAGCTGGATCAGATGATAGTCATTTACTCCAACAGCACTGATGTAACAAATATATTACCGTTGCAGCAATAGTGTGTTTTTGTTTAACTTTTAAATTTCTGCTGTACATTTAGAAAAATTTATTGACAAAAAGCAGCTATACAGAAATACAGATGTAGATTTCTATACATGATTAGCAAGCCAGAGGTGACAATGGCAAAAAAATCTCTCAAAACAGCAGGAAGAAGAAACCATGACAGGAACCAGACTCAAAAGGGAACTCTTAGAAATGGCATAAGATTGTAAGAATATGAATAATTACTCTTCTACATCTGTATATTGTTGACAATTTTAAGTGCGTTTAAAGGATGCTTGGTGTTAGCATATTGTCAATTTGCACCATGGAACAGTGTACCAGCAGTAGTACCAAGGTGAGATTATCCAGTGAAGCAAAAGTGAAACCTATGCCTAATCAGTTTTGGGAAGTGTAGATCTTCAGAAGTAAGAAATGCAAAGCTCCAAATAGTAATAGAGTATCATGATGAATCAGCGAGTTTGTGAGAGTGATGTTTTAGCAACAGGGACATGTTAATTGACATATATTAAATATATGTATATACTAATATAGAAAAATAATGTTGATTCTAATTAAAGTGTTCATGAAAATATAAAAAATACTGATGAAAATATAATGGAAAAGGAATAATACAGTACTGTCCAAAGGTATTTTGAAAGGAACTGTGGTATTTGTACCATACACTGGAGACATTTGTTGTAGTAGTATTAATGCAGGTTTTGGGGGCTATCACTTATTTGGGGGCTAGTTTTCTAATATTTACATCTAGATTTATTAAACAACATGGTGCCTTTAGTTGCCGAAGCTATAATTGGAGTTATCAGGTAAAATATATTGGTATAAGCATATCCTTATATTGAGATACATAAGCATATCCCTTGCTTTCAATAACGCATTAGCCCACTGTCTACAGGCTTGCTCTGTAGTTTCTTTCAGTTCTTATTTGTTTTGTGGTTTTTCTGCAGGATGTAAAATGCATGCTCAATTGTGGTATGGTGGGGTGATTGATGGCTATCATAAAACCTTCCAGTGAATCCGTTCCCCTGATTCAGTCCTTTGTTGCATTGCTAGTGTTTTAAGTGATTGTTTTGTTGCTTGATGAAGTTTTCCTGATTACATTATATGAATTTCTCACTGTTGTCAGTCCTTACACAAAACTATTGATCAATAGTTTTGATCAAATGACTATTTGAATGTGTAACTGTTGCTCTTTGAATCTAAACAGTAGGAACAGGTTCCAATGTCATATTAAAGCAGCACATGGCCTTCATATGTCAGTGGTATGATTCCCATTGCAGTGTAATGAAACTGATGATCTACTGGTTTAGTGTTATTCAAACACTAAAGTATTCATTCATCTTCACTGTTTTGTTGTGGTCAGTGTTTTCTAAGAGCAGGAGGTGCTCTAGGTATTCCTAGCATGGTGGAATTACAACCTGAGTATTGAGCGAATTAACCAAGCACATTTACACACATTCATACTCCTACATACAAGTTAGTTTTATTAATTTACCTACCAGCATGTTCCTGAAAGCTGTGCGAAAACAGAAACCCTGGGGCAAAACCCATGGGAAGAACATACAAAACTTCCGAAATGGGGGCCCCCTGAGCACCAACTGTGTATTGCTTTAACGCACACCATATAGTCAAAAGTATATTGACTCCTCACCTAATCGTTGATTATCCGGCATATCAGCCACACTCATGTAAATGTGGTGCTGTCAAGAGAAGACAAGCAAGTTCAGAATTTTTTTTGTATTTATATTCCATTTCTGTGCACAGTACAACTCAGCCAGCCACAACGTGTTAGACCACACAAAAATCACAGAGCAAGGCTGCTTAGTGCTGAAGTGTTTACTGTGTAAAAATTGACTATGCTTTTTTGAGTCACTCAATACAGATTTTCAAACTGCATTTGGAAGCAACATTAGCATAAGACCTCTGCATTGGGAGCTTCATTAAATGGCTTTTTATAACTGAACAGCTGCACACAAGCCTGGGATCACTATGCATAATGTCAAATGTCAGCTGGTATAATTTAAAGCTTGTTCTCTGGTGTAAAACATATCATATGGAGTTATGCAAACTCCTTAATACAGGCAGCCTGATGGACAAATCTGGGACCCTTAGTTTCAATAAAAGGTAATATTAATGTTACTGCAAACAAGGACATTTAAGATGATTGTAATAATTTTTAGCAATAATTTGTTATCCAAGTATCTCAGTTTAAAATCCAGATCTGTGCACCACCTAACAAGGTGTTTGGAACAGAAAAAAAAATTACATGTTACCTGACAAGAGTTAACAACCTATTTCTTCAGTGATTAATTTGCAGTGCTACACCCTATCACTATAGCATACAAAACATAAATAATACAGTGGCATTTGATTATTAATTTAAATGTTCTAGCTTTGAAAGACAATATGTGGACAAAAACAGCTATAAGTAAACTTTCTGATTGCGTAGCATATCTGGTTGGTTTTTCATCTCTGGATGAAAAACCATCCTTGGTGTGATTATTGACCCTAGTCTTTCCTTTGAGGCTAATGTGAATAACATTACCAGGATAGCCTTCTTTCACCTAAGAAATATTGCTAAAATTAGAAATATGATGTCGTTACAGGAGGCAGAAAAACTAGTTCATAAATTTTTGTATTTATATTCCATTTCTGTGCACAGTACAACTCAGCCAGCCACAACGTGTTAGACCACACAAAAATCACAGAGCAAGGCTGCTTAGTGCTGAAGTGTTTACTGTGTAAAAATTGACTATGCTTTTTTGAGTCACTCAATACAGATTTTCAAACTGCATTTGGAAGCAACATTAGCATAAGACCTATGCATTGGGAGCTTCATTAAATGGCTTTTTATAACTGAACAGCTGCACACAAGCCTGGGATCACTATGCATAATGTCAAATGTCAGCTGGTATAATTTAAAGCTTGTTCTCTGGTGTAAAACATATCATATGGAGTTATGCAAACTCCTTAATACAGGCAGCCTGATGGACAAATCTGGGACCCTTAGTTTCAATAAAAGGTAATATTAATGTTACTGCAAACAAGGACATTTAAGATGATTGTAATAATTTTTAGCAATAATTTGTTATCCAAGTATCTCAGTTTAAAATCCAGATCTGTGCACCACCTAACAAGGTGTTTGGAACAGAAAAAAAAATTACATGTTACCTGACAAGAGTTAACAACCTATTTCTTCAGTGATTAATTTGCAGTGCTACACCCTATCACTATAGCATACAAAACATAAATAATACAGTGGCATTTGATTATTAATTTAAATGTTCTAGCTTTGAAAGACAATATGTGGACAAAAACAGCTATAAGTAAACTTTCTGATTGCGTAGCATATCTGGTTGGTTTTTCATCTCTGGATGAAAAACCATCCTTGGTGTGATTATTGACGCTAGTCTTTCCTTTGAGGCTAATGTGAATAACATTACCAGGATAGCCTTCTTTCACCTAAGAAATATTGCTAAAATTAGAAATATGATGTCGTTACAGGAGGCAGAAAAACTAGTTCATAAATTTATTAAATCTAGATTAGACTACTGTAATGCTTTACTGTCTGGGTGTTTGACTAAGTGCATAAATAACCTTTAGTTAGTCCAGAATGCAGCAGTAAGAGTCCTTACTAGATCTGGAAAATATGACCATATCACCCCTGTTTTAATCAGTCTAGATTGGCTTCTAATTAAATCTCACATTGATTATAAAATACTACTACTAATGAATAAAGCACAACATTTTGGCACAACAGTATCTAAGTGAAGTTCTGTAGTATTATGATCCCCATGCCTACTCAGATCAAAAGGAGCAGGCTATTTGTTGGTACCTCAAATAATGAAGACTACAGCAAGGGGCAGATCTTTTTCTTCCCATAGTTATGGAACAACCTTCCAGTTAGTGTTTGGGTGTTAGACACAGTCTCAGAGTGCAAGTCGAGGCTAAAAACATATTTATTTAGTCGTATTTTATCAGTAGATTTTTCTTAGGTAAAGGACCAGATACAGGGAGTGGTAGCTCAGTGGTTAAGGTGCTGGGTTACTGTTTAGAAGGTTGGGGGTTCAAGCCCTGGTATCTCCAAGCTGCCACTCTTCGGCTCTTGAGCAAAGCCCTTAACCCCATCTTCTGAGCAAGCTGGGATATGTGGAGAACTAATTTCACTGTGCTGTAATGTATATGTGACAAATAAAGGCTATTCTATTCTTCTTCTATAGATATTTTGGGATCATGGATATGGACTTTTCGGCAAACTGGGATATTTGTATGCTGTCGTCCCGTCACTCTCACACATTCACTCGGGTTTGATGATTTTCTGTATTGTTTAAAGATTAATAATCACACTCTTGATGTCACCCAAATAGGTTCCCCTATTGAGTCTGGTTCCTCTCAAGGCCTCAGCCTTAGGGTACCTCAGGGCCAAGTGGTGACCTACACACCATGTAGTGAGAGGGGCCACAGCCACATCCTACACAGCTCAGGGTGGGGGTAAGGCAAAGGGTCCCCTGCATTAAGGAGAGAAGGTCCCTCCTGGGTGGAATCTCTCAGGAAGGGCGTTCGAGGAGGTTTACCAGGTCGGTGAAACATGGCCGCCAGGTGCTCAGATCGAGCTAATATCAACCAGTAGTTGATGTAGTTTAGTATGCGGATGCCCTGGAGTCTTAGAGAAGCCAGAGCCACATCCACACACTTTGTGAAGGGGAGAGTGCAAGAGAACCCTGGACTCTCTGTAGAACAAAGGAACCACCTCGATGGCTTGCTTGCTCAAGGAAGTTTCTACTTCTTGTTCCATAACCACAGCCTGCTCGGGCCCCACCAGAGTGGGACACACCCCATTGACCCGGGGCGGACCAGACCTGAACTGAATCATATAACCCCTCTCTACAGTGTGCAGGACCCACTGAGACACATCCAGCAGTTGTTTCCAGGCTGCCAGATAGTCTCAAGGTAATCAGTCTCTCTAGACTGACCTCTGGTGTGCCTACAGCCGGGGCTATGCAATAGCGCGTCTCTAGGGGTCAATGTCTAAAGAATGACCTCTGGTGTGTCTAGAGCCAGGGCTATGCTCTGGCACAGCTCTAGGTGCCTCCTGAGGCTGAGAGGGGTACATGCTGGGAGATGGCTGTGCCCTGAAGCATTCTTCGTTGCAGGGTTAATGAGCCAATCACCTTAGGGGCGGCTTGGTGGGCAGGAGCAGGCCCTTAAGGGATGATGCAGCACCCAGGGAGAGATAGCCAGCCAGTGTCTCTTCAACCTGGGGCATTGTTTCACAACCACACTCCCTCAGCCCTGCTACATTAGCATAGAGAGAAACGTTGGGACTGTAGAGGCGGGCCGAATAAGGGTTATTCCATGACTTGATTACCTCAGTGTGCAAGTCTGGGAAAAAAAGGCAGACATAGCAACAGCACAAGTCCCTGCACAAGTCCCCCCACAAGTTTCCCCTGCACAATCACACTTTTCGTGCTATGGCACATTATACACTGGACTTGCACAGCACAGTGCACTTTACATTTCATATTTTCTTTTTCATATTTATTTCATTTTTTTTTTTTATATTCTTATTTTTATACCACACCATTCCGCACAAGGACACTTTACACCACACCTTACTGCACACGGACACTCATGGACAATCAAAAACCATGCCTAACTTGTTTACTGCTGGTTTACTGGTTTACTGCTTTTACTGGTTTGTTTACTGCCTAACTTGTTTACTGTTGTTTACTGGTTAACTGCACACTGCCATAAACATTTTCTGTGTATGTGTATATGTATATATGTATATGTATGTACATATATATTTATATATCTTTATCTGCCTTCTTTTTCTTATTATATTTTTCTTTAAATTTTGTTATTATATTTATATTTTTATTCTCCTTTTTACCCTATTTTATTCCCTCATGCTGGACTGTCGTTAAAAGCATTTCACTGCATGTCGTACCCTGTATGTATGTGTATGTGACAAATAAAATTTGATTTGATTTGATTTGATTTGATTTGAGTCACTACCTCCAGCAGCTCCTCGAACAGAACTGGCGTGTGGGGGCGTGTAGGCCATAAGATCACTAACATCCATCCCCTCCCCCTCATACTTTCTTACCACATTTTCTGTATAAAACTGCTTTAAGACAATGTCCATTGTTAAAAGTGCTATACAAATAAAAATTTACTGAATTTAAAAAAGTATTGGGACACCTGACTTTTCCAGCTGTGTGTGGTTCTTTCCAAAACTGTTACCACAAAGTTGAAGGCACACATTTGTATAGGATGTCTTTGGATGCTGTTCCACTAAATATTCACCGAACTCGAACTAGGAGACCCAACCAACTCTTTACATATATGGAAGATCTTAAGTGGCTTACTATAGAGTTCTTACTTCAATCCTACTAAACACTTTGGGGAAGAATTGGAATACGGAGTGCACCCCAATGACAGCACCCCAGCCCTCCTCACCCTAAATCAGTACCTGACATTATTAATGCCCTTGTAGCTGTATCAGCACAAATCTTCACAAGCACACATCAAAATTTAGTGGAGCATTTTGTCAGAAGAGTTGAGGTAATTGTAACAGAAAATGTGGAATGGAATGAACTTAAAGCACATATGAATCTCCATGGTCAGGTCTCCACACACATTTGTCCATATTGTGCACATACTACTATTTAGGCAATATGTTTATTATGGTATATAGTGATTTTATACTGATATAAAATTGTTGCATTTTATTTGTTAAACCTTGTTAAACAGACAGCATTAAGCCAGCTAAACAGACTTTAATTGGCTTTTATTGCCTTAAGGTTATGTAAGGTTTTATTTATTGAGAGTAAAGTGTAATGGTATTTATAATCCCTGCAGGAAAAGAGAGTGAAAGAAGATGGGAAAAAAATGTGTTGCTTCATTTATGGGAAGAGTTGTAAAGAGAGATGCAGGATGACAATTAAACGTCTATGGCTGTTTTTGTATGCTTCCATTACTGGTTTTTAAACTATCCTAGATCACATGTATGAACCATTCTCTCTCTCTCTCTCTCTCTCTCTCTCTCTCTCTCTCTCTCTCTTTACTCTCTGTTTGCAGGATATGATTTTTCATAGGTCAGCCTCAGGGCATACAATCTGTCATTGTGCGTTTAGGCTTACACTGGCCCTTGCACACTGCATTAGTAGATGCATAGATTGTAGCACACACCCACACACATGCAGAGCCCTGCTATTTTCTTTAGAGTCCCTTCACACAATGAGCCGAATTATCCATGTGAGCAGGCTCAATTTTCACTCCACCTCAGGCTCTCCCATGCTTCCACAGACATAGTGAGAGGAAAACAGGAGGAGGGAGGGAGTGAAAAATAGAGACACACAATAACAATCTGTTTCCTGACATGTTGAGACCCGTCCACTAATCTGCTGCACCTGCTTCTAAAAGCTGAGATTGACATGACTCAAGTTCTCCAGGAGCTGGTGGCATGTGAGTCAAATGTAGTTGAAGCTCAGCCAGCATTTAATATACTGACCTCTGTGACCAAGTACTGATCTGTCTTTCTCTTCTTTAAACACACACACACACACACACACACACACCTGCACATTTGCAACCTAATCCAGAACCAAGCATGTGAATGTACATGCATTACATATATAACACACACACACACACACACACACACACACACACACACACACACACAATGTGACCCTTTGGAATTTTTATTTAGGGAATGTGCAAAAAACGAATTTGTGTGTTAAACACTAAACATACCCAATAACCAAACACAAAAACACACAATTTATAAATATTTATTGCACCTCATACTTCCACTTGAGTTCTAAAACTTTTTCTGTTTAGTTGTTTTAGAAATAATTTGACATTCAACAATTTACATTATGCATCACCAAACATTTCCTCTACCACTTTTCTCTTTCTGTCCTTCTGTTTTTGTGCTGCTTTTGTGTGTGTGTGTGTGTGTTTGTGTGTGTAGTCATCTAGTGTAAAGGCTTGCTTATTACCCTCATTATGGAGGAAATGAAGTAACCAGTGTTGAGAACTAGTCCTTAGGGTTTCACTTGCCAACAGATTATTATCTTCATGGGCTTCAGGTTTGTATGGGTGCTTTAACTTTTTATCTTTGGAAACACTTTTAATCAGTGTGGCACAAAGGATAAAATAATTATTTAAAAACTGTGTGGTGTTACTATTCTGTGTGTAAGTTATACTTATACTGTGTAAGTTCAGTGAGTATCATTGCCACCTTATAGCTTTATGTGCCACCTTATAGCCTTTACACCTTTACCCCAAGCTGCTTTCTTTCTTTTTTTTTTCATTATGGTTAATACACAAATCATGTTTTGTGTCAAAGCACATTTTCACATCACACTACATTGCATTTTGGAGGAAATAAATTAACTATTAAGTTACCACCCTAACCCAGCTACCAATCCTTAAGCAATTATTGTCCTTGCAAACCAACAAAAGCAGAAATTAATGTACCTTTCCTTGTTGCTGTGCAAGTATTTTTATCTTTTAATAAATTAAACAAACGATGTAAGTACATCATTGGACTGCATCTTACACAGTCTTGAAAGTACACAAACATGCACAATAATCAGACAAACATGTGCACTAAAGGCACATAACGTCAATAAGGGTACCATGAAGTTTCCAGGTGCAGTTTACTACCTTTTATTATGTGATTTCATGTATATTTTTTCTCTATCAAGTATAATTATAAAATATAGGCTACAATGATAATCTTGGGTGTAATAAGGACATTATTCACATAAAAGCTCTTCTAATTACTATAGCAGTTTGGGAATACAATAACACTACATTAAATCTGGAAGCAAATTCATCTTTACCAACGTTTTTCCTAACCACACATTAATGCATCCGTGTGTCAGAGTGCACTAATCACTTCAGCATGAACTAAAGAAAGAGAGAGGTTTTCACTGGCTAATCCAACACAATTTGGGAATAAAGCCAACTGACCCTTTCTTATTCAGATAACTAGATAAGACCAACAGGTTGCTAATTACAGACATCAAATGCAAAACAACACTTGATTTTGCATTTTTATCCTTTTGGCTTGGATATCTGGCATATCTGGATATCTCATTCTGAGTATTGATTTACTGGTAATGTGTTGCCTAAATGGTAATGAAGTATATGACACAGAAACACTGACTGGACAGCTATTATATGCATAATTAATATTAGAAAATCACAATGATTACAGATAACAATTATACTATACCTATTTCTATAAATGTTTGCTGATCTCTGGTTAAACCCTCTGCAATTCTTTATTAAGAATCACAAATGTCCAGTTGGTTGTAGCATAACAGCAGAGCTCCAGCACATCCTGGAGTTGCACCATGGGTCTCTGCCGAGCATGCAGTATTTTTTTATTTAATGATCAGACTTTCTTACTTCTTATTCTTGGATGGAGCATATAGCACATGCTTTATTGCCAAAATGTAAAAACATTATGTTTAAAGGCCTCAGGGACAAATTTACAAGAGGTGTGTTTATTTCACCTCATACTTCCACTTGAGTTCTAAAACTTTTCTGTTTAGTTGTTTTAGAAATAATTTGACATTCAACAATTTACATTATGCATCACCAAACATTTCCTCTACCACTTTTCTCTTTCTGTCCTTCTGTTTTTGTGCTGCTTTTGTGTGTGTGTGTGTGTGTGTGTGTGTGTGTGTGTGTGTGTGTGTGTGTAGTCATCTAGTGTAAAGGCTTGCTTATTACCCTCATTATGGAGGAAATGAAGTAACCAGTGTTGAGAACTAGTCCTTAGGGTTTCACTTGCCAACAGATTATTATCTTCATGGGCTTCAGGTTTGTATGGGTGCTTTAACTTTTTATCTTTGGAAACACTTTTAATCAGTGTGGCACAAAGGATAAAATAATTATTTAAAAACTGTGTGGTGTTACTATTCTGTGTGTAAGTTATACTTATACTGTGTAAGTTCAGTGAGTATCATTGCCACCTTATAGCTTAATGTGCCACCTTATAGCCTTTACACCTTTACCCCAAGCTGCTTTCTTTCTTTTTTTTTCATTATGGTTAATACACAAATCATGTTTTGTGTCAAAGCACATTTTCACATCACACTACATTGCATTTTGGAGGAAATAAATTAACTATTAAGTTACCACCCTAACCCAGCTACCAATCCTTAAGCAATTATTGTCCTTGCAAACCAACAAAAGCAGAAATTAATGTACCTTTCCTTGTTGCTGTGCAAGTATTTTTATCTTTTAATAAATTAAACAAATGATGTAAGTACATCATTGGACTGCATCTTACACAGTCTTGAAAGTACACAAACATGCACAATAATCAGACAAACATGTGCACTAAAGGCACATAACGTCAATAAGGGTACCATGAAGTTTCCAGGTGCAGTTTACTACCTTTTATTATGTGATTTCATGTATATTTTTTCTCTATCAAGTATAATTATAAAATATAGACTACAATGATAATCTTGGGTGTAATAAGGACATTATTCACATAAAAGCTCTTCTAATTACTATAGCAGTTTGGGAATACAATAACACTACATTAAATCTGGAAGCAAATTCATCTTTACCAACGTTTTTCCTAACCACACATTAATGCATCCGTGTGTCAGAGTGCACTAATCACTTCAGCATGAACTAAAGAAAGAGAGAGGTTTTCACTGGCTAATCCAACACAATTTGGGAATAAAGCCAACTGACCCTTTCTTATTCAGATAACTAGATAAGACCAACAGGTTGCTAATTACAGACATCAAATGCAAAACAACACTTGATTTTGCATTTTTATCCTTTTGGCTTGGATATCTGGCATATCTGTATATCTTATTCTGAGTATTGATTTACTGGTAATGTGTTGCCTAAATGGTAATGAAGTATATGACACAGAAACACTGACTGGACAGCTATTATATGCATAATTAATATTAGAAAATCACAATGATTACAGATAACAATTATACTATACCTATTTCTATAAATGTTTGCTGATCTCTGGTTAAACCCTCTGCAATTCTTTATTAAGAATCACAAATGTCCAGTTGGTTGTAGCATAACAGCAGAGCTCCAGCACATCCTGGAGTTGCACCATGGGTCTCTGCCGAGCATGCAGTATTTTTTTATTTAATGATCAGACTTTCTTACTTCTTATTCTTGGATGGAGCATATAGCACATGCTTTATTGCCAAAATGTAAAAACATTATGTTTAAAGGCCTCAGGGACAAATTTACAAGAGGTGTGTTTATTTCAAGGCATAATGACAGTCTCTGTCTGTCTGTCTGTCTGTCTGTCTGTCTCTCTCTCTCTCTCTCTCTCTCTCTCTCTCTCTCTCTCTCACACACACACACACACACACACACACATACACACACAAAATTACATGGTATTAATTTAATTTTAAGCATATTAATCTGTCATTTGAGTCAAATTTTAGTAAGATTTGCATTTGTGTTCAGTAGACATTTTAATCCTGTGGTTCAAACAAGTTTGCTGAATATCAATTAAGACTGATTTATTAATTCATTGCTGCATAATTTGGGCTGCATTCTGCTTGCTGATTCTGTCTTGATTTTCTTCTTTGTATTCAGTTATCTACTGTAATGTTTATGAATATCAAACCCCAGTGTATACATGTGATTCTCTTGGTCCCCTGGTGTAAGAGGCTTCTGTGTGTTTTTACAAGGTCTCTTATAAAAGTGAAGAGCTGGCAGACTAGAACAGTTTGCCAAGAAGATAAACATGTCAACTGACCTTGAACTCGAAATGACAGGCTTGGCTATAATTAAGGTTTCATATCTCTCCCTCTGTCGTTTTCTTCCTGCTCTCTTCGCTATGCTTCTTCCCTTCCTTTTGTATGTTTGTATTATTTCGACATTTTGCCTCCCCCTCTCTTTCTCTGTCTTTTTCGTGTTTAGCACACACTCTTGTCTGTCAAGAGAAACTCTACACCTTCACACACACATGCGCACGCACTCACACTCACTCACACACACACACACACACACACACACACACACACACACACACACACACAAGTAAATTAGCCCTTTTCAGTGAAGGGAGAGGTGGGCCACTGCAGAAGGGTATTTGCTCAGCAGAATTTAATAGGAGTGGAGCTGCAGGGCCATTTCCCCATAGACACATCGATCTTGCAGTTGTGATGGGGACAATAGCTAACTGGCTCTTCAGAGACACAGGAGGCCTTGTTTGACATTTGAAAGGACTGCCCCCCTTCGTCTTTATGTGTGTGTGTGTGTGCACATGTGTGTGTGTGTGTGTTTGTGTGTGTGTATGAGTGGGTGAGTGATTTTGTCCATGATTGTAAATGTGATGCAATACAAACCCAAGCAACTGGTTCAACAAGTCTGAATTTCTACCTGTTGCTACTTAAGTGGGATGCCAGCTACATCTGTGCTGCTAAGATTTACTATTTTCATTACACAGTTTTGTTTGGTTTTAATATTATTTGTTACAGACCATCTTTTATTCCATACTTAGCATGTTCATCAGAGGTACGCACTGAGAAGAATAGTCATTAAAATCAATATTTGTTGGATTTGAATAGATCTTGAATGCTTCATTGCACCGTGTTGACACAGTATTCTTCTGCTATCCCTGTTGGCACCCAGGGTGTGTTTTACTCTTGTGTGTGTGTGTGTGTGTGTGTGTGTGCTCTGTTTTGAACTTGTTATAATTGCATGCTGGTAAAGGCTCTCTGTGGAGTGTGTGCTTCAATGTTTTGGTGCACACCCCCTCGCTCTCTTTACCCTCTTGGGATTTGTGGCTGCCCAGACCAAGAGTTCTTTTTCAATCACCCTCCACCCCCACTCCCTCCTCAAACACTCAACCAAGAACACCTGCATCCTACCCCTCCCCTTCCCTCCCCCCATCTCTCTCTCTCTCTCTCTCTCTCTCTCTCTCTCTCTCTTTTCTTCTTCTTCCCCTCTGAGAGAAACTCTTGTGGTGTCTGGCACTGTGCCCACTGCATGCGCTGACACTCACCCGAACTGCTCGCGTGAGAGCCAGCTTCTCTCCAGGGATGGTTCTTGTTTATGTGTCCATGCGTGTTTGTGTGTGTCTCTGAGTAAAAGAGAACGAGACGATAGTGTGCTATTTGTGTAAATTAGTTTTCAGTTCACTTCTCCAACAGGGTTGCTTCTTCAAAACCTAAGACTTGTAAAGATAAAAAATGTATCACAAAGAATTATGGATACACAACATGTAAGATTTAAACATAAATTTGACTGCAGTGATACATTTCGAAAGTGCAAATACATAATGCAAATTACATTATTTTTAAGGTTAAGGCACAAGATATTGTAAAGACAGAAACATACATTTAGGTTCATATATATTTTTTGTCACAGGCACAAATTTGTAATTTTAGCTTTTAACTAAAGCATGTTCAATTTACAGTATATAATGTGAGTTTAAAGTGTTATTTGCTTTAATTTGAGGGTGTTTCCATGCAAATTTGAAGAAGGGTTTAGGAATTACAGGTCTAATTACCTGTACTTTCTTTAGTATTTCTTCATCAAATAAGCAAGTAAAAGGTCTGGAATTGATTATAAGTGTGGGATTTGCATTTGGAAGCTGATGCTACATCATTTGGTCAAAGTAGCTCTCCATACAAGAGAAACAGGCCATTGTTACACTTCAAAAACCAAACAAATCCATCAGCAAGACAGGAGGAAGATTAAAAACAGTTTGGTGCATACAGGGAAAAAAAGAAGGCATTGGTGAGCTCAGAAACATAAAAAGAGACTGGACATCCATGGAAGACAAAAGTGATAGATTATTGTAGGATCATCTTCATGGTAAATAACACCCCTTAACTAGATTCAGCCAAGAAATAAAATACGTCAGAGTCTACAATCAAGAGAATACTTCATGAGAGCAAATACAGTGGGTTCACCACAAGGTGGAAACCATTCATAAGCCTCAAGAATAGCAAAGCCAGGTTAGATTTTGGTAAAAAACATCTAAAAAAAGCCAAACCACTTCTGGAAAAGCATTTTTGGTTGGATGAAACTGGGCTCAACCTGCAGCAGAAATTACAGAAAGAAAAATTTAGGTTTAGAACAGCTAACGATCCAAAGCATAACACATACACTCTGGGATATACAGTGAGGAAAATAAGTATTTGAACACCCTGCTATTTTGCAAGTTCTCCCACTTAGAAATCATGGAGGGGTCTGAAATTGGGGTCTGAAATTGTCATCGTAGGTGCATGTCCACTGTGAGAGACATAATCTAAAAAAAAAATCCAGAAATCACAATGTATGATTTTTTAACTATTTATTTGTATGATACAGCTGCAAATAAGTATTTGAACACCTAAAAAAAGTCAATGTTAATATTTGGTACAGTAGCCTTTGTTTGCAATTACAGAGGTCAAACGTTTCCTGTAGTTTTTTACCAGGCTTGCACACACTGCAGGAGGGATTTTGGCCCACTCCTCCACACAGATCTTCTCTAGATCAGTCAGGTTTCTGGCCTGTCGCTGAGAAACATGGAGTTTGAGCTCCCTCCAAAGATTCTCTATTGGGTTTAGGTCTGGAGATTGGCTAGGCCACGCCAGAACCTTGATATGCTTCTTAAGGAGCCACTCCTTGGTTATCCTGTGTGCTTTGGGTCATTGTCATGTTGGAAGACCCAGCCTCGACCCATCTTCAGTGCTCTAACTGAGGGAAGGAGGTTGTTCCCCAAAATCTCGCAATACATGGCCCCGGTCATTCTCTCCTTTATACAGTGCAGTCGCCCTGTCCCATGTGCAGAAAAACACCCCCAAAGCATGATGCTACCACCCCCATGCTTCACAGTAGGGATGGTGTTCTTGGGATGGTACTCATCATTCTTCTTCCTCCAAAAACGTTTAGTGAAATTTTGACCCAAAAGTTCTATTTTGGTCTCATCTGACCACATGACTTTCTCCCATGACTCCTCTGGATCATCCAAATGGTCATTGGCAAACTTAAGACGTGCCTGGACATGTGCTGGTTTAAGCAGGAAAACCTTCCGTGCCATGCATGATTTCAAACCATGACGTCTTAGTGTATTACCAACAGTAACCTTGGAAACGTTGGTCCCAGCTCTTTTCAGGTCATTGACCAGCTCCTCCCGTGTAGTTCTGGGCTGATTTCTCACCTTCCTTAGGATCATTGAGACCCCACGAGGTGAGATCTTGCATGGAACCCCAGTCCGAGGGCGATTGACAGTCATGTTTAGCTTCTTCCATTTTCTAATGATTGCTCCACCAGTGGACCTTTTTTCACCAAGCTGCTTGACAATTTCCCCGTAGCCCTTTCCAGCCTTGTGGAGGTGTACAATTTTGTCTCTAGTGTCTTTGGACAGCTCTTTGGTCTTGGCCATGTTAGTAGTTGGATTGTTACTGATTGTATGGGGTGGACAGGTGTCTTTATGCAGCTAACGACCTCAAACAGGTGCATCTAATTTAGGATAATAAATGTAGTGGAGGTGGACATTTTAAAGGCAGACTAACAGGTCTTTGAAGGTCAGAATTCTAGCTGATAGACAGGTGTTCAAATACTTATTTGCAGCTGTATCATGCAAATAAATAGTTTAAAAATCATATATTGTGATTTCTGGATTTGAAGTGGGAGAACTTGCAAAATAGCAGGGTGTTCAAATACTTATTTTCCTCACTGTTCATTCTGTCTAGATTCAGCCAAATGCAGCAAAGGTTACTGGACAGCTCTTTACAATACAAATACACTGTGATTCAAAATATACTGAAAAAGCAATCCAACATTTTTTTAGGGTAAACAAGTGGAATATGGCCAAGTCAGTCACCTGATCTAAAAGCTATTGAGAATAGAAAATTAAACAATAAGGATAAAATTGAATAAAATACTTACCACAATACTACAAGAAGTATAACAAAAATGTAAAGTGAAACATTTAGAAATTTCAGGCATTTGTATTTACAGTCCCCTTATTTTAATGTAATTGGACACATTAATTTGTGTCAATACTAAGAATCCTCTGCAAAAGATCCTCGTAGATCCAGAACATCTTCTCTTCACTACTCAACCCCCCTGCCACACCTGCTTCATCCTCCCTGACTGCTAATGACTTTGCCTCCTTCTATGATAAGAAGATTAAGGAAATCTGCCTGACCTTCACTTCCTCTCCAACAATGACTACACAACAATCCCCTACTCATTCGTTGTCAAGCTTCTTTGTCAAGCTTCTCAACCTTAACAGAAGATGAAATACTGCAAGTCATCCAATCTTGCAATTCCACCACCTGCTCTCTGGATCCAGTCCTTTCAACTACACTTCAGACCATTTCACAAGATCTCCTGCCCTTTATCTCCACTACCTTCAAGCAAGTGTCATTCCCATCTTAAAGAAACCTGCTCTGGATCCATCAGATATCAACAACTACAGGCCGGTATCACTTCTCTCCTTTCTTTCTGAATCTCTGGAACACACTGTTTTTAACCAACTGTCTGTCTATCTCTCACAGAACAACCTCAATGATCCAAACCAGTCTGCTTTCAAAGTGGCACATTGCACAGAGACGGCCCTTTTGGCAGTTTCTGAGAAACTGCATGCTGCTCAATCAGCCAAGCTGTCATCTGTACTTATCTTCGAGGAAATTTCAGCAGCATTCGACACAGTCAACCACAACACTCTCTTGTCTACCCTCAGGAGCCTCAGGATCCATGGAACAGCAGGGGAATGGTTTGCTTCCCACCTGGAAGGTCGCTCATACCAGGTAACATGGAGGATCCAAATCTGCCCTGTGCAGACTCACCACTGGTGTCCCACAAGGCTCGATATGTGGTCCCCTCCTTTTCTCCCCTTTATACCCACTCCACTGGGGAAGTCATATTCTCATATGGGTTTTCTTACCACTGCTATGCAGATCAGAAATATCAGAATCAGAAATAGCTTTATTACCAAGTATGCTTACACACACACAAGGAATTCGACTTGGCGTCAGGAGCTTCCAGTGCAGACGTACACACATAATGTAACAGAGTAATAAACCAGACATTTGAATAATGCAATAAATACAGAGTAAGTGTTATTTACAAGTGTTCAGTTTACAAATTGAACATTTAGATTCTATGTACAAAAATGACAGTTATGATGGACAATGTGTAGTTACGAATAATTTTAATTGTTCATGCTGATTATAGCCTGTGGGAAAAAAATGTTTTGTGCCTGGCTGTTCTGGTGGACAGAGCTCTGTAGCACCGATCAGAAGGCAACAGTTCGAAGAGAGAGTGGGTTGGGTGTGTGGGGTCCAAAGTGGTTTTCCTAGCCCTTTTCTCCACTCTGGATGAGTAAAGATCTAGAAGATTGGGCAGTGGGGCACCAAATGAGACAATTATAGATCTACACAGGACAGACTATCAATAATGGTTGAGTAGAATTGTTTCAGCAGCTCCTGTGGCATTTTGAATTTCCTCAGTTGACGAAGGAAGTACAACCTCTGCTGGGTCTTGAACGCAATATTATTGTCCCACTTCAGGTCCTGAGATATGTTGGTACCCAGAAACTTGAATGACTCCACTGTTGTTACAGTGCTGTTCATGATGATGAGTGGGGGGAGTGCTGGGGGATTTCTCCTGAAGTCCACGATCATCTCCACTGTTTTGAATGTGATGAGATCCAGATTGTGGTGGTTGCACCAGACAGCCAGCTCTTAAACCTCCTGTCTGTAAGCAGACTCATCTACATCCTGGATGAGGCTGATGACTGTAGTGTCGTCCGCAAACTTCAGGAGCTTGACAGAGGGATTTTTAGAGGTGCAGTCATTTGTGTAAAGTGACAAGAGCGCTGGGGAGAGAATGCCTGGGGAGCACCAGTGCTGATAGTGAGAGACCTGGATTTGAGTTTGCCCAGCCTCTCTCCAGCTGCATGACTTGTGTTTAATCTGCCCAAGTTCTCCCACACCACCCCACTGCTGCACTCCTCCACTGGCTTCCAGTAGCTGCACGTATCAGATTCAATACACCATTTCTCTCTCTCTCTCTCTCTCTCTCTCTCTCTCTCTCTCTCTCTCTCTCTCTTTCTATATATATATATATATATATATATATATATATATATATATATATATATATATATATATATAGTAAAACCCCAACCTATAGTACGAGCAAATGGAGAAACGAGCAAACTTGCTCGCAAACCCTATTTCACGAGCAAATTTTGAAGGCACAAGCAAACCCACGCTGCCGGTTCCCCCCCTTTCGCCAGAGAGTCGCATCAGTCGCTTATTTGATGACGTATCACTCGGTCACTCTCGTTGTTCAGTGCAGAAAAACCTTAACTTATTTTAGTTTTATATTTTTATTTCACTAGAAATCTTGAAAAATTGCTTTCAAGAAAATCAGTGATGGTGCTGTGAAAACGAAAGTAAATAGAATTACCATTGAAACCAAGAAGGTTACAAGCATGGTGTGTGTCTCATAAGATAAGATAAGATAAGATAAGATAAGATAAGATAAGATAAGATAAACCTTTATTCGTCCTTAATTTCTATGTTACAGCAGCAAGACAAGAAATAAAAATAGATGCAAATATATATATATATAAAAAAAGAAGAATATACAAAAAAAATAAAAACAGAAATAAAAATAAATAATAATAATAATAATAATAACAACAAAGAAATAAAAATAATACAAATATCTAAAAAATAATATACATATACTACAATACCAGTATATATACAGTACAATGTAATAATACAAATAGGAAAAAACTAAAGTACGCTTTTTAAGTCATGTTTTAAGGTAGTATTGCACGTAAATTGCGGGTAATATTGCACATAATATTGTACCTGATTCGTTTATTAATATTTCACACAGATAAAGTTATTGCACATCTTAAAAAGTAAAAAGTAATAGCAGTGTTGTATGGTGGTGACTGGTTTTACTGGGAACCGCTTTGGTTGTACAGTCTAATAGCAGCAGGGAGAAAAGACCTTCTGTATCGCTCCTTCAGACACTTAGGATGTATCAGTCTGTCACTAAAAGAGCTGCTCAGCGATGTAATGGTTTCATACAGGGGGTGGGAGGTGTTCTGCAGCAATGATGATAGTTTTGCTACCATCCTCCTTTCTCCCACCTCCTGTACAGTGTCCAGGGGAATCCCCAGGACTGAGCTGGCCTTCCTGATCAGCTTGTCTAGTCTCTTCCTGTCTGCAGTAGATATGCTGCTGCCCCAGCAGACCACTCCATAGAATATGGCTGAGGCCACCACAGAGTCAAAAAAGGTCTTCAGTAGCTCTCCCTGTACTCCAAAAGACCTTAGTCTCCTCAGCAGAAAGAGTCTGCTCTGCCCTTTCTTGTAGATTGCCTCAGTGTTGTCTGTCCAGTCCAGTTTGTTGTTTAGGTGAACACCCAGGTATTTGTAAGAGTCCACTCTCACAATGTCCTTTCCTGAATGTTCACTGGTGATAAAATTTGTTTGTGCCTATGGAAATCCACCACCAGTTCTTTCGTTTTCCCCGCATTTATCTGGAGGCAGCTCCGTTGGCACCAGTCCACAAAGTTTTGGATCAGTCCTCTGTACTCTCTGTCATCATCATTCGTGATCAGACCGGCGATGGCAGAGTCATCAGAGAACTTCTGTAGGTGACAGGTTGCTGAGCTAAACATTAAGTCTGCAGTGTAGATGGTGAAGAGAAACAGGGCAAGAACCGTTCCCTGCGGGGCTCCAGTATTGCAGACAATCATGTCAGACTCACAGTCACGAGTCCTCACATACTGTGGTCGGTCTGTGAGATAGTCCAGTGTCCAGGCAGACAGATGATGGTCCACTCCCATGTACACCATCTTATCCCTCAGGAGCGCAGGTTGGATGGTGTTGAAAGCACTAGAGAAGTCAAAAAACATGACTCTCACAGTGCTCCCAGCCTTTTCCAGGTGTGAAATAGCCCGATTTAGGAGGAAGATGACTGCGTCTTCCACTCCAATGCCAGGTTGGTAGGCAAACTGAAGTGGATCCATTGATGGGCTCACCAGAGGTCGGAGATGAGTGAGCACTAGCCTCTCCAATGTTTTCATCAGATGCGAGGTCAGCGCTACTGGTCGATAGTCTCCGAAGTCTTTTGGGCGCGGCGTCTTTGGAACAGGCACCACGCAGGATGTTTTCCATATCTGTGGCACCTTTCCCAGCTTCAGGCTCAGGTCAAACATGTACAGCAGTATGCCGCACAGCTGGTCAGCACAGGTCTTAAGTAGCCTGGAGCTGATGCCGTCTGGGCCTGCAGCCTTCCTCGCTTTGATCTTCCTGAGCTCCATTCTCACCTGGGCTTCTGTAAGGGGCAGTGTGTATTGGATGGAGTGTTGACTGGAGGGAATCGGCAGGGGGGGGGAGTTAGATGTGTTGTGTATTGTCTGTGAGCTGATAGCAGTGCAGAGAGAGGTGGGGCTGGAGCTGCTTGCTGTGGAAGCAGAGAGGGGGGATTGCAGCAGGGGGGACTGGATGGGGGCAGGGAGGGTAGCTGATCAAATCTGTTAAAGAATAGATTGAGATCATTCACCCACTTCTGGTCACCCACAGCCTGAGAGCTTGGCTCCTTGTGACCAGTGATGGTTTTGAGCCCCTTCCATACACCGCTGACATTGTTCTGCTGCAGCTGATCCTCCATCTTCCTCCTGTAGCATGCTTTTCCTTCCCTGATCTTCTTCCTCAGTTCTCTCTGGACAGTTTTCAGCTCTTCCTTGTTTCCTGATTTAAACACCCTCTTCTTCTCTTTAAGGAGAGTCTTTATATCAGGGTTAATCCATGGTTTGTTGTTGGGAAAACACCGTACAGTCCTGGTGGGTACAGTATTCTCCACA
Organism: Silurus meridionalis; assembly: GCF_014805685.1. Taxonomy (NCBI): domain Eukaryota; kingdom Metazoa; phylum Chordata; class Actinopteri; order Siluriformes; family Siluridae; genus Silurus; species Silurus meridionalis. Next base: position 8,231,066 of record NC_060891.1, on the reverse strand, counting down.
CAGAAGTTAATGTAGTCCGTAATACAGTCTGTTAGACTGTCAATATCCTCCCATGTGGACTGCACAATTCCTCCCACATAGTTGTTTCAAAACAGTCTTTCAGAGCCTCATCGGTCTCATCAGACCATGTCGTCACTGTGCGGAGGTAGCTGGTTGCCTGCATACAAGGGGTTTGTACACAGGTAGGAGATGAACCAGGTTGTGATCCGATCTTCCCAAGGGGGGGAGAGGTGATGAAGCATAGGCCTCCTTTGAGTTTGCATAAAATAAGTCCAGTGTTTTATTGTCTCTGGTGTGGCATGAAACATACTGGGTGAATGTGGGCAGAGTGGAGGATGGAGGGCATGATTAAAATCTCCAGAGATAATGAGAAGGGCATTTGGGCTCTGTGTTAACAGTCTGTTAACAACAGAATGCAGGACATCGCATGCCGATTCACCGTCAGCAGAGGGGGGAATATACGCAGCTATCGCGATAACATGCGAGAATTCCCTCGGCAGATAGTACGGCCTCATGCTAGCGGCTAACAGCTCAATGTCCTTACAGCAGATCTGCTCTTTAATAGTGATGTGTCCAGATTTACACCATCTATTATTCACAAACACTGCCAGTCCTCCTCCCTTTCTCTTACCGCTCTCCATCGTTCTGTCCGCGCAGTAAATCAAATCCATCCAGAGCCACGGTCGTGTCCGGTGTTAGCTTGGTTAGCCATGACTCCGTGAACAGCATGATGCTACACTCCCGGAATTCCCTCTGATGCCGGGTAAGAGCCGCTAGCTCGTCCATCTTGTTGGGTAAAGATCTTACATTTCCCATAACGATGGACGGGAGAGTTGGTCTGTAACGTCTCCTTTTATTCCGACACAAAGCTCCAGCACGGTTCCCCCGTCTTCTCCTTCTTAGCTCGCGGGGAATATCTGGTTTTTCTCCTAGTAGCATCGGCATGTTGCGGAATGCTAACAGCTGATCCCTGGTGTAAACAATAGGACCGTGGCTATGAACAGAGTTTCCAGACGCGACTGTGAACAAAGTCCAAAGAAGCAGGAAAAGTAGAGCAAACTCGGTGGCTTTGTTTATGTCCATTGTGCAGTTTCCAAATTTACGCATACACTTAAAAGAAAAACACAAAGTGCCGGAACACTATAAAATAAATAAAAAAAGCACAAACTTTACGGGAGCTGCTGCAACAGGCTGCCACTTGGGCGGCGCCTAAGGATATAATCACACTCACAATCAACCACTACCACATGGGTGAGTGTTAATTATGTTTACATTACGGTAATTTGCCGTGTATTTGTTTGTTAAAATAGGCTACAAATATTTTTTAAGTGCAGATATAAGCGATAGAATGAGATCTCGGAACAAATTAAATCACTTTTACATTCATTCTTATGGGGAAAATTTGTTCGAACATATGAGCAAATGGACCTACGAGCAATATATATATATATATATATATATATATATATATATATATATATATATATATATATATATATATATATATATATATCCTGTATCATACCAGCCGGTTGCTTGATTTTAGCTGCCACCTCTATCCCTCACGCAACACATGGTTCTAATGGATTCAAATAATTTTCATTCTTCTATGTAGCTTTTGCGGCTTCCTCCTGTAAAACTTCTGTGGCTGTGGAGCTTTAAATTTTTATTGTAGATCATAAGCTGGTCTACTTGAATTTGTGGTTTGAATGCATGTGCATACACCGACACAAACTGGCCATAACAGTGGAATGCTTGATAATTAATAGTATGAATTAACATCTATAACTATTAAGGGTATTGATTATATGAAAAAAATTTAGACAAACATAGTATGTTTATTTTGAGAATGTGATAATGCAATGACCATTGACCATCAAAATTGTGCCCATAGAATGTAATTAAATAAAGTAAGCATAAATAAAAAGTCTATAATATATAAATTAGAATGCAAGTACAAAAACATACAGTAGGATTCTTCACAGTAAATGTATGCTTGTTTGTGGCTCTCAGCAGCCAGTTTCTTCAGATTTATGGTTATTCATGAGGACCTCTGCCAGTGTAAAATACTGTTGCAGATTTTACATTAAAATTTTTATTTTTTTTATAAAATAACTTGAGAAGTTACCCATTATAAACTATTTGCTGAGCATTGCTAATTCTGGATCAGCTTGTTTGTAGATTTAGAGAAAGCGTACGACAGGGTGCAGAGAGAGGAGTTGTGGTATTGTGGTATGAGGAAGTCAGGTGTGTCAGAGAAGTATTTGAGGGTGGTACAGGACATGTATGAGGACAGTGTGACAGCAGTGAAGTGTACAGTAGGAACGACAGACTGGTGGAGGTTGGGTTGCATCAAGGATCGGCTCTGAGACCTTTCCTGTTTGCAGTGGTAATGGACAGGTTGACGGACGAGGTCAGACAGGAGTCTAAATGAACTATGTAGTTTGCGGATGATATTGTGATTTGTGGTAAGAGTAGGGAGCAGGGTGAGAAGAGCCTTGAGAGGTGGAGGTACGTGCTGGAAAGAAGGGGAATGAAAGTCAGTACGAGAAGAACAGAGTTACATACTGTTACATACATATTTTATGTGTCAATGAGATAGAGGGCAGTGGTGTGGTGCGGATGGACAAGAGTGACGAGGATAGACAAGATTAGAAACTAATTTATTAGAGGAACAGTGCATGTAGGGGACAAAGTGAGAGAGGCCTGATTGAGATGGTTTGGACATGTGCAGAGGAGGGACATGGGGTATATTGATAGAATGCGGTATATTGGTAGAATATTGGTGGAGAATGCTTAGAATAGAGCCACCAGGAAGGAGGAAAAGAGGAAGGCCAAAAGGAGGTTCATGGATATGATGAAGGAAGACATGCAGGTAGTTGGTTTGAATGAGGCAGATGTAGAGGACAGAGTGGTAGGGAGATGGATGATCTGCTGTGGCGACCCCTAATTGTAGCAGTCGAAAGTAGGTCTATGGGTAAGCTCTATGTTTGTATGTATATCATTTACATTTTCTGTTCCTCAGTGCACTTAATGCAGCAATGCACAGTAACTGGAGGGTTCAGCTCCTAAACATGGAACACCAAAGGCATTTTTGCTGTTGTTGTTAATACCTTTTACCATTTTAACACACTTTATTATAGCTAATTAGCAAGTTTAAGATATCAACTTTATTAAAAATCTTTAGCTATCTTTAGCATCTTTAACTTTTTAATGTTCATTAAATGAACATGAAAAAGCTGAACAATTGACAATTAATTATAATGCTCTAACGGAACACATGCATTCATATTTATTTATTTATTTATTTATTTATTTATTTATTTATTTATTTATTTATGTATGTATTTGTTCAGTGTATGCAGAATGGTTCACAGGGCAGCAGGTTCAACAGCAAGTTATGCAAATTGGAGGGTTTCACTTATCAGGAAGTCAGATATGTAATGTATAAGACAAAAAAAAAATCATAAACTTAAGCAAATTTTGCATTTACAGTAAAGCTTTTATAAGATGAGGTCACTTTCCAGTTAGACTTTAAAATGGCTGCCAGTTTGTTTACATTTTACAGCAATAGAGGCCAATATTATAGGTATTGTACTAAAAACCTGCATGAGCAAAAAATAAATCTGTTTAATTTAGCCCTCATCCACTTTGGGATTATTCCAAAAATGCATACAGATATAAATAATTGTATTAATCTATACAGACAACTATACAAGTAATTACACCTATCTTTGCTCACACAATTTTTTGTCAGAGCCCTGCTCTCTTATTCTGGATCTTGTCATTCTCCAGAGCTGTCTTGTGGTCGTGCAGAGCGTGTGCTTGGCGTGCCACTGAATGTTATATTATGATCATTTAGTCCCCAAGGAGTTAGAGCTGTGATTCATTTCAGCCTTGGAGCACCAGCACTTTTTCCATTGCACATCTTTCTCCTTTTAGAAAAATAGAGAGAACGAGAGGCAGAAGATGTATGGTTCTCATTAGTCTGTTACCAGAAAGCAATCACTCGTCAATCTCACACACATACACACACACACAGACACATGCACACACACACAGCCTGACTGACCACTTAAATTCAAACTGGGCTGAGTGATATGAAGTTGTTTCCAGCACAGTTACGCTTGGGGGAGTTAATAAAGATCATTGCAGCTGAAGATGTTAGCCAGGCACAGTGTTATTACTCTCACTGAATCTGCAGCTTGATCACAGCCATATCTCTCACACTTACACAGGCCTATAGTTAGGAGTTTTGCACTTGGTTGAGGCACACCAGAGGTCAGTTTCAAGAGGCTGATCCCATAAGAGACTATCCAGCAGTGTGGAATCCTGAGAAACGTGTCTCCATGGATCCTGCACTGTAGATAGAGGCTACTTGATTCAGTTTGGGTCTCATCCACCTCTATTCAACAGGGTCTGCCCCACTGGTATGGTGTGGCCCGAACAGGCTCTGGTTATGGAACAAGAAGTAGAAACTCTCTTAAAGAAGCAAGCCATTGAGGTGGTCCCTTTGTTCGACAGAGAGTCAGGGTTCTACAGCTGGTACTTTATAGTTTCCAAGAAAGATAGGGGGCTGAGGCACAGGTGCTTATGCTGAAACAGATTGTGTCTCAAATTAGTCTTGGAGACTAATGATAAGTCTGAAGGATGCATACTTCCATATACCCATCCTTCCAGGAAGTTTCTAAGGTTTGCTTTAGGAGCCCTTGCGGCAGTTGTTTCCTGTTCAAATAGATTCTATCCTCACGGCAGTCAAGAGAGTAAGAGAAGGTCAGTCACTCACTATGAAGCCGACTGCTGGGTCTGATAGCAGTTGCATCCAATGTGATGCCACCTGGCCTCCTATACATGTGACCCCCGTGGTGGCTCAGGACCGGTTTCTCACCGACCTTTATGGGCCTTAAACATGTGGAGAGAACCTGGGTTCCTGTTAAAAGGCCCTGTGCTGGGGGCTATTTTTTGTTAACAACAGATGCCTCCCTCATGGGTTGGGGGGTGGTCATGAGTGGCTACTCCGCTAAAGGTCTATGGGGCCATCATGTGCTGATCTGTACGGACAACACATCAGTCGTCTCTTACATCATCCACCAGGGGGACCTGCGGTCTCACCATCTTTACAAGATGGCATGGCAGAACTTTCTAGGCTGCACCTGTATGCTTTTCCCCCAGTGCGCTGGTCCCGAGGGTTTGCCGGGATGGTATCCATCTCCTTCTGGTAGCCCCATGCTGGACAGGCCAACTGGTAAACCTTCTCAAACAATCATCCTGGGAGATTCCTCTAGATGGGCTCTTCTGTCTCAGGCAAGGATTGCTTGCTTCATCTCCATCCTCAAGTTATAAAGGCTGTGGCTGTGGCCTCTGGGCAGGCACAGCTCTTCGCCACTAGTCCATTCTCCAATCCAGAGCGACCTCCATGAGGAGGTTGTATGCCGCAAAGTGGCACCTGTTTACTACATGATGCAAAGGCTATCAGTTAGACCCAGTTAATTCAATTCATTTTTATTTATATAGCATTTTTAACAATGAACATTGTCTCAAAGCAGCTTTACACAGAAGATGTGGTGATAAAAAAATTTATATGTTCTTTATAAGTGTTAGTTTGTCCCTGATGAGCAGGGTGGCGACTGTGGCAAGGAAAAACTCCGCAAGATTGCATAAGGAAGAAACCTTGAGAGGAACCCATCCTCATCTGGGTTGCACCGAATGTCCATTTATTGCATATATACTATGTTGCGGGATACAGTGATGATGATGTAAGGTGGGGAACCACCCACTGGTCCAACGGCGGTTTCCAGAGGCGTGGCGAAGGATTCTCGCACGCTCTAGTCTTTCCTTTTACATTAAATAATAAGATTTGGATTAATGTATTTCTTTATTTTGGTTATTGAACCTCTTATCTGACTCCAATTAGATAAAACATAATAAATATTTGCATAGGTTGTTATTTTACTACTAGTATAATTTTGATGGATGTTTGTTTAGTTATTCTGATTAAGCTCTGGCATTACACTCGTTCATTCGGTTCTCATAGTCGCACATGATCCTAGTATGGGCCCTATAATTAATATACTGGTCAACGGTCATAAGCGAATCATTATTGGTCGCTGCCAGAGGTTGGACTATACGCTTAAGCGGCCGCTCTCTGCGTGCTCAACTTTAAACATACTTTATTTAGTCCTCTTAGAGGTGACACTTAATTATTACAATAATTATTTCTAACCACAGGTAATGAATAGAATAATATTGAAATAATCAGAGGTTGAGGCTGACCCTATTTAGAGTGATCAGAAATTTTACTCTAAACGGAAATACATATTGTTAGCCTCCACGCTTCTAAGTACACTTAAACTAACGCCAAGTGCTAGTCGTATCTCTCAAATCCTCAGCTGATGTATTATTCACTATCTAACTGGGATTTAGGCCGAACCTAGCCTGATTTCAGCCTTACGGTAACTACGGATGCAACGTTATTACTTGCAGTGTCAACATTTACCGAGCAACACAGAATAAAATCAAACATAACAATTTATTAACCAGGTAAGAAAATCACAATTCAAAGCCAATTCATAGTTCAATTAAAATATAACATAAATACAAATCAATAGTATTTACATTTAAACAGGAAATATAAAACCTTTCATACCTGGTAAAGACGACACACAGTAATCGTGCGGGATATCTGTTTACAGATTCCCTGAATTGTTGGTCAGTTCTCCTTAAATACCCAGATAGAGTAAGCATTATGTAAACATTTTTTAGCAATGGAAGTTTGCATTGATTGGTTCTTACAGACCTGTGGGAGGCACCTCGCCTGTATACATTTGTAGTGGGGCACATGCCCCTTGACTCAATTAAACCTTTTTTATTATTTGTTTTATTGCTGTGGAAATGGGACCTGTGCACCAGTCGCGATAAAACCTTTGTAATGAAATGAATCGAACATTTTCCGTCGTTATTTACATGTGATATGACCTATCTTACACATAATCATCTGATGTGTTGTAGAATGTCCTGTGTTTGAGAATGTAACAAGAAAAGGAGGGGTAGAGGGGTCAGACATTTGTCTGCAGCTCTACCATTTGTATGGAGATGTGGTGTTTGAAGACCAAGGGTAGCTCTCCAGGGAGCCTACTGTATTCCAGATAAAGTTCTGGTTCTCGAGAGGGGTGTTGCGGGGTCTTGTTCCCCTGCCGTGAGTCCTGGAGGAAATGTGTTGTGTCGTAAAGAGTTCTTTTGATGTCCTTGTTGCCAGCTGCACAGAGTGGCCTCCAAACGAAGAGAACACTATCCAGAGGCAGGCCTGGACGAAGTGGGAAGATCCATGGAGGGAAGAAGAGCAGGAACAGTGGTCACTGGAACCTTGAGGAGCATGTTTAACTAGACAGAGAGAGAGAGAGAGAGAGAGAGAGAGAGAGAGAGAGAGAGAGAAGAGGGGTGACAGGAAAAGAAGTATACGGATTTTATTGTTGTATAAAAGTTAAGGACACTGTGCAGTTGGGCAAGTTCCGGCAAGGCTCGCTCTGGCAGAATAACTAAAAATCTACTGATAAAAGACTTGACTAAATAAATACGTTTTCAGCCTTGATTTGAACACTGAGACCGTGTCTGAGTCCCGAACACTGATTGGAAGTCTGTTCCATAACTGTGGGGCTTTGTAAGAAAAGATCTGGCTCCTGCTGTAGTCTTCAATATTTGAGGTACCAACAAATAGCCTACACCTTTTGATCTAAGTAGGCATGGAGAATCATATTGGTACAGAAGTTCACTCAGATACTGGAATCGCAAGATTTATTTGGGAGCCAGTGTAGACTGATTAAAACAGGGGAGATGTGGTCATATTTTCTAGATCTAGTGAGGACTCTTGCTGCTGCATTCTGAAGCTTTTTTATGCACTTACTCAAACACCCAGACAGTAAAGCATTACAGTAGTCAAATCAAGATGTAACAAAAGCATGAACTAGTTTTTCTGCATCCTGTAACAACATCATATTTCTAATTTTAGCAATATTTCTAAGGTGAAAGAAGGCAATCCTGGTAATATTATTCACGTGAGACTCAAAGGAAAGACTAGGGTCAATAATCACGCCAAGGTTTTTGACTGCTGTACACACTGAGATAGAAACACCATCCAGAGATGCTACGTAATCGGAAATTTACTTCTGACTGCATGTGGTCCGAGTAAAAGTACTTCTGTCTTATCTGAGTTATCTGAAGTTATCAAGCATCCACTGTCTAATGTCCTTTACACACTTCTCAACATTGTTAAGCTGATCTCTCTCATCTGGCTTTGCTGAAATATACAGCTGTGTATCATCAGCATAGCAATGGAAGCAAATACCATGTTTATGTATAATTTCACCCAGAGGCAGCATATATAAAGAGAAAAGCAGTGGGCCTAAGACGTTTTGTTCAAACACATTATTTTAAACTCCTAGTCGGTAATATTTTATTTTTTTTAGTGCTTTTGACATGAGAGATCTAATATTGACCAATCCTATATTTAGATCAGGGGTGCTGGCTGTCCATTCAGTCCTATTTAATTTAATGTTAATCAGGTTACTTAAACAGACTTTCTGAGACTTCCTAAATTTTGGTTTCACTCGGGGGACAGACACAGTCTCAATTTGGTGTATCCTGAGTGACGACTCTGTGCAGCTAGCAGATTGTCGCTTTAGCCTGTCTGTCTGCTCCCTGGCCTTGGCCCTGGACAGTCACTTGTTAACTAGTGTTGTTCTGAGACTATGACCTATACTAAAATTAAATGAGAGCAGCACCTTCCCGAGTGAAATGGATACCGTCCCGCCCTAACAGGCCAGCATTGCTCTTAAAATTGCTTCAATTATTTATGAAGCCCACACTGTTTTTGGAGCACCATTCGGACATCCAGCAGTTCAGCTACCATAACCTGCTGTAGGCTACTGCATCAGTCGCTAATTTACACACCTCTATAATATTACTCTTAGTAACCTCTGACTTCTTCTTTCGGCTGCTCCCATTAGGGGTCGCCACAGCGGATCATCCGTCTTTATACCCCCCTGTCCTCTACATCTGCCTCTTTCACACCAACTACCTGCATGTCTTCCCTCACCACATTCATGAACCTCCTCCTTGGCCTTCCTTTTTTCCTCCTACCTGGTGGCTTCATCTTCAGCATTCTTCTACCAATATAACTCCCTCCTCTGCACATGTCCAAACCATCTCAATCTCGCCTCCCTCACCTTGTCTCCAAAACATCCTACATGCGCTGTCCCTCTTATAAACACATTTCTAATCTTGTCCATCCTCGTCACTCCCAACGAAAACCTTAACATCTTCAGCTCTGCTACCTCCAGCTCCACCTCCTGTCTTTTACTCGATGCCACTGTCTCTAATCCATACAACATCGCAGGTCTCACCACAGACCTATAAACTTTCCCTTTCATTCTTGCAGATACCCTTCTATCACATATCACTCCTGTCACTCTTCTCCACCCACTCCACCCTGCCTGCACTCTTTTCTTTACTTCTCTAACACACTCTCTATTACTTTGCACTGTTGACCCCAGGTACCTGAACTCCTCCACCTTCTCCAGCTCTTCTCCCTGCAACCGCATCACTCCACTGCCCTCCCTCTCATTCACACACATGTACTCGGACTTACTCTTACTGAGTTTCATTCCCCTTCTCTCCAGCGCATATCTCCACCTCCCCAGGCTCTTCTCAACCTGCTCCCTACTCTCACCACAAATCACAATATCATCCGCAAACATCATAGTCCAGGGAGACTCCTGTCTGACCTCGTCTGTCAACCTGTCCATCACCACTGCAAACAGGAAAGGGCTCAGGGCCGATCCTTGATGCAGTCCAACCTTCACCCTGAACCAGTCTGTCGTACCTACTGCACACTTCACTGCCGTCACACTGTCCTCATACATGTCCTGCACCACCCTCACATACTTCTCTGACACACCTGACTTCCTCATACAATACCACAACTCCTCTCTTGGCACTCTGTCGTACGCTTTCTCTAAATCCACAAATACACATTGCAATTCCTTCTGTCCTTCTCTATACTTCTCCATCAACATCCTCAAAGCAAATAAGGTCTTAGTAACCTCTGACTGTCGAAGGCATATCATTAGCTCCTGTGTAAAAAAACTATATTAAAGAACCTGTGGTTTTCTAAAAACCTAAGCTGACCTGCTATGTCTGGTGCCCTGGCTTCCAGTATACACATTACATGTGCTGCTGATGCCCCTAAAGGTCTAGCTAATTTCACGTGCCTCAGAATAAAGTCTCCTATAGCCAGAGCTCTTTCAGGGTTTTTAGCGAGTGCTTCACTGAGGAGAGCAAACCTGTTGGACACGTGAAGCGGAGAGGAATGGTGCTACCGTGGGTGAGCCTTAGCGTTAGCTTTGGCTTTGAGAGTATGCTGCTGAGTCATCACCCACTCGCCTCACTGCGATGGCTCTAATGCCAGAGTTGGGGGAATTTTAAGTCCACCTAGGGCATCCAGACTTTCCTCTGCAGAACCTGGACTGCTCTCGCACTCACTACTTCCCTCTAGATCTGGATGTGCTCCTTTAATGCTAAGATCTTCTCGGTCAAAGAGCAAACTATCTTACACTTCTCACAGATAAAATTATTGCTAGCAACGGAGAAAAACTAACATCACACTTCACACATTAATGAGCTGGATGCTTGCCATAGAAGATTATGTAGCTTAATGTGGTTATTGTAGTGTGTGTTTGTAGTTCTGGTGTGAATGGCCTTTACTCACTGCTTTTAACCGTCAAACAGGGAATAAAGCGCTCTTCCAAAAGCAAAAAGAGAAGAAACGGAGCCAACAGAAAGTAGTGGATGCTGGAAATCAAAAGGATATTTTGAGATTTTAAAGCGATGAAAGGGGAAAAAAACAAACTGTAAAAAGTTTACAAAATTCCCGGCAAACAATCCACAACAGGAAGCTACGTCACAGCATGTAGGCTGGTCCAAAACCTGGGCCCAGTTAACTGCCCGATTGGCACAGTGCTGGAATATCATCAAGAACACTTCATCAAAACAAAGGAAACCTAAAGACTGTACTGTACATTGTACCTTCCCAAAATTAACAAGTATCAACAATGAATGCTTTGGCTCTGTTTGGTGGCAAGGGTACACAGACATTTGTAAAGTTTGATGGCATTATCACATCTCTGCCAAGAATATTTGATCTAAACCTCCTCTGCCAGGAGTTCTGGGTAAATAAATTGTTTTGCTTTATACCATGCGATAACTTCCACTGTAACCTTAGTAAACCATATCTTTATGGAGCTTGCTTTGTGCAAAGTGCCCTCTTTGTTTGAATGAGAGAAAAATTTAATTCACTACATCCAAAGACATCCTATACAATTGTGTGTCCCCAGCTCTGGTGTAACAGTTTGGGAAAGTTGGGTGTCCCAATACTTTTTTCCATATAGTGTACATCTAAATAAAGAAATGGTTGCAGCACCCGAAATGAACGCTTTGCAATGATCAGTGAGCAGGGAAAGCAGCATGCACAAACATTAGAATAGATAAGCTTGCAATGTTCTGCTGTCTAAAAAGGGCTGTCTAAGAGCCCTCTACAAGTGTTAATTAGGCTTATTAAACATTACATGACGAGATTCCGTGTTGTTATTCTCTCCAAAGATACTGATTGACTTGATTTTTTTATAGTTGTTTGCTCTAAAATAAAATATATTATGTATAGACAGTTTTCCCCTATCATTGTCAACTACTCTTTTGTGAACAAAATGAAACATCTCTTCTAAAAAAGAACTCGAGCACACCACATATAATCAACTATTATTTTTTTTAATAATGTTCCATTATTAAAAAGAAACTGCTAATATTCAAGATTAGTTATGGTCATTAATTCAAACAGTAAAGGTAAGACTAGGAATGTAATTTAAAAAATCTTAAAATTCAGAATGAATAGATAACATGTTCTTATCTATATAAATAAGGTACACAATTTTTTAGTCAGTGGTTTGCTTTAAAGATTGAACTAAACTGCTTAATTTACATTTACATTTGTGGAATTTGGCAGATGCCCTTATCCAGAGCAACGTACAAAAGTGCCTTAAGTCTCTAGCAATGAATAAATCTACATTGGTACGCAAGATTACAAACTTAATATAAATATAACTCTTGAATTCTACAAAGCAAAATTTGAAAGTGCTAATTGAAGTGTTTCATGAAGAGGTAGGTCTTCAATCATCACTTGAAGATAGCCGGGGACTCCACTGTACGGACATCTAGGGGAAGTTCATGCCACCACCTCGGTGCCAGAACAGAGAAGAGCCTTGAAGTAAACTTACCTCTCATTCTGAGAGAAGGTGGTACCAGTCGAGCAGTGCTGGAGGATCTCAGACAGCGTGGTGCAGTGCGAGATGTGATGAGGTCTCTGAGGTCTGGTAAATTTTTGGCCTTGTAGGCAAGCATCAGTGTTTTAAATCTGATACATGCAGGTACTGGAAGCCAGTGGAGGGAGCAGCAGTGGGGTGGTGTGGGAGAACTTGGGCAGATTTAACACAAGTCGTGCAGCTGCGTTTTGGATCATTTGCAGTGGACGAATAGCATTCAGGGGAAGTCGAGTCTTGAAATAACAAGAGACTGAACAAGCACCTGGGCAGCCTGTGTGGACAGAAATGGTTGAATCCTCCGGATGTTGTAGAGAAGAAATCGACAGGAACAAGCCACATTAGCGACCTGTGAGAAGAAGGACAGTTAATTGTCCAGGGTTACTCCAAGGTTATGAGCAGTGGCTGAAGGGGGGAGCAGAGAGTCATGAAGAGTTATTCGGAGACCTTGACCTGGAGATAAATAACCTGGGATGACCAGCAGTTCTGTTTTGCAGGAGTTGTGTTTTAGTTGAGGAGCACTCATCCATGAAGATATGTCTATCAAGCATGCCGAGATACAAGTGGAAGCTGTGGTATCTGATGGAGGGAAAGAAAAGATTAGTTGAGTGTTGTCTGCATAGAAGTGGTAAGAAAACCCATGTGAGTATATGACTTTACCAATGGAGTGGGCATAAAGGAAGAAAAGGAGGGGACCAAGTACTGAGCCTTGTAGGACACCAGTGGTGAGTCTGCACGAGGCAGATGTGGATCCCCTCCATGTTACCTGGTATGAGCAACCTTTCAGGTAGGAAGCAAACCATTCCCATGTTATTCTGCAGATACCAAGGCTCTTGAGGATAGACAAGAGAGTCTTGTGGTTGACTGTGTCAAATACTGCTAAAAGGTCCAGGAAGATAAGTACAGATGACAGCTTGGCTGATCGAGCAGCATGCAGTTTCTCAGAAACAGTCAAAATGTTTGTCTCTGTGGAATGTGCCGCTTTGAACCCAGACTGGTTCGCATCATGGAGGTTGTTCTGTGAGAGATAGACAGACAGTTGGTTGAAAACAGTGCGTTCCAGAGATTTAGAAGAAAGGAGAGAAGTGATACTGGTCTGTAGTTGTTGATGTCTGATGGGTCCAGCGCAGGTTTCTTTAAGATGGTAATGACCCTTGCTTGCTTGAAGGTAGTTGGCACATAGCCAGTTGTTAAGGACCCATTGATGATTGTGGAGATGATGGGCAGGTGATCTTGTGTGATGGTCTGAAGCATAGTTGAATGGATTGAATCTAGAGGACAGGTGTGGGATTACAAGATTGGATGACTTGCAGTATCTCATCTTCTGTTAAGGTTGGGAAGCTTGACAACAGAGAAGTAGTGGATTCCTGGTTGTGTTGTGTAGTCATTGTTGGGAAGGAAGTAAAGGTCTGGCAGATTTCCTTAATCTTTTCATCGTAGAAAAAGGCAAAGCCATTAGCAGTCAGGGAGGGTGGAGCAGGTGTGGCAGGTGGGTTGAGTAGTGAAGAGAAGATGTTGTGGAGCTTACGAGGATCTTGTGCAGAGGCCTTGAGCTTTTCCTTGTAGAAGGCAGCTTTAGCAGAAGTCATATCAGAAGAAAGTTTGGTCAGGAGGGCACGGTAAGATGCGAGGTCTACATCGAGTTGTGATTTTTTCCACTTCCTTTCTGGTGACCTGAGTTCTCGTCGATTGCTGTGCAAATAATAATAATGTGAAGGTTAGGACGGATTCACTAAGCTGCACTAAGCTGCAAACAAAAATAAAAACATATTGCCAACATATTTGTTAACAAACTGGGCCAAAGTTTACAGAAGATGCCTGATTGAATTTATAGAGCTCCTTTAACAGAGTTTTTCTGAGACAACAATTCTCAGTCTGGGAGTCTCATAATCACCTATTGACCGATTTATTAGGAGCAACAGCATTACTTTTTTGCAGGTTTGTAAATTTTTAACCAATTTTATTTGAATCAGCCATAATTAATAACTGTTGTAAAAAGCATTTCATAACCGTCATAAAAAGCATTTCACTGCATGTCATACTCTGTATATTTGTGTATGTGACAAATACAATTCAATTTGATTTGATTTGCCAGCAACTTGGCAGCATCGCAGGCAATAAAACAGTGTGCTGGTCCAAACCAGTCTCCAAACAATCCAGATCACTTGATGGACAACACATCTTCTGATGGCCAAACCAAGCCTTTAGTTCAAGTATACGATGTGCATAGAGCACCAGATCGCTGCATTCTAAAAATATTAAATGAAAAACATCTTGAAAAACATACAGGCGATTGTCAATTCATGAATGGAGCAAATACAAAGGTTAAAACACACTTTATTAAATTCATATTATATATATTTATTTTTTAAATGTAATTAAATGCAAATAAATAAACAACTATTAGCTACTATTGTTTTAAAGTATAATACTTTTCCTATTTTAGGAAAAAACATTTTGGTGAAACATAAGCAAATGGAAATTGGAAGTTTTTTTAATTGTCTTCTGAATGAGATTTGAATGAACATGGCTGCATTATAATTTAAAAGTCTGTTTATTAATGCTTCCTTCTATAAATATATAAAATGAGTAACACTGACTGGTAGTTTGAGTGGAAATGGTACCTAAACAGTATGGGAAATCTTTTTTGATTTTTGAAATGCTGCTTTTAAAAAAGTTTTTTAATTCTCAGATAAATATTCTTTGAGCACTGCCTTGGCTGTAATGGCTAACATAGTAGGAAACACATGCAGAAGATCACTGAATAATCTTCCAAGTGTAACACTACCAGGACCTTCACTGTGGACTGAAGTGATCTGGTCAAATTTAGTTCTAACCATTTTTAGCAGGAAATTGAAATAGGTGCCTAAAATAAATTTAATCATGTGTCCTATAGTCATTTCTGTTTTGATTTGGGTGCTAGTTTGTGGTAATTTTATTGCTAAATGATTAGTAATCTCCTGGCAGAAGCAACCTTGTGTTATGCAAATTTATAGACTGTGTGTGACTGTGTGATTTTCCAGAAAATTTGCAATAACTGATTGAATTTAATCATTATGTTTTACTTGATCTGGAAAAAAATCTCCATTCTTGATGCTTCATGTATGGGGAGGCTATGTAGCTTACATGATTCAATATGTTATAATTAGTATTTTGAGCTGCATGATTTTACGTACAGTGCATCAGGAAATTATTCACAGCACTTTACTTTTTCTACATTTTGTTATGCTATGGCCAAAATGGATTGAATTCATTATTTTTATTAATTCTACAAACAATACCACATAATGACGACTTGAAATTATTATTATTTTTATCTTTATATAGACACACCTGTCTATATAAGGTTCCACAGTTGAAGTCCAAGGAACTGTCTGTAGACCTCCAAGACAAGATTGTATCAAGGCAAAGATCTGGGGAATTAAGCTGAAACATTTCTGCTAAATTAAGGGGTACAATGAGCACAGTGACCTTCATCATCCATAAATAGAAGAATTTTTGAACTACCAGGACTCTTCCTAGAGTGGGCTGCCTGGCCAAACTAAATTATGCCAAACAACCATCTCTGCAGCACTTCACCAATCAGGCCTGTATGGTACAGTGGTCAGACGGAAGCCACTCCTCAGTAAAAGGCACATGACAACTCACATGGAGTTTGCCAAAAGGCACCTGAAGGACTCTCAAACCATGAGAAACTAAGATTGAACTCTTTGGCCTGATCACTTGGCCAATCACTTAGCCAATATTATTCCTACAGTAAAGCATGTAGATGGCAGAATCATGCTGTGGGTATGTTTTTCAGTGTCAGGAACTAATAAACTAGTCAGGATCGAGGAAAAGGTGAATGCAGCAATGTACAGAGACATCCTTGATGAAAACCTGCTCCAGAGTACTCTGGACCTCAGACTGTGGAGATGGTTAATCTTCCAGCAGGGCAACAACCCTAAGCACACAGCCAAGATAAAAAGGAGTGTCTACGGGACGACTCTATGAATGTCTTTGAGTGGCCCAGCCAGAGCCCAGACTTGAACCAGATTAAACATCTCTGGAGAGATCTGAAAATGGCTATGCACTGATATATGTGTACTATGTACATGTGATTTTTTTTTTTTATAAATTTGAAATATGAATTTGCAACAACGTTGTTGTTTTTTTACGTTATTATTATGGGGTTTTGTTTGTAGTATTTTAAGTAAAATAATTAATTGAATACATTTTGGAATATGGCTGTAACATAAAATGTGGAGAATGTGAAGCGCTTTCTTTTCATTTTGATGAATATGGCTCACAGCTAATGAAAACCCAAATTTCAGTATCTCAAAACCCAAACTTCAGTATCTCAATGTGAATATTGTGAAAAAGTTTTATATTGGAGACTTGTGGCATCACACTCTAATAAGCTCATTAAATCCAAACACCTACAAAGGTTTCCTGAGCCTTTAAATAGTGTCTCAGTCTGGTTCAGGCTACACAATCATGGGCGAAGACTGCTGACTTGACAGTTGTCCAGAAGACGATCGTTGACTCCCTGCACATGGAGGGTAAAACACAAAAGGTCATTGCTAAATAAGCTGCTGTTTACAGAGTGCTGTATCCAAAGACATTAATGGAAAGTTGAATGGAAGGAAATAATGTGGTAGAAAAAGGTGAAACAAAGCGAGTGGACTGCAGCTGGAGTCAATGCTTCAAGAGGCACTACGCACAGACGTATTCATGGGCTACAACTGATTTAGAGTCTGGAAGAAGAGAGGAGAGGCATAGAATCCAAGTTGCTTGAAGTCCAGTGTAAAGTTTGCACAGTCAGTGGTAGTTTGGGGAGTCATGTCATCTGCTGGTGTTGCTCCACTGTTCTTCATCAAGTCCAAGGTCAGCACAGCCTTCTACCAGGAATTATTAGAGCACTTTATGTTTCCCTCTGCTGACCAGCTTTATAGAGATGCAGATGTCATTTTCCAGCAGGATTTGGCACCTACCCACTCTGCCAAGAGCACTAAAAGTTGGTTAAATGACCATGGCATTGGTGTGCTTGACTGGCCAGCAAACTCACCAGACCTGAACCCCATAGAGAATCTATGGAGTATTGTCAAGAGAAAAATGAGAAACAAGAGACCAAAAATGGAAATGAGCTGAAGGCCACTGTCAAAGTATAACTTCTGTTAAATTATGAAGTGGAGAGTGTTTTTAGTGTTTTTAATGATGTGAGTGAAATAATGTTTCCAGGTATGATACTGTATATATTTCATGACCTTTTGTAAATGTAACATCTCTCTAGGGACTGCAGGTGGAAATTAGCATTTTCTTTGCTATAACCTGGCACATGACATCTCTTCTTTCTTAGACTAATGATCTCTGTGCATTGTCCCTGATTAAGTATAATTAAACTCATTCATTCAAAGAAATCTGGGCTTCCATACCGCCTCAGCAGTGCCACAGACTGATTACCTCCATGCCACGCCGAATCGAGTCGGTAATTAAAGCAAAAGGAGCCCCTACCAAGTATTTAGTACATATACAGTAAATGAACATACTTTCCAGAAGGCCAACAATTCACTAAAAATGTTTTTAGAATTAATCTTATGAAGTACAAAATTTATTTTAGATAAATTGGTGGGTTTTTGTTAAATGTGACCCAAAATCACCAAAATTAAAATAAATAAATACTTGAAATATATCAGTCTGTGTCTGATGAATCTATATAATATACAAGTTTCACTATTTGTATCTATTTGTATCACTATTTAGATCTGTGGGCCAAGGAAATGTTAACTGTGTGGTTGGCAAAAAAAATAAAAAATACAGATACAATAAAAGATTAATAAAACATTCAGTGTCATTAGGGTTATGTGGTCCATATAAACACAATGCTGTAAAGCATTTAACAAATGTGTTTTTATTCTCAATCATAAACACTGGTACACATTTCTCAGTAAAATAAAATCTGAAAGCTCTGTTTCTAGGTAAAGCTTTTGGCACTGTGATGTGAGCTGTGAGGAAGTGAGAAAACGCTTCATCAAAAGAAACAACAAAGAAAAGACGTCTACATAATTCTGAGCTTCAACCCCACTATGCATATGTGCACTGGTGACACAACATAAGAAAAATGTTTTCCACTCTAAATGTAAAAACAATTTAAAAACAGAAGATGAAATTCTATACATTAGATCAGCTTTCTCTGCCAACAATATGCCACATTGTAATGATTTACTGATGCTCCACTGAAAATGATTAATGACAAATCTATTTCTTCAGGGCATTGACTGTTATACTTGCATGAAAACAAATGGTGCAGGTTAACACATGATTCAAATAAAACCTGTTTTTGAGTCTGCCTCTGTTTACAGGTGAATCAGTTAGTTGTACAATTTAAGCAGGCTTACAATGCAAAGCTCCAGGGTTAGAGGTTCTGGAAATGATTATACACAGGCACACACATTTATCCTCCACTTTTTATACACACACTCAAACACAACAACATACACTGGTCTACTGTTCTGCTTCCCTTTTTACAATGTCTTTTCCCATCACTCTCCCTCCCTCCATCTATGTCTCTTTCCTATCAGCCGGGCCTGGGGCAATGTTCAATCTCAAACTCACAATGGACTTGTAGAGTAGGATTCCTTAAACCATCTCCTTAATGACTGAAGGCCCACTAAGTGACTCTACACCACTGGCACACTGCCTCCACTCACAATGCATATGTGTGTGTGCGTGTGTGTCTGTCTACTACCTCCTAACAGTGTGACCACTGCTGGCAGTAGCAACAATACACTTCCTCCCTCTACATCCCCTTTTGCATGATCCTGTTACCTCTGAAATAATACTACCTGGCATATATTTCCCTGAGGTGGTGAACCTGGCAAATAGCATGAAAGATAACCTTGAGATACAGTACTAAATAAAATGCATGAAACTAAAGCTGTTAAAAGTTACTGTGGCATAGCCAGAGGATGTATAAACACTTATAATTTAAGTAATCTGAACATGCTGCTTCTTTTTTTACACACACAGAAAGTTGTGTGTGTGTGTGTATATATATATATATATATATATATATATATATATATATATATATATATATATATATATATACACACACACACACACATTCATACGAAGAACCCCAGGACATCACGCATCCATTTGACAATTGTTGTCACACACTAAGGAACCATCCTTTTACTTACTTGATGATGTACAAAAACTC
This sequence comes from Silurus meridionalis, assembly GCF_014805685.1. NCBI lineage: Eukaryota > Metazoa > Chordata > Actinopteri > Siluriformes > Siluridae > Silurus > Silurus meridionalis. The sequence continues at coordinate 8,211,497 of NC_060891.1, read as the reverse complement.
TGCTTGATGAACCAAAGCTTTTAATTCAGGTCGATAAGACTGTTTACTTGTCTTCAGTAGTCAGAGTAGTGTCAGAGCTCCTCCAGTGTCCAGGTGCCTTTTGAAACTGTCCTCACTGACACATTGGATTCTTTGCAATTTATCTAAAGGAAAGACATACTTTTAAGGGGTATAATGGTCTTTCTGACATTATTATAAGAGCAATATATTGCATTACAACACTGTCCAAAGATTTTGTAGAAATTGTTAGCATCAACATTTAAGGCTTAATTTACTTCCATTGCTGCATAACAGCTTTAAGTTGTTAATCTATTATTTCTTCTGTATACTGTAATATTTTTTGTGACCTAAACACTGTTTATACCTGTGGCAGTTTACCACTTACCTTTATACCATTTTAGCTTATTCACTAATTTTAAGCTGCTTATTTGTCAATATATAAATGTGTCCAATTTGTTGTCATCAGGCTAAAATACAGTTTTGAATATAAAGTGAAATTCTTTTTTTCTTTTTTTCAGAAATGTGCACAGGGCACCTGATCAACGAGGACTGGGATACTGCAAGATGCAACAGAAATGTCACATATTGCTTTCATGCTGGTTCATTAAGTTGCCCAAGACACAGTATGACCAAAGGTATATGGAGAGCAGATCCAGATCAACAGTTGCCACACAGCTGGAAGCGCAGCACTGTCTAGAATGCCACAAAGCGAGATTTGTAAAGACAGTTGAAGACTTGTATGGAAAAGTCATTCGGTGGCATTGATCACTTCTGGCTACGTTCCTGGCCTTCAAGCTTAACATCCAAACTTCTTGTAGCTAAATTTGCACATATCCTCTTTGTCCCTCCAAATATAGTGGAAAACATTCCCAATAGATTGGAGGCCATTATAAGAACAGAAAGCACCAGTGGTGGTCAGTCAGGACCAGCAAGGCCTTCTCTGCCTAAGCTCTATAATCACTGAATAGATTTTTATATTTTCTTCCATGAATATATGAAATTATACACGAAAGTCTATTCTCTTCATTTCATAGCTTTTCTCTTGTTTGCGCTACTTCCTATAGTGTCTAGGTTAGAGTTTCTATCCAGTAATATTTCATCCATCAAAACACATTCTCTTTCTGCATTCACGTTTTCTTTCCTGTAGAATTTGCACAACATCACACAATTTGCCTTGATTTAATTAAACTGTAATGCATAGAAAAAATGCATTGTGGTACAATATTGATTAGTTTGCTGGAGATGTTGTATGCGGGCAGTGCAGCTGTGGCTGCAGTGAATGGATAATTGTTGAATTGTATTAATTGGATTTCTTTTAGTAATGTCATTCATTATTGCTGCATGTGATACCTGTCTGTGGTGCTCTATTTTACTGCATTTCTTTATAATATTGATTTCTTTAGCCATGGTATCATAATAATTGTGGTCATAATAAAGACATAGATTTAGATAGGACACCAAGAAAGGCCTAGGTGTGAAATGAATAGCCCACCTCATCTATAATTTTAGCCATATACTGAATGAAATTTGTGGGACAAGATGCATTTACAATAAAAAGCAAGGCATTAGCAATAGTTTGCATGTGTTTATAATATACACAGATCATTAAAAAGATTTATTGTAGGCAGATGAAAAAAATTGTGTATAAAAGCTGAGGAATACACCATGCTGCCAGTGCTACATTTCAACATCTGGGTTTTTTTCCTCCCTGTATTTTTAGGAGCAAACTAAAACCCTTTTAGGACAAGCCCACTTTGGGCTTAGATCTGAATTCACCCCTATATGGGTATAGCCAAAATGTGTCTGCGCTCAAGTAATAAACATAAGTTTTATGCAGGTTTTTAAGCTGCCTATGATGTATCAGAAAAAGACACAAATAATTCTGAGACTAAATGAGTGACAGGCCTCCTACATAAGTGTATGTCTTGTTTATGTTCAGCTGGTGTAAATTTTCAGCACTTACTGCTTGACTTTTTGTTTTCTCTCTCACTTGTCTCACTTGTCTCACAAGCTAGTTTGCATAAATGCGTCAAATGATTAAATGTAAATGTAACATTTAATTCTGTGGTCATGTGCGATGGATGAAATACACACACACACACACACACACACACACACACGCTCTCTCTCTCACACTCTCATACACACACACACACACACACACACACACACACTGATATCCTGGCCCCTTTGTTAATCTCTTTTTTTCCAACAATAAAGCATGTGACTTGCGGTTTCTCATGCAACAATGTGACATGTGGGCTCACGGACAAGTCCACAGCCTCTGTTGATTTCCAAAGTTCTCACTATAGTCACCTATTGTGCTCCCTCCATATTGGAGAATGAATGATGGATAACAGGCATGTAGTCTTACAATGTCCACCACTTGATGCTTAGTCTGGCCTGGCTGTCTCTCATGTGACCTGCTTGGCATGCACATGATTGGACGATGAAGTACCTCATTGTTTTTGCATGACCAACACCCCATGTCCCCAACAGCATTTACGCTGACCGAGTCTTGCAGTCTCTTTTGCTTTGTAGAACAGCTTCTTTTAGTAAAAAAAATAACACACACACACAAAAAAACAAACAAACAAAAAAACATTTGAGATCATGCAACTAACCAACCCCAAATGTTCATGCAACATTGCAGCTTTTATGATAAAGTGCATGCTGAATTCTAGATGGAATATTAAGCATGACACTCTTAAACACTTGTTACCTCAAAGCTGAGAAGAATAGTTTGCACCTCTGTTCAGCCAAGGGACTGGTTTTTATTGTTATTATTAGCATCAATTTTGCAGATAGAATTATTCATTTTAAACAGAAAAATATCATGGGTACATTTTTGCACTTCTCTAATTAATATAGCAATTAAAACACAACCCCTCCCCTTAGAAGGCTAAACCATGTCAGTAAACAAAAAAAATGATAGCCACCATGCGTGTACTGTCCACAACTGGATGCTTATTGCTGTATTTTTGTTGAAGTAATAGGTGTGGAGATTGGAGAGCCAAGTCAAACTTCTGACCCAGTGCACTTTGGGGGTCAAAGGTTCTTTTCACAAACCAATAAATTGCCACAAAACAAACATCATGAGAAAAGATTTATAAATATCTTACAACTGGTAAAGACAGGACTTCAGGATGATGACTTTTCTGAGGTCTAACTACCCATAAATACATTTTAAGAGAATAATTTATGTGGTAATAAACTGTAAAATGGAGGCATTTAGAAGTCAAAACCATGGTGTCTGTGGCCTGAAAAGGTGGTTTTACAATGAATCTGGGTAATCAGCCATCTGTGTAAGAATATGCAATCATGGCCAAATTACACCACTGAAATAAATCAACTCACAAGGGACAGAACTGATAAAAAAGGAGTTCTTCATCAGCACATGCTTGCAGCTGTCTTAGATCTTTTTGCTTTACTGTCAAAGGAGACACAGCTGTGTGTATTTGCTTTGCTCAAACCACAGAGCTTAAAGACTCAGAGGATGTGCACCTGTGAACGCATCCTCTCCTTTGACCTGAACCACAAACCACAAGGGCACCAAAGAATTTTATCTAAAGACCCAAACTACAGTACAGTTCTGCTCATATGCAATATTTTCCTTATAATTTAAAATTTATCATCAGGTGGTTTGTGCTCACTTTTTACACTTGGAACGTAGTGTTAGCTCAGTGTTTCTACACTTTATACTATTAACAAAAGGTTAATTTCCTTGATTGAAACAAACTCTACTTTATTTGAGTAAATCTATTCAGATCCATGTTGTTTCACAGTTATTTTACTGAGACTAATGTGACCATGTTTAAATTTATATAAAGGATAAATTAGCTTTTTATTAGCTATGTTTTTTCTTTCCATGAAAAAACAGTACTCAGTAATCAAAGTACTTTAACTTGAGACTTATATTAAAGCTAAAACTGCCGAATAAAATGTATATGCACATTGTAAACAATGAAATTTCAAGATTAAATCAGAATTCCAGTGTTTTTTGGCAAATGTTTAGACCTTGCGTATTAAATGCTAGGATACAGCAGTGTGGCAAATGAGATGACAAACATTCATATATATGACATATATAAGACATTAACAAACACTCAACACACAGATATATTTTTTAGCGGTTAAAGCTATGTGTCAGGGATCCACCTGCCACGCCCTCTCTGAGGGTGTCACGCTGCCTCTCTCTGCCACTCTCAGCGTTAATCATTGGCACCTGTTCGTCATTGCGATTCCCCTTTATAAGGTCCTGGTTCCACCTCACACGCTGTCGGACCTACCAGATGGTTATCGTGACCTACCGAATTCTAGATAGCCAGCATTCCCTGCTGGTTCATGCTTTGTGTTCCGTGTTGAAGGAGATTACTCACCTTAAGGATTATACTCGCTTTACCGACTGCACTCGGGCGGGCGGATTTATAAGTGCTTTTTAGATTCCACCGCAGTACGGATTGTACATGCGTTACGGTTTATACTTCGATTCAAGTCTTGGTTGTGTTTTAACTATCAATAAAGATTATAGAGTTACTTCTGCTTCCTACTCGTACAGGCCTGCACCACCAAAGATTCGAGGAAGGTCGGGAGCTCGCTGCGAACTGCCGCTGGCTGAAACCTCCTTGAGGAGGAGCTAGGAAGCGCGTCGTTGCCTTCGAAGGAACTGTGAAGTGCAACAACGCCTTCGGAGAGACTTTGAAGCATGACGTCGCCTTCAGAGGAACTTTGGGGACGTGACGGCACCTTCGAAGGAACTTGGAAGCGTGATGGCACCTTCAAAGAGACCTGGGACTGCGATGTTGCCTTCGGAGGGGACTTGAAGCATGATGGCACCTACAGAGAGATCTGGAAGCGTGACGGCACTTTGAAGAGACTTGGGAGCGTGACGGCACCGTTGATAGGATTGGGAGCGCGCCATCACCCTCAGAGGGGTCTTGAAGCATGACAGCGCCTTTAGTGGGACTTTAAAGTGCAACGACGCTTTTGGCGGAACTTGAGCTGCGATGTTGCCTCCAGAGGGACTTTGAAGCATGACGCCGCCTTTGGCAGAGCTTGGAAGCACGGCAGGAACTGTTCCTTTGGAGGAACTGTAAAGAGAGATGGTGTTCTTAAAAAGATCTTGATCTTCAAAGTCCTCTTTGCTGCCCAGGGGTGAAGTGCCACCCTCGGCGGAACTTAGGAGCGGAGTGGCATGCTCGCGGAACTTTGGAGCAGAGGATCGCCCTCGGCAAAACCCTGGAGCAGAGCAGTGCCATCGCAGAAACACCGGGTCAGTGCCCTCAGCGGAACACTGCAGCAGAGCGGCACCCTCGGTGCCTCGCTGCGCTACTTGTGTGTATATTTCCTGCCTTTTGTTTAATAAAGTTTCGTTTGCCGTTACTCCGGCTTCCGCCTCCGTTTCCCGCATGACAGAAATAACGGACCCCGTCATGGATTTTCCGGCTCGCTTCTCCGGCGACAGAGCTGAATGGGGGGGATTTTTACGGAGCGTGAATCGGTACATGGAGGTGAATCCATTTAGCTATCCGACGGAAAGAGCAAAAATCGCGCTCCACATTTCTCTGCTGTCTGGAGAATCTCTCTCTCTTGCCAGTGAGTTGTGGAGCACGACTCAAGGCGAGTTCAGCTCATGCACCAGGTTCATTCAGCTTCTAACCAGGGAACTCGGGATACTCACGGCGGATATCGACCACCTCTTCCCCGCTTCTGAGAGCACCGTTCCACACCAGAGTTTCCTGGAGAGCTCCGCTCCACCCCGGGACCTTCCGGAGATCTCCGCCCTGCTCCAGGCCCTTCAGGATGGCTCCGCTCCGCCCAGGTCCTCCAAGGGATCTCCACTCTGCACCAGGTCCTCCAGGATGGGTCTGCTCCGCCTCAGGACCTCCTGGAGATCTCCGCCCTGCTTCAAGACCTCCAGAAAGGCCTGGCTCCATTCCAGGTCCTCCAGGAAAGCTCAGCTCCATTCCAGGTCCTCCATGGGAGCTCAGCTCCGTTCCAGGTCCTCCAGGAGAGCTCAGCTTCGTTCCAGGTGTCCATGGAGAGCTCAGCCCAGTCCCGGGTGTCCACAGAGAGCTCCTCTCCATTCCCGTGTCTCGAGGAGAGCTCCGTTTGGCCCCAGGACCTCCGTAAATGCTTGGCTCCACCCCAGGACCTCCATGAATGCTTGGCTCTGCCCCAGGACCTCCCAGGGAGCTTGGCTCCGTTCCAGAGCTTCGAGGAAAGCTCGGCTCCGTTCCAGGACCTTCAAGAGAGCTTGGCTCTGTCCCAGGATTTCCCGGACATCTCCGCCTCGCTCCAGGTCTCCTAGGAGAGCCCAGCTCCGCTCCAGGTCTCTGAAGAGAGCTCCATTCTGCTCCAGGCCTCCGAAGAGAGCTCCGTTCCGCTCCAGGTCTCCGAAGAGAGCTCCGTTCCGCTCCAGGGTCCTAAAGAGAGCTCTGTTCCGTCCCAGGATCTCCGTGAGAGCTCCTCTCTGTCCCTGAGCGACCCAGTGAGCTCCTCTCTGTCCCTGAGCGACCCAGTGAGCTCCTCTCTGTCCCTGAGCAAACCCGTGAGCTCCTCTCTGTCCCTGGGCGAACCCATGAGCTCCTCTCTGTCCCTGAGCAAACCCGAGAGCTCGGCCCCGCTCCAGAGAGTCCCCGAGAGCCTCAGGACCCTGCCTCCAAGCTCCCTGGAGGGTGAGGTCACACCGATGAACCCTGCCGAGGTCATCACTCAGCCTCCGAGCTCAGTCAGGGGCGTCGTTTCATCTCCGGTCTCCATCCAGAGGGTCTTCCAGCCGGTAAGCCCCATTGAGAGCTCTGCCCTGCTTCCGGTAGTCACCAGAGTTGTCTCTCCACTCCAGGTCCCCGCGGGTGATGAGGCTCCGTTCCAGACCTTCCTGGGTAACGTCGATCCGTTCCAGGCCGCCGGGGTGGTCATCGCTCAGCCTCCGGTCATCACCAGGGTCGTCGTGCCAGTCCGGGTCTCCGAGGTGGAAGCGGCTCTGTTCCAGGCACCTCGGGGTGGCGTCAACCCGCTCCAGGTCTCCGTGGTGGACGTTTTCCCGCATCCGGCCTCCGCCCGGCGTCGCTCCGCTCCAGGTGTCCAGGGGTCGTCTCCGCCTCCTGTCTCCACCGAGGCGTCACTCCGCTCCAGGTCTCCAGGGGTCGTCTCTCCGCCGAGGCGTCGCTCCGCTCAGGTCTCCTAGGAGAGCCCAGCTCCGCTCCAGGTCTCTGAAGAGAGCTCCATTCTGCTCCAGGCCTCGAAGAGCTCCGTTCCGCTCCAGGTCTCGAAGAGAGCTCCGTTCCGCTCCAGGGTCCTAAAGAGAGCTCTGTTCCGTCCCAGGATCTCCGTGAGAGCTCCTCTCTGTCCCTGAGCGACCCAGTGAGCTCCTCTCTGTCCCTGAGCGACCCAGTGAGCTCCTCTCTGTCCCTGAGCAAACCCAGTGAGCTCCTCTCTGTCCCTGGCGAACCCATGAGCTCCTCTCTGTCCCTGAGCAAACCCGAGAGCTCGGCCCCGCTCCAGAGAGTCCCCGAGAGCCTCAGGACCCTGCCTCCAAGCTCCCTGGAGGGTGAGGTCACACCGATGAACCCTGCCGAGGTCATCACTCAGCCTCCGAGCTCAGTCAGGGGCGTCGTTTCATCTCCGGTCTCCATCCAGAGGGTCTTCCAGCCGGTAAGCCCCATTGAGAGCTCTGCCCTGCTTCCGGTAGTCACCAGGGTTGTCTCTCCACTCCAGGTCCCCGCGGGTGATGAGGCTCCGTTCCAGACCTTCCTGGGTAACGTCGATCCGTTCCAGGCCGCCGGGGTGGTCATCGCTCAGCCTCCGGTCATCACCAGGGTCGTCGTGCCAGTCCGGGTCTCCGAGGTGGAAGCGGCTCTGTTCCAGGCACCTCGGGGTGGCGTCAACCCGCTCCAGGTCTCCGTGGTGGACGTTTTCCCGCATCCGGCCTCCGCCGAGGGCGTCGCTCCGCTCCAGGTGTCCAGGGGGGTCGTCTCTCCGCCTCCTGTCTCCACCGAGGGCGTCACTCCGCTCCAGGTCTCCAGGGGGGTCGTCTCTCCGCCGAGGGCGTCGCTCCGCTCCAGGTCTCCGCTGGGGGCATCGCTCCGCTCCAGGTCCCCACCATGGGTGTCACCCCCTTCCGGGTCTCCGCCGAGGACTCCGCCCAGCCTCGGGTCATCGCCAGGGCCGTCTCTCAGTTCCGGGCCTCCGTTGTGGGCGTCTCTCTGCATTTCCTGTCTCCGCTGGGTGCGTCGTCCCACCTCAGGTCCTTACTGGGGGCGTCATTCCGCTCCTGGTCTCCATGAGGGCCGTCTCTCCGCCTCCGGTCAGCGCCGAGGACTTCGCCCCGCTCCTGGTCTCCAAGTTGGGCTGTGCTCTGTTCCGGGACCCCGTTGGGGTCGTTGTCCCATTCCGGCACTCCGCAGGGATGGTCGCTTCACCTCGGGCCCTTTCTGGCTGTTTCAGGAACCGTGGCAGTTCCGGCCGGGTCTCCTCACACTCCGCACACTCGCCGTCCGTTATTGCGTGTTCATGCCAGTCCACGTAGGTTCCTGTGAGTTCGCGTATGCTCATCCCCGCTACGTATCGTTCGCCTCGGACACTCTCTCTCACTTCGGGTGGACTGCGCTTCTTCCCAGGCGCACCAGGGATTATATCTTCCTGTTCCCCAGACTGTGATATCTGGATTATCCCTGTGAACGCAGGTGTTTGTGTTTCTCCGCACGTCATGCTGTCAGCACCGCATTTCTCTGCTGCTGCCAGCGCCGCGCTTTTCCCAGCGCTATATTGTGGATTTCTTTATACGAACTGCCGTTTTTGTTCACAGGAATATACAGCTGCGCTACTTGTGTGTATATTTCCTGCCTTTTGTTTAATAAAGTTTCGTTTGCCGTTACTCCGGCTTCCGCCTCCGTTTCCCGCATGAGACATGCACTGACAATTTGCATATTTCATACTTTTTCTTTCTTCCTTTTTAATTGCTTGTTGCAGTCTTTTTTTAAAGAGCATCATCCGTCAATATTGTACTGACAGACTGACACAAAAAAAACAAATAAAAGTGGATGTGAAGCCTTTGCACCTGACCTGTTGTGGCATTCCTTATTCCCGTATTCATACGCTCTCCCACAGTAACTTTTTTTAGTTTTATATTTTTATTTCACTAAAAATCTTGAAAAATTTCTCCCAAGAAAATCAGAGATGGTGCTGTGAAAACGAAAGTAAATAGAATTACATGGAAACCGAGGAGGTTATGAGCGTTTTGTGCATCTCACACTCGCATTCAACCACATCAGATGAGTGAGTAAGTGTTAAATTATGTTTATATTACGGTCATTTGCTGTGTATTTGTTTTTAAAAATGGGCTACAAATACTTTTTAAGTGCAGAAATAAGCGATCGAATGAGATCTCGGAACGGATTAAATCACTTTTACATTCATTCCTATGGGGAAAATCAGTTCGAACATACGAGCAAATGGACACACGAGCAATTTTCAAGAACGAATTATGCTCGTACAACGGGGTTCCACTGTATACTGCAAATACCAATCAACCGCAATTACCAGCTAGACAGTAGTATCACCCAGTCAATTGAGTCATTACTTAATTCTTATGCTTTATTTGCATTTAAAGCTAAATTCCATTTACATTACAAGTGAGAAGCACAGTTTAATATAAAATATTTAAAAAGGAATGATCCTGGGTTCTTATTGTCCCAGATGAACCACTAATGTACTTTAAGTATTTTATCATTGCTACACTTTAATAAACTACTTCTTCATTAAAATCTTTGATATCCTTATGATTTTTTTTTTACACTGGACATGTACTAGTACCTTGGAGTTATGCTTTCTGTACATTTACTTCAAGTGAAATACATCTAAACCTAGACTTATGTCTAGACATACTGCCTTGCACCTTTGCACAGAAAACAGGTGTTCTCTGTACACCTACACTCCTACACAGCTAAAGCTTTTAACAACTACTCTTATCTAACAAGTAAAGCCTCATACTTCAACGGAACACTGCATAACAGCCAAAGAAAGTACAGAGGGTGCAATGTTTGCTAAAGTTTTTGCCAAGAGGCAAAGTGGGATTAATGGTTTACAGGTCCTTATTTAAATAAACAACAGTTCCTTAAGTAGGCAAACACTTTCAGTATTCAATGTTCCATAAACTATTCTAAATTAGACAGAATCAGACATGTTAAAAAACCTTAGGGTCACACTATTCAGCAAACAGCTGCCAAAATGAGCTTCTCACCATGATGAAAATCCATAATGTCATTTATCAAGATAGTGATTGTATGGTTGGAAGCCTTCCAGTTTAGTTTTTGTGAACATTACATTTATATTATTCAAAATTAGCAATTAAACTGTATTTTATCCAACCTTAAATCTAAAACAACTTGCATTTATTCACTTATTATGTATTAACCAATTTCAAAAATTATTTTTCAGAAGGTTTACAATTATTTTCAAGTAAGTTTTTAGCATAGATTTAGCAAGCAAATGATACTTAGTTAACTACCCATATGAGAAAAAAAAAACATGATTTATATACAGCAAACATATATCTTCCTTACTTAAACTGGTCAGATTTACCTTCTGTGTTTCATGTAAGTCCAATACATGTTCTATAAAAAATCTGACCAATTATGGCCACTTTTATACTAAAACGCACACATTGGGTATATATGAATATTGTATAAAGTCTTATGTGTTTTACATGACAACAGTATGCTAAGTATACATAAAAAATATAAAGTTCTTATACTGAATCACATGCTACTCTTATTAAAGACATATAGGATTTACATACATTTTGTGTAATTTATTAATATGGATTTATTTGGTTTTAATAGGAAAATTGTGTGCCTGCTCTTCGAATTTTCTTTCCTCCTAATTCATTATATTACAGCAATAATATTGCTATAAATCCACATATAATTCTAATACATAATTATAGTCAATATTAAGATATCTCTGCATATACAAATCATATAGGATTTCAGTCAGTGATTTACACAAATTTGCAATGGAACACTCAAATTGACACAATCAAATATGATACTTGTAATGGTAATTTATAATTCCAATTTATAGCAAACAAATAGTAACTTTGCTCAGGAAAACCTAAAGACTAAAAGCAACAACAAAATACCTAAACACACTTTCATGGCCATCACTCATCAAAGAGCATTATGGATTCCAGATGAATTCAGTAATTTTAGCATTGATGGCTGCACCAATGCTGGAGGGCACCACATACTGTAAGGCCACTTTTGCAACATTGCTCCTGTGAGACAAATGAATAAAAAACAAAACATTGCTTTTGTTAGAAAGCAAGGTGGCCCACAGTTGATGACTTCCAAATAGAAACCCCAGAAAGGGATTGCCACTATTGTGGCACTGACTTCAAGTGGAGCACTTATCGTAATTATTTTTCTCATTATTTTTATTAATATATACTTGTCAGGCTTGAAGAACTAGCCAGAAACCGAAGTTCAAGCAAACAAGGTTTTTAATGACAATACGAAGTAGTGGAAACAGAAAGCGATAACACACATGCAAAGTCAATGGAATACCGGTAATCCTTAGGGAAGGCAAAGTCCATGGAAACGGGGTAATTCTTAGGAAAGGCAAAGTTTTATTCCACAAGCGTTTCCCATCGTAAACTGTCATGGAAGTGACCACGCGTAGGAAGCAGGAGTAACTCGATCATACTTTATTTACAGACAGAGCATAAAGATGAGTCCGAGAGAGTTACGAATCGTAACGTGAGTAGAATCCTGATTGCGGGTATAATCCGTATAGCGGGTGTGATCCGTATAGCGGGTGTAATCCATAAAGCAGGTATCATTTAGATAGCAAGTATAACCCAGATAGCGAGAATAATCCAGGTGGCGAGTATAACCCAGATAGCGAGAATAATCCAGGTGGCGAGTATAACCCAGATAGCGAGAATGATCCAGATACGGATCCAGGAGGAAGAACCAGCGGGGAATGCTGACGGTCAGGGGTCCGGTAGATCACTTTAGCAACCAAGTAGATCCGACAGCGATTGAGGTCGGGATGGTAACTTAAAAAGGGGAATGCTAACGAGGGACAGGTGTCGGCAATTAGCGCCGGGAGCGGCTGAGAGAGAGCATCGTGGGGGGGGGATGGAAAGGGGATCCCTGACAATACTACTACTGTCAGGAATAGGGGTGGGGACACGATGCACGATGCAAAGCCATATTATTCTGTCAGGAACTAACAGGACACGGTGCACGGCCAGATTATTTTGTCATTGATCTTGCAGGTGACTTTGTGAGTGAGAACCCAAATGCAGGATATCACAGGGGTATGGAGAAAACAGGCTTTAATATAAGGCAACTGAGCAAAGGGGCAAGGCAAAAACAAAGTCCGAAAACAGTCCAGGGTCAAAACACAGGCAAACAGGTTGATGCAGGGAGAGACAAAACCAAACCAAAAACACAGTCAAAGCTAACAAACAGAACAATACAGACAGGGCAGAAACACAACCCAAAAACCAGTCCAGAGTTCAAAACCAAAGGCAGGGCAGAATAGGGATCAGGATCAGGATCAGGAACAGAATCCAGCGCTGGCAGGGTGGCAAGAATAATTCCAGGGACTAGACCTTAGAGATCTGCCAGACCTCAGAGAACAGAGCATATCAGGCATAAAAGGGCCATCTCCAATTGTGAACTTGCCTAATTTTAACATCATCAATAGCGTGGTCCCTGATTACATGGATTGTGTGTTGCTGGGGTTTGCTGGCAAAAAGCCACTTAATGGTTTAATTCCAACAGTCAACCATGGCATATTGGTTTGAACACATCAAAAATAGATGGAAATCTTTTAGCAATCAAGCCTCCAAACTTTTTTCCCAAATCCTATGGTCTATTGTTAAGCGTAGGTTTTGGAAAGCCCATGAATAGCAGAGCTGGCTTTTATATTACAGTTTGCCAGTACTGAAGGGGATACTTCCAAACAAGTGTATTTGCCACTGGGCTTTAATTGTGGGCATTTTGCTAGGTTCAGAGATTAGCCAAGAAGATACTGACCATGCTCATGAGGCTCTTGAGCTTTATGTTAACTCAGTTCAGACTTTGTATGGCAAAGATCAGATGACCTACAATGTCCATTTTATCCTTCATTTGACTAAGAGTGTTGAGAAATTAGGTCCTCTCTGGGCCCAGTCTGCTTTCATGTTTGCGAATTATAATGGCTCCTTGTTTAAGCAAGTAAAAAGCATTAATTCAGTACCTCAGCTGATTTGCAAAAGTGTAGCAAGTCATTGCAAACTTTTCCTTATCTGTACCATCCATGCTAATCACCATATATGTATTATGGTACTATTATTATGGTTACTATTATTGTAACATGGTATTGTGTAACAATCCATTTGGAGGACTGAATAGGGAACTGACTAACTGTATTAATGTGAATGTGTCTGTTTATTAAATAAATTTTCATTTATATAAATACTTAAAAATATATATTTTGTTAAAACTTACATTACACACACACACACACACACACACACACACACACACACACACACACACACACACACACACACATATATGAGGCAGATTTGTGTGTTGCCTAGTTGTGACTAAGATTGAACTTGCTCACTGGCTGTGTGTGTCAATTTGTTGCTTTAGTATTTCAAAATAATCATTCTTTCTTTAGTAAACAGCATTAATCAAAGTAGCACTTTCAACTAGCTTTATGTCAATCAATCAACAATCAACAAAAATAGTTGCTGGTTAAATGTATATTTCTGATTACACAGATTGCTAATATGAGAGGAAAGTATATATCACAAGCTAGTTTGTTGTTGACAAAATGCAGTAGGTGTCTATATATTTTCTACTTCTTAAATGTGCCAAAGTAAAAAATTATGCCATACTGAGTTCACCAGAATGCACATTGTGCCTCTTTCCAGAATGATGTCTGTGTGGTCCTAAGATTTTTATATTTGCATACGGTTGTTTGTGCAGATGCTTGTATCATTATAAGAAAAAAGGGGGACAGACCACCCTTGTGTTTCCTCTGCAAAATGCTCTTTACGTGCTCTTTTTCCATGAACATTTTTCCGTGCACCATTGTCCTTCTGTGGGTGCTGCTTATTTTTATAAGCATCATTAATTGCTTTTGTGCTTTTAACTGCTAAAGAATCTGTCAATCCTGGTTAAGAGGAGATGAATCACAGAAAAGCAGATGAAAGAGTAAATAATAACCAGTATCCCTGTAGACAACATCAAAAAAGGCCCCTGACCTAAAGAAAGACATAAGGGACTTGAAGTTTTCTGGCAGTGGCACTGGGCAGTGGACAACCCTCAGGACATCAAAGAACATCAACCCTCCCCCAAAGTACTAAACAAGAGGAAATGTGTGTTCTGGCATGCTTTACACTGAAATTTAGAACAAAGACATGTATAGTTATGGTTACAGTCGCCACTGGCTTGCTCATCAGGGACAAACGTACACTTATAAAGAACATCTTATACATTTTTTATCACCACATTATTTGTGCGAAGCTGCTTTGATTGTTGTGAGCTTTGATTGTTAAAAGTACTATAAAAAAAATGTATTGAATTGAATTACTAACTTCAGGGTTACAATTAATTATTTTAGCGAGTTGAATTTTTTACATTATTATATTATTTATTTATTTAACTATTTTAAAGAACATTAGTATCAGCAAAAAAAAAAAAATAGTATCTGTGTTTAAGTGAGTCTCAAACAATGAATGCTAATGGTAAAATATTATTATATTTATAGATCTGTTACACTTTTTTAAAAGAGATCTTTGGATTGTTAATAGTTTTATCTGCACGTCCTGCAACCTAATGAAAGAAAGCCATCTGATATGTCCTAGATAGGATCATAAGCATAAAAAATAAAATAAAACTTATTAACATGTTGGATTTTTCCAAACCTGTACATCCAATTTATGTGAATGATGTAAAATAAAAAAAAATAAAAAATACAAACTAGGAATTATGGAAACTAGATTGAGTACAATATCCAAACTTTTACTAATGTTCCCTGCTGAGTCATAGGCTGAGTTAAGTCAGATGTTATGAGGCTGAAGATGATGAGACTGGAAAAGAGTGGCGTCCTAAAGGAGGATAGATTAGTCCGTCTGCCACAGTGTGCTTTTGAACTCTAGAAATGAAAAGACAAACACTTTATTTTGGACCTCATTGATGTGGCTGGATGACAATATGTAGCCTCAGAGGACACAGTTAACCTTTCATATCAAATCAGTGGCCAATGTCTGATTTCCTTAGTTTGTTCAGAGGTATGGTTCTTCAATATGCTGTAATTCAACTTTACTATGCAGCTTATGTAAGTGTTTCCTTTGACAGGTCAAAGTCTTGAACAGTCTCCTCTCACCTTGGTAGGTGGATTGTTTACTCTAAAAATGGGCTTGAAAATCAATTTGAGCAGCAACTGTAATATTTTAACATTTACCATTTTGCATTCCAAAAAATCTTTGCTTGAGTTTATTACCAAAATATTCAATATCACATCTTGCTAAATCACATTCTTAAAGCAGTTGATGTGAGTGCACACAAACAACGCCCACACACCCCTGACATGCCTAATTAACTCTGGTACAAAATATAAAATAGGAGTGAAAGCAGATCCAGTCTAAAGGTTTTTTGTTTCCATCAATCATTATTATTATTATTATTATTATTATTATTATTATTATTATTATTATTATTATTATTGCAGAACTACATGTACTTTTACGTCATACTGATCCCGCTATGTAACCTCAAGGACTGTGCTGGTCCAGCTTTGTTAATTGTATGTCATCAGATTTATGTCCTAGAGGCTGAGAGAATTGTGTTTTTAGTGTTCAACTCATAAAACTGAAAGGTTAATTATAGTCTGAGTATTTATTCCCCTGGGGAGAGCCAAGGCCACTCTGCTAATCAAGAGCACCAGTTTAGTTAGTGTAATAAGTAGTGTCAGCATTCTGCGTTTTTTTTTTTTCCTGTGTGTGTGTGTGTGTGTGTGTGTGTGTGTGTGTGTGTGTGTGTGTTTGTTCTGGTTAAGAGAGAGATGGGTACCCTCATAATCCAGCATTATAATATAAGTAAAGCATTAAAAGCAGGGCTCATCTTTCCTTAGGCAAACAAGTAAAGATGAAAACTTAACCCTTTTATTGTTACTGCAGATGCCAGTCAGTCTGTTTGGAGCAAAGCATCTTGTGCTAAAAGCTAGCAGCTGGGTCAGTTACTCTGTAAATACATCAACCTGAGTGACAAATTTAAAATTCACGTAACTGCATTCAGATTCTTTAACTGCTGTACTACACATAATATAATGCTTTAATGTTCTATTGCATGGTATTACAAATGTCCCCCCAAATGTTTATTTAAATGGTTTTATTTATTTGTGTATTTATTTACAGTATCTCACAAATGTAAGTACACTCATTACATTTCAGCAACCATTTTAGTATATCTTCTAAGATTTTGCATAGTTACACAACATACAGCTGTTATCACTTAGGGTCTACTCGCTTTTGTTGCCAGCTATTTATACAATAATGGCTGTATGTTGAGTTATTTTCAGAGGACAGTAAATCTGTACTGCTATACAAGCTGCACATCGACTACTCTAAAATATATCCTAGGTTCATTTTTATAGTATTGTCCCTTGAGAAGAAATACTAACATGGTTTCTAAAATGTGAAGGGTGTACTCACTTTTGTGATATATATTTATTTATTTGCTTGTTTGTTTGCCTAGTTATGTTACCCACTATTGACTATTTCTAGAACTGAAAAAATCTAACGCTTATTCTAGAGTTTTGCATGGCACAAAATAAATACTGTATATAACATAAAAGTGAGTTTTTCAAGCCCAAAAAAAAAAAAAAAAGAAAGAAATATAGAGCTGAAATAAGGACGATTCAAAAATGACATTCACTGTTGAAAAGAAGACTATAGGAGAATCTTCAAAAACTTCATCTAAATACGTAGCTGGTAAGGTTGTGTTACATTCTATATTATGAATTGACCAATTAGCAAATATGTTCTCTTTAAATGCTCAAGAACAAGATAAATTACATGCATTTTGTTTATCCCCCTGAATCCACATTAAAAGTTGCATGCGTCTTCTGCTAACTGCTCACTAAAGTTTTTTACTGCTACTGGTTTCATTACTGAATGTTTATGTTTATAAACACTACAAGTCTATATTTACTGTAAGTACTTAAAAAAGCCTTTCTTTAACACTCTTTTGTGTCTTTGCTTCTCTTTTTTATATTTCTTGCCAGACACGTACGAGCTCTCTGTTCAAAACATTTTCCTTGGCCTTTCGTCAGTGAAGGCTGCTAAAGTGATCAAAGCCCTGTTTTCACTGTTGTGACACTGCATCTGCCAACACTAAAGGGTGTAACAACATAATGCTCCACCAACAGGTTCCATCCAAATCTTTTCTGTTCACACAACTATCACTATCATCTGGACAGCAAGGATTCAGTATGAATGCTGTCCGGATAATAAGGTTTATTTCGTACAAAAACTGACCAGATATGAGGTTCCACAGCTGCATCCACAACACTGCTCCTGCTAAATGACTCCAGATGTTGCACGAAGTGGAACAAGTAGGGGAAATGAGGACAGAATAAAAAAGTGGGACATGATACAGAAAGGAGACTGGCTTTGTGTGTAAAGGGGAAGTAAGAGTTCAGGTGCAAGCAGACGACTGGGAACAGACTTTGCTCTTCTCACCCTCAGGCTTCTGGTTCACATGCAGTGTGAAACGGTCACTTGTTGCCCCAGGCTGGTTGTAATGCAGAGTGTTTGAAGACATTTTGGATAAAGTTAAGTAGCAGAGCAGACAGTAACACACCAGAAGATGCCTTTGAAGCATCCATCACAAAATCATGGTTGAAATAGGGGAAGGGTAACCAGCAGAGTCCATTTACTTTTTTTTTTGCTTTTTTTCTGCTGCTCATGCCTGTGGTCATTTTAAGTGAATATGAGCGCATTAATGTATAGAGCATTTCCTAATAAAATTCACAATATTGACAACTTTTAACTGCTTTTTCATTGTAATTTATGAGCTTGTCTCTTATTTAATTCTGACTACATTCAAATGCATTTGAATAACTTACATACACCAAACTGTCTTAATTTTTTTTTATCCTTTTGCTTATTATATAAGCTTATATTATTATATAATATGCTTGATTATTGTCAGACATTTTTTTTCTTTATGCAAGATCTCATATCTCTAAAGGAACAAACAACTAGTTGTTTTATATTTCCTTTAATGTTGCCCAGTCCCTTATATTCAGAGCAAAGAGACATAAAAGATTAAAGTCTGTGATACAGAAGATACTTACTATGCTGTATACAGGTGCATTAATTAATATAAAAGCTTTATGTTGTGTCCATGTATTTATTAATTTTATTTCCAGACACAAATTCTAGCTCCTCTTAGGGGATCCCCAAGCATTTCCAAGCCAACTGTAAGATATAATCTCTCCCATCGGTCCTGGGTCTGCCCCGGCATCTCTTCTGAGTGGGAAGTCCCTGATGTGTTGCTAAGGATAGCTGAAAAGTTTTGATCACAAACTGAGTGTGATGACCGATCTGTGTGTAAAGTCACAAGTGAGGACCTGGACATCTTTTGAGGGTGAGGACGATAGAGTTGCTGCTTCTTTGAATCAAGGTTTCTGCAGATGTGGTTTGGGCTTTTTGCCTATTTTGCTGACATTTGTTTCATGTGGAAAAATGCAAGAGACTTAGTTTAATTAAAGCCTCATGGCAATCTGGTGGCAAATATTCTTTCAAACACCAGTATTTATTTGTTTTGTATAATCATATAATATCAAATAAATCTAAAATAAAATATTGGTTACATTTTGTGTTTGCAGTTCAGGGTAGGATAAACAAACTGATCTGTTGCTAGAAAGTTGTCATGTATTAATGTGGATGATAAAATGTATTTTTCAAGACACTAAAAACATTTTACTGTTCCTTTGACAAGAACTTACAATGTCCCAATTATTACCAGATAATCTTCCCAGAGAATTTATGCTTTTTTCTTATCTCAGAAGACTCACTATTATTATTATTATTATTATTATTATTATTATTATTATTATTATTATTATTATTATTATGTTAATAGTAATTTAAAGACTTAATAGTGACACTTTCTTGTTCGTAATGCAGGTATACATTTCAAACAAAATCTTTATTTGTATGCATTCCTTATGAATAAGATAAATATGCATGAGGGGTCTGTAAGGCTGACTGTAAAGCTGTATTAAATATTTCTAAAGTGAAATGTCTTTCTGTCATTAGTTCACTAGTTGACTTTTTGTGTCAAGCATTAAATGAAAAGCTGCTAGTCAAGATGAATGGATTTTTGGATAAAAGTAAAAAAAATCTTCACCGAATAGTTTCTGATTCAAAATGCTTCATAAAAATCTTTTCTGAGAATATTGGTATATTAATTAAAAAATCTCAAATAAAAACCTAAAAATATTTTGAAATATATTTTGAAACTAAATTCCATTCTACTTTACACAATGGACACTGTAATGAAGCAGCTTTACAGAAATATAGATGCAGTGCACATGGAAAGCATAGTGTTTTACTTTTTCCACATTTTGTTATGTTACAGCATTATTTCAAAATGGATAAAATTAATATTGTTTTTCTAAAATTCGACAAACAATACCACGCAATGACAACATGAAAGAAGTTTGTTTGAAATCTTTGCAAATTTAATTAAAAATGAAAAATAAAAATCACATGTACATAAATATTCACAGCCTTTGCTCAATACTTTATTGAAGCACCTTTGGCACCAAATACAGCCCCAAGTCTTTTTAAATATTATGCTACAAGCTTGGCACACCTATTTTTGGGCAGTTTCTTCCATTCTTCTTTGCAGAACCTCTCAAGCTCCATTAGTTTGGATAGGGACCGTCAGTGCACAGCCAATTTCAGATCTCTCCAGAGATCTCCAGAGTTCATGTTCACCATAAGCATTATATTTAAAAAGAAATTCACTATTGTGTTTTTTAAAATGCTGGAAATATTTGAACAGAAAAGCCAAAACTTTTGTTTTTGCTACAATGAAAACTTTTGGGTTTGAGATAAAATAGATGAAACATTTGATCAGAATTTCAGTGTTCTTCCTGGTATTTATTTATTTGAGGATGTGATGAAGAACCTCAAACATGGCACATTTAATATGAGCCCATATTGTACATTTTTCCAGTCATCAGAGTTACTGGAATATGTAGGTTGCCATGTAAGCCCTTTTGGACTGATTGTTTAAACAATTAAATTCCCTTTCTACTCTTGGGCTTTATAGATCTATTCAAAGTCCTGGGTTTCACCCATACCAAATTTATTTGCTTTTAAAAAAGGATAAACAAGAATTACAACTCAAAGCTTTGACTGGAGGGAGAAACGAAGCCATTTTATGATTGTACAACTTCTTTTTTTGGCTTCTCCCATTAGGGATCATCCTTCTCCATAATCGCCTGTCCTCTACAGCTGTCTCTTTCAAACCAACCACCTGCATGTCTTCCCTCACCACATCCATAAACCGCTTCCTTGGCCTTCCTCTTTTCCTCCTTCCTGGTGGCTCCATCCTCAGCATTCTCCTACCGATATAACTCATGTCCCTCCTCTGCACATGTCCAAACTATCTCAATCTTGCCTCCCTCACCTTGTGTCCAAAATGTCCTACATGCACTGTCCCTCTAATAAACTCATTTCTAATCCTGTCCATCCTTGTCAGCTCTGCTACCTCCAGGTCCGTCTCCTGTCTTTTATTTAATGCCACTGTCTCTAAACCATACAACATCACAGGTCTCACCACAGTCCTATAAACTTTTACTCTTGCAGATAGTCTTCTATCACAAATCACTCCTGCCACTCTTCTCCACCCACTTCACCCTTCCTGCACTCTTTTCTTCTCTTCTCTAACACACTCTCGATTATTTTGCACTGTTGACCCTAGGTACCTAAACTCCTCCACCTTCTCCACCTCTTCTCCCTGCAACCGCACCATTCCACTTCACTGCCCTCCCTCTCATTCACACACTTGTACTATGTTTTACTTCTACTGACTTTCATTCCCCTTCTCTCCAGTGTGTACCTCCACCTCTCCAGGCTCTTCTCAAACTGCTCCCTACTCTCACCACAAATAACAATATCATCCGCAAACATCATAGTCCAGGAAGACTCCTGTCTGACCTTGTCCATCAACCTGTCCATCACCATTGCAAACAGGAAAGGGCTCAGAGCTGATCCTTGATGCAGTTCAACCTCCACTTTGAACCAGTCTGTCATTCCTACTGCACACTTCACTGCTGTCACACTGTCCTCATTCATGTCCTGCACTACCCTTACATACTTCTCTGACACACCTGACTTCCTTATACAATACTACAACTCCTCTCTCGGCACATCACAGTGTGACTGGTCAACTTAATTTCCCTGTAGTTACTGCAGGTTGCACCTCTCCCTTATTCTTAAAGATCGGTACCAGCACACTCCTTCTCCATTCCTCAGGCATCCTGTCACCTTCCAAAATCTTGTTGAACAACCTAAACTCCACTGCCATCTCTCCTAAACATCTTAATGCTTCTACCGGTATGTCATCTTGTCCAACCGACTTTCCACTCTTCATCCTCTTAATCGCTGCTCAATCTTCCTCCTAACTAATCCTATCCACTTCCTGTTTTACCAACTCCACATCATCCAACCTTCTCACTTTCTCATTTTCTTTGTTCATCATCTACTTAAAATACTCCCTCCATCTTCTCAACACTCTCCTCACTAGTCAACACATTTCCATCTCCATCCTTTATTGCTCTAACTTGTAGCACATCCTTCCCAGATCGGTCCCTCTGCCTGGCCAATCGGTATAAATCCTTGTACTCCTGCCTATTTTTCTCATTACTCCGTCGATCCCAATTCTGTTTTCCCAACCTCTTTCTCCTTATGCTCTCCTGCACTTTGTCATTCCAGCACCACATCTCTTTGTCTCCCTTTTTTCCCAGATGTCACACCAAGTACCTTTCTAACCCAGCCATTAGGGTTGCCAGTGCAAGCCAGTGCACTCTTAGTGCCAGTCCCAAGCCCGGATAAATGGGGAGGGTTGCGTTAGGAAGGACATCCAGCGTAAAACATGTTCCGAACCAAATATGCGGATCATAAAAGAGAATTTCATACCAGATCGGTCAAGGCCCGGGTTACCAATGACCGCCACATTTATTGTTAGCCAACAGGGTACCGGTGGAAATTGGGCTACTGTTGGCCAAAGGAGAAGAAGGAGAGGAGGACTACAGAGACGGCAGAAAAGAAGAAGTGTAGGAGAGGGTTGGTACTTTAAATGTTGGTACTATGACTGGTAAAGGGAAAGAGGTAGCTGATATGATGGAGAGGAGAAAGATAGATATGTTCTGTGTTCAGGAGACCAAGTGGAAAGGGAATAAGACCAGGAACATTGAAGGTGGCTTTAAACTGTTCTTTAATGGTATAGATGGAAAGAGAAATGGTGTAGAGGTGATCCTGAAGGAAGAGTACAGTAAGAGTGTAGTGGAGGTGAAGAGAGTTTCTGCTAGGGTGATGAACGTGAAACTGAAAGTTCAAGGCATGATGATAAATCAATGCTTATGCTCCACAAGTGGGTTGTGAGATGAAGGAGGAGGAAAAAATTATGTAGTGAGTTAGATGAAGTGGTAGAAGGGGTACCTAAGAATAAAAGATTGCTGATTGTGGCAGATTTAACTTTTCGGTGAAGGGAACAGAGGTGATGAGGTGATGGGTAGGTGTGGCCTTAAGGAGAGGAATTTGGAAGGGCAGATGGTGGTAGATTTTGCTAAAAGGATGGAAATGGCATTGGTGAACACTTATTTTAAGAAGAAGAAGGAGGATCATAGGGTGACGTATAAGAGTGGAGAAAGGTGCACACAGGTGGACTATGTTCTATGTAGGAAATGCAACCTGAAGGAGATTGGAAACTGTTGGCAGGGGACAGTGAAGCTAGACAGCATCAGTTGGTGGTCTGTAGTATGGTTTTGAAGGTAAAGAAGAAGAGGAGGAGCATGGTGACTGAAAGAAGAATAAGATGGTGGAATATGAAGGAGGAGGACTGTAGTGTGAGATTCAGGGAAGAGATCAGACAGGGGCTCGGTGGTGGTGAAGAGGTGCTAGATGTTTGGGCAACTACTGCAGAAGTGATAAGGGAGACAGCTAAAAAGGTACTTGGTGTGACATCTGGAAATAGAAAGGAAGACAAAGAGACTTGGTGGTGGAATGAGGAAGTGCAGGACAACATAAGGAGAAAGAGGTTGGCAAAACAGAATTGTGATTGACAGGGTGATGAGAAAAGTAGGCAGGAGTACAATCAGATGCGGCAGCAGGTAAAGAGGGATGTGGCAAAAGCCAAGGAAAAGGCATATGAGGAGCTGTATGGGAAGTTGGACACTAAGGAAGGAGAAAAGGATTTGTACCGATTGGCCAGGCAGAGGTCTGCCCTTCCTCTACTTAAGGCCATACCTACCCAACACCTCCTCATCAACTCTGTTCCCTTCACCAACATATCCATTAAAGTCTGCCCCAACCACCAATCATTCATTTCTAGGTACACCATCTAACTCACTCCAGCTGTGAGGATAGTAAAGGTAAGGCCAGAGGGAGCCATTTCTTTTCTACAGCAACAGTTTAAGGATAATGACTGGAACATGTTTGCCTCACAGGCCACACTGGACTCTCAAACAGACATGGACATTTACACATCATCTGTTTTGGACCGACATTTCACCGACATTTTCAACCTGTCACTGGCCC
Source organism: Silurus meridionalis (assembly GCF_014805685.1). Classification (NCBI taxonomy): domain Eukaryota; kingdom Metazoa; phylum Chordata; class Actinopteri; order Siluriformes; family Siluridae; genus Silurus; species Silurus meridionalis. Next base: position 8,187,652 of record NC_060891.1, on the reverse strand, counting down.
AAGTCACGGTTCCTACATGCCTGAAAACCACAGCCATCATACCTGTGCCTAAGCACTCAGCTGCCGAATACCTGAATGGCTTTCGCCCAGTTGCACTCACCCCTATCGCTATAAAGTGCTTTTAGAAACTGGTCCTGAATCACCACACTGCGGGCCTACCACCTACACTGGACCCACACCAGTTTGCCTATCACCCGAACAGGTCAACAGAGGATGCAGTTTCCACAGCTCTTCATTCAGCCCTCACCCACCTGGATAAAAGCAACACCTACATTAGAATGCTGTTTATTGACTTTAACTATGCGTTCAATACAGTCCTCCCCACTGTACTGATCACTAAGCTTAGTGACCTGGGTATCTGCACCTCCACTTGCAGATGGATTCTGGACTTCTCACCAACAGACCTCAATCTGTTAGGTTGGGCAACCAGGTATCGTCAAACCTCATTGTAAACACTGGCATCCCACAGGGCTGTGTTCTAAACCCATTACTCTACTCCCTGTTCACCCACAACTGTGCTCCTCTGGATATCTCCAAAATCTTCATCAAGCATGCAGATGACACCACCGTGGTCGGCTAGATCGACAACAATGACGAATCGGCCTACAGGGAAGAGATCCGAAACCTGACAGCAATGTTGTGTGCCACCAACAACCTGACCATCAAACCTGAGAGCATCCAAAGTCAACTCCATAACTGTATGATACGGAGGCTCCACTGTGTGTGAATGTAAAGCCCTGCAAAGGGTGGTCAAAACCGCCCAACGCATCACTGGCACCCAACTACCTGCCATTGAACACCTTCACCAAAGCAGATGTTTGCGCAAAGCTCACAACATTGTCAAGGACTCTTCACATTCCAGTCATAAATTGTTTAACCTCCTTCCACCAAGAAGGAGATACAGGAACTTACGCACCAGAACCAGCAGGTTCAGGGACAGCCATCCACCATCACACTACTGAACTCTACACTACACCGCTAGATCACAACAAAATAACAAAAACAAAAAACACTGTATATAATCTCTGTACAATATTACATAGTATACATTTTTTACTCCTCATTACATCCAACCTATTTTTATCTATATGTATTTTTATATCTATATGTCCTTACTAGACATTCTGCTCCCGGCTTTAATCGCGCACATATGGTGCTCATTTAGCACTCATCACCAGCTCCTATTTAAACTTCCACACTCTCACCGTCCATTATTGTTGGTATATGTTGGTTCACGGCGGTCGTTGTTATCGCTCATGCGCTCAATTACTGCGCTTTTCTTCCCAAAGCGCATTGCGGATTCCCCCGATACTGCCGTTGTTAATTCTATGCTTTTGCTGCTCATCCCACGTTCCGCGCTGCGCTCCTACCAAGCGCCGCGCTCCTACCAAGCGCGCTCCTCCTGTTCATCGCATAACATTTAACAACAAAAGGCATATGTGCACTAACTAACAGTAGAGATTCACCAGTATACAATACAACACCTGTAGCATCTGTAAGGCTTGATTTTTCTGCCACTTTCGCGAGTTCTTCTGCGGCTGCACAGTGCCGATCGAGATAACTGACGTTAAATGGCAAATTTTTCCCCCCTTGTGCTCAAGATATTAGGGTTCGGCGACATAACCATTAAAAAATGCTTAGACAAAGCGAGAATTTGGCGGTTCCACTTCAAAAACGTCGACTTAATAGGGTTGTCGAGTTAACCGAGGTCGAGATAAGTGGGTTCCACTGTATATTAGACTTGTTCATTCAGCTTGCACATTTCTTAAATGCCATAATCTTATAACCTTCCACTTCTGCACATTTCCTCTTCAATGCAATATCCTTAGAACATCTATCTGTACTTCTTAACGATGTCCACACATCTCTGCACTGCTATAGACTTTATATTTATTTACTGTACTTCTGGTAGATGCCAAACTGCATCTATCTATCTATCTATCTATCTATCTATCTATCTATCTATCTATCTATCTATCTATCTATCTATCTATCTATCTATCTATCTATCTATCTATCTATCTATCTATCAGCACTGATGACATTTTTACCCCTTCAACTTCCAGCTTTATGTTCATCAGAAACTCTCTTCACCTCCACTACACTCTTACTGTACTCTTCCTTCAGGATCACCCATACACCATCCACACCATGATAGAACAGTTTAAACCCACCTCCAATGTTCCTGGCCTTACTCCCTTTCCACTTGGTCTCCTGAACACACATATCTACCTTTCTCCTCTTTATATATCAGCTAACTCTCTCCCTTCACAAGTCATAGTACTAACATTTAAAGTACCAACTCTAACCTCCACTCTCCTCCACTTCTCCTTTTCCTGCTGTCTCTGTAGACATCTTCCTCCTCTCCTTCTCCTCCTTTAGTACCCTGTTGGCTAACAATACCTGTGGTAATCATTGGTAACCCAGGCCTTGACCAATCTGGTATGAATTTCTGATTCGTGATCCGCATATTTGATTTGCCAAATGTTTTACGTTGGATGACCTTCCCAACGCAACCCTTCCGATATATCCTGACAGTGCACAAAGAGTGCACTGTCATGTACAACCCTAATAGGTTATTTTATGACTGTACTACTAAATGTCCTTAAAAAGAAAGAAAGTAGTCATGTATGAACACCAATACATTGAAAAGTTTGGCCATTGAAAACCAGCACAATTGTTTCCACTGATCATCATTGAGATGTTTCTACAACCTGATCAGAGTCCACCTGTGGTAAATGCAGTTGCTTGGACATAATTTGGAAAGGCACACACCTGTCTTTATAAGGTCCCGCATTTTAACCCTGCATGTCAGAGCACAAACCAAGCTATGAAGTCTAAGAAATTGTCTGTAGACCTCAGAGACAGAATTGTATTTCTCTTTAAATATAATGGTTTTGGTGATTGTGTTAGACATTTTAGTATGTAATACTATAATATAATATATATTACAGCATATATATATATATATATATATATATATATATATATATATATATATATATATATATATATATATATATATATAATTATTATTATTATTGGTGGTGGTAGTAGTAGTAGTAGTAGCAGATTTGTAGCAGATTTTAATACAATGTGAGAGTTTATTACCTTGCACTCGTTTATGGTCTGTTGATGAACACTTACAAAGCAGTTGTAATATTTTGTGTATTATGTTCACTTGCCACTAATTTAATCAGTGGTATGTTACATTGTAGAGCTAAAGTAGTTTCTTAAACAGTGTCCAGTATAATTCTGTTACTTCTGAAATCTCTGGTTAAATATATTTATATTTAAACAATATATACATGCATACATGGATGATACATTATCTAAAACATTGAGACAAATGTAAACTGGGGTCTTTTTAAAAATTAAAATAAAATAACCTTAGAAAATGGTATCACAGTCACCTGTCATGGTCCACATTTACAGCATTGTATACATCCAATGACATTAGAAGTGTTCAGAATAGGCAGAATAATTACAAATAGAGAATAAAAGAAACTGAGATGGATGAATGCATTAGAATATTGTCAGGAGTTATTCAAGGCCATCCCAGGAAAGAGATCCCACTGAAACTGTACACTTGTTGATACTTACAGCATGTTTCATACCTTGCTGTATAATATAATACTGCATTATAACAGTTTATCTATTAATCCCAAACACTTACAGCATGTTTCATACCTTGCTGTATAATATAATACTGCATTATAACAGTTTATCTATTAATCCCAAACACTGACTATATACATGTAGCCTATGTTAAATTTACAGTAGAGACACTTAGATGTGATTGGATAAATTATATATATATATACACAACTGAATCAGCAAGTTACTATTGAAGTCAGCATACACATTATATACTGTACAAACCTGGTATTGCATGCTTTACTGAATAAAATGCGTTGTGTTCGACAATCTCTGCATTTATTTGTAAAAACTTTCCACTTGGTGTCATATGCTGCCCATCTGTGTGTGTGCACGTGTGTGTGCATGTGTGTGCATGTGTGTGTGTGTGTGTGTGTGTGTGTGTGTGTGTGTGTGTGTGTAAAAGAGAGAGAGAGAGCAGCAAAAGAGTAAGTAAACACAGAACAAGCCTACATGACTCTACCGTGGGTTCTATAACACAGTTTTAACACTATGTGTGTGTGCTTGCATATGTTTACACATGTATCCTCTTACATTCTGAGTCACCTTGTGGCTTCAACCTCTGCCATTTACCCAAATGCTCTTAATGACTTTCTGCAATAGATGCTTATTATTTAAACTGAACTATTGAGTAGGATGTTGTAACTTCCATATGTCATATGTGTGTGTAAGTGTGTGTATGTGGTGTAGAGTACCTCTGCATTCTAAAACTTATTAATATACAGTATTAATATAAAAGAAAGTACAAACAAAATAACTACCTCAATTCTGTTTAGTGTTTTTAGAATTTCCATACATGCGTATAATAAACATGATATATATGACAGCAAAGTGAACCTTATTCCATGATTCTAAAAATGAGGTCTACAAACTATTAGGGAGTCTGCAATGTGTAGCATCGGTATATGTGATTTTTATTTTATTTTTTTGTGGGAAAATGTATCTTGTAAATATTGATTTACAATTGCTCATAAACAAGTCAAGTCAACAGTCAAGAAGTTTTTATTGTCATTTCATCCATTTATAGCTGATGCAGTACACAGTGAAATGAGACAACGTTTCTCCAGAACCCTGGTGCTACATAAAACAACATAGAGCCACATAAAGACAATATGAGACAGTGAAGCACAGATACACAAAACACATAATAGCGCTAACCAGTAAACCTACTGGTTTTTAAGTGTATGTTTAATGTGTAAAAGAGAACTATAAACAAGAGTGTACTTGTAAACATAAACACATTGTTGTGCAAAAACAGCAAGAGCAGCCATAGAGAGGTGCAAAACAGCATGTAAACAGTTAAAATATTCCTATTATATAAAATAGGTGGTGCTGAAGACATGGGTGTGCATGAATTGAAATAAGTGTTACTGAACTGTACAACCAGAACTCAAACACAAACAGTTGAGTGAGTGAGTGTGTGTGTGTGTGTGTGTGTGTGTGTGTGTGTGTGTGTGTGTGTGTGTGTGTGTGTGTGTGTGCGTGTGTGTGTTATGTACAGTTCTGTTATGTTCTGTGTTGAGAAGCCTTATGGCTTGAGGGAAGAAACTTTGCACAGTCTGGATGTGATGGCCCGAATGCTTCGGAAACCTCTTTCCTGATGGCAGGGTTAGTGCGAATGCCATATCTGTGCTAAATTTTTTACCACACTTCATGGTACCATGGGATCGCTGGCTGTAAATGTTTTAGGAAAGAACTGAAGGATATTTCTCTTAATCCACTATAATACACAGCTGAATCCCTCTCTTCACCCAGGTCATAACTTTATTCTGTAATCATGAATTTGTTTTTTATAGTGACTCTATAATACTGCTGTTATTCAAAACAAATTTGTTAATTCACAATAAAATGTAAACTACACTGCATTACATGCACTATGGTGCCATGAAATATTTTATATTATATATATATATATATATATATATATATATATATATATATATATATATATATATATATAGTATTTTGTATTCTTCTACATTTGATATTGATCTATTTAAATTGTTGTTACAGTGAGAGTTTGATTAGTTTAGCATACTGCCTTTAAGAAGCTTTGCCCTATATACTTTTAACCTGACATCACAGAAGAAAAAAGGAACAGTGCACCCAGTAAATTCAACACAACCATGCATGAGACAAACTATGCAAACATGCTGTATGACACAGTATAAGATTTAGAGTCAAACAGTTCAATCCAGGGTACAGAGAGAGAGAGAGAGAATGTTAGATAGATGCATTTACCATATAGCCTAATGTTTTTTATAATTTATAATTGGTTGGAAATCTGGTGCAGTTTTCTGGAGGTTAAAAGCATTCAAAGGATTTTCAGGTATTGTCTTCTGACAGCAAAATGTGGTGTCATTGCTAGAGAAATGCATTAAAAACTAATCTTTGTATGTACAGATTCAAATATGAAAGAGTGATGTGGTTGAAAATGTGTGAAATTATATATAACTGGAACATAGGATTGGGGCAGAATGTAGGCACAGATAGTCCAAGATTAATCATTAAGGTCATGTGACAGCCAGAGTGGAAATTTGCATGTTCTCTCTGTATCTATATGGATTTCTTTGACCCTTGGGTTTCCTCCAACTTTAACAAATTCACCACTGTGTAGCATTCTCTCTTCTATGAAATTTTTTCAGAGATTTAGCCTCATGATGCACCAAATATTTTCAGTTGGCGAAAAATCTGGACTGCAGGCAGTGTAGGACCAGGACTCTTTCATTACAAAGCCATGCTTCATATGCAGTAAACAGTTTAGCACTGTATTATGAAAGTAAGCAAGGCCTTCCCCAGATGGAAGCATATGTTGCTCTAAAACCTGTATGTACCTTTCAGCATTGATGGTGCCTTTCCAGACAAGCAAGCTGCACTTTTCATAGGCACTAAGGCACCCATACCATCAGAGATGTAGGCTTTAGAATTGAGCACTAATAACAACCTAGAAGGTTCCTCCACTCTCTCTCCTTTAGTCTGAAGGATGTGTCATGGTTTCCTAAAAGAATTGATACTTTTGTTTGATCCGACCACAGAAAAGTTTCACACTTGGGGAAGTGAAAGCTCAATGGTTAAGGCACTGGGTTACTGATCGGAGGGTCAGGGGTTTAAGGGCCAGTTCTGCCAATGGTTGACCCCAGCTCCCTAACATTGCAAGGGTATGTGAAGAAAAAATTTCAATGTGCTGTAATGTACATGTGACAACTCCCTTTACTTTGCCACAGTACATTTTAAATGATCTTTGGCCCAAAGAAAATGGTGGCATTTCTGGATCATGTTTACATATGGCTCCTTCTATGCATGGTCAAGCTTGAGCCTAATGTATTGCTGCCTGAGAGCATAAAGATCTTGGCCATTCAATATTGATTCTTGCCCTTGTTCCTTGTGCACAAAGATTTCTCCAGATACTTAGAATATTTTGATAATATTATGTACTGTATAATGAGAAGATATTTAAAGTATGCACCATTTGATGGTCAGGAACATTATTCTGAAATTGTTCCACAATAAGTAGACACAGTTTCTTTGCAGATTGGAGTACCTCTGCCCAAGTCTACCTCGCTACAATAGAAGTATAACCAATTTACCCAAACAAGTTACTGACCGGTTGACAAAATTCTAATTAGTTGCAAAATGTTCCTTTAGCTGTACTTTTCCAGCCTTTTGTTGCCCTGGTCCCAACAGTTTTGATATCAAGTTCAATTAGATTTTTTTTAATGTAAAATTGTACATTTCTCCATTTATTTTTTATGTTATTATGAATATAATTTATATGGGTTTATGGGATTAAAAAGTAAAGACAAAATGGAAAAGTTATTTGTGAAAAACTAAGTACACCTTTACTGCATCCATAGCAATTTAAAGGCTAAGTAGCAGCCAGTTACTGCCTGTCAAAGTCTCATGAGTAATTGACCATCAGCAAGTGTGACCACCAAGTTTTTGCAGTTTGCTGTTCTGGAGCATTGAAAGCATCCAGGAGGAAAGACATTAACATAAGTCCATTTTTACACTATTTAAAGTCCACCATTCTAAAGTGAGGAACATTATTCACAAGTGAAAAACATACAAGACCAAAGTAATTGGGAGTTAAATATAGGGTCACCTAAAGTTTGGCCAAAAATGGGTCATGACACAGGATCCCAAGCACAACAGCAAACTTACAACATTTACATTTGCATTTGTGACATTTGGCAGATGCCCTTATCCAGAGCAATGTACAAAAGTGCTTTGAGTCTCTAGCAATGAATAAATCTACACTGGTATGCAAGATTATAAACTTAATATAAATATAACTCTTGAATTCTACAAGCAAACTTGGAAAGTGCTAATTTAATTCAATTCAATTCAATTCATTTTATTTGTATAGCGCTTTTAACAATGAACATTGTCTCAAAGCAGCTTTACACAGATAATGTGGTGATTAAATGTAAATATGTTCTTTGTAAGTATGTTTGTCCCTGATGAGCAACTGTGGCAAGGAAAAACTCCCCGAGATGGCAAAGGAAGAAACCTTGAGAGGAACCAGACTCAAGAGGAACCCATCCTCATCTGGGTTGCACCAAATGTCCATTTGAAGCAGATATACAATGTTGTGGGGTACAGTGATGATGATCAGAAGCAAACTGCACTCCCGAGTCAGTGCAGCAGACCGCCGACACCAACTACAGTCCAATCCGTCCTCAAAGCACCCGTTCTACTCCGGAATTATATGGAACCACCCAAGGTGTTGATGAGAGACCGTCCCGAGCTGCACAGAAGTGTGAAGATCCATGGAGGGAGAGGGGCAGGAACAGTGGTCACTGGAGCCTCAGGAGCATGTTTAACTCGACCGAAGAGAGAGAGAGAGAGAGAGAGAGAGAGAGAGAGAGAGAGAGAGAGAGAGGGTGACGGAAGAGAAGGATATGGATTATTAAGTGTAACTATTGGTGTATGAAAGTTAATGTCACTGTGCAGTTTGGACTCCGGCAAGACTCGCTATGGCAGCATAACTAAAAGGGAGAACCAGAAGGTAACACAGACATGAGGGATCTCTGGGATAAGAGACGACCCACCACACCACCGTCAACAAACCTGAGTGAGCGTGTGAATGTGAGGGGCGACAGCATACAAATATACCAGTTCACCAAACACTCTATATCCATGCCTCCAGATCTGTGCCTTTACCTAAGAAAATCTACTGATAAAAGGCTTGACTAAATAAATAAGTTTTCAACCTCGACTTGAACACTGAGACTGTGTCCGAGTCCCGAACACTGATTGGAAGGCTGTTCCATAACTGTGGGGCTTTATAAGAGAAAGATCTGCCCCCTGCTGTAGTCTTCATTATTTGAGGAACCAACAGATAGCCAGCACCTTTTGATCTAAGTAGGCGTGGAGGATCATACTGGTACAGAAGTTCACTCAGATACTGCGGTGCGAGACCGTTAAGTGCTTTATACGTCAGTAGTAATATTTTATAATCAATGCGAGATTTGATTGGGAGCCAGTGTAGACTGATTAAAACAGGGGTGATGTGGTCATATTTCCTAGATCTAGTGAGGACCCTTGCTGCTGCATTCTGACTAACTGAAGCTTATTTATGCACTTACCGCACACCCAGACAGTAAAGCGTTACAGTAGTCTAATCTAGAAGTAACAAAAGCATGAACTAGTTTTTCTGCATCCTGTAACGACATCATATTTCTAATCTTAGCAATATTTCTAAGGTGAAAGAAGGCGATTCTGGTGATATTATTCACGTGAGACTCAAAGGAAAGACTCGGGTCAATAATCACACCAAGGTCTTTGACAGCCGACATGCTGAAACAGAAACACCATCCAGAGATGCTACATAATCGGAAAGTTTATTTCTAGCTGCATGTGGTCCTAGTAAAAGTACTTCTGTCTTATCTGAGTTGAGCAGAAGAAAGTTATTAAGCATCCACTGTCTAATGTCCTTTACACACTTCTCAACATTGTTGAGCTGATCTAGCTCATCTGGCTTTGCTGAAATATACAGCTGTGTGTCATCAGCATAGCAATGGAAGCGAATCCCATGTTTATGAATGATTTCACCAAGAGGCAGCATATATAAAGAGAAAAGCAGTGGGCCCAAGACAGATCCTTGAGGAACACCAAACTTTACCTCATAGAGTGTGGAGAACTCACCATTTACATCCACAAACTGATAGCGATCAGTCAAATAAGACCTGAGCCAAGAGAGAGTCTAGCAAGCAGTATAGTGTGATCAATGGTGTCAAAAGCTGCACTAAGGTCGAGCAAAACAAGTAAGGAGACAAAACCCTGATCAGAGGCCAATAACAGGTCATTTACCTTTAATTTAAGTGTTTTAGGAAGCGGTAGGTCCTCAATCGTCACTTGAAGATAGCCAGGGACTTCGCTGTACAGACATCTAGGGAAAGTTCATTATACCACCTCTGCCAGAACAGAGAAGAGCCTTGAAGTATATTTACCTCTCATTCTGAGAGAAGGTGGTACCAGACGAGCAGTGCTGGAGGATCTCAGACAGCGTGGTGCAGTGCAAGGTGTGATGTGGTCTCTGAGGTAAGATGGTGCTGGTCTATTTTTGGCCTTGTAGGCAAGCATCAGTGTTTTGAATTTGATACGTGCAGCTACTGGAAGCCAGTGAAGGGAGCGCAGCAGTGGGGTGGTGTGGGAGAACTTGGGCAGATTGAACACAAGTCGTGCAGCTGCGTTTTGGATAATTTGCAATGGACGAATTGCAGTAGTCGAGTCTTGAAATGACAAGAGACTGAACAAGCACCTGGGCAGCCTGTGTGGACAGAAATGGTCAAATCCTTCTGATGTTATAGAGAAGAAATCGACAGGAATGAGCCACATTAGCGACATGTGAGAAGAAGGACAATTCATTGTCCATAGTTACCCCAAGGTTATGAGCAGTGGCTAAAGGGGAGAGTAGAGAGTCATGAAGAGTTATTCGAAGATCCTGACCTGGAGATGAATCACCTGGGATGACCAGCATTTCTGTTTTGCTGGGGTTAAGTTTTAGTTGATGAGCACTCATCCTTGAAAATATGTCTGTCAAGCATGCCGAGATCCGAGCGGAAGCTGTGGTATCTGATGGAGGGAAACAAAAGATTAGTTGAGTGTCATCTGCATAGCAGTGAACCCATGTAAGGATTTAACTTCACCAATGGAGTGGGTATAGAAGGAGAAAAGGAGGGGACCAAGTACTGAGCCATGTGGGACACCAGTGGTGAGTCTGCACGGGGCAGATGTGGATCCCCTCCATGTTCCCTGGTATGAGCGACCTTACAGATAGGAAGCAAACCATTCCCATGCTATTCCATGAATACCAAGGCTTTTTAGGGTAGACAAGAGATGGGAATGATCCTTGCTTGCTTGAAGGTAGTTGGCACATAGCCAGATGTTAAGGACCCGTTGATGATTGTGGAGATGAAGGGCAGGAGAGCTTGTGTGATGGTCTGAAGCATAGTTGAAGGGATTGGATCCAGAGGACAATTGGTGGGATTGCAAGATTGGATGACTTGCAGTATCTCATCTTCTGTTACGGTTAAGAAGCTTGACAACAGGGAAGTTGTTGATTCCTGGCTGTGTTGTGTAGTCATTGTTGGGGAGGAAGTGAAGGTCTGGCAGATTTCCTTAATCTTTTCATCGTAGAAGAAGGCAAAGTCATTAGCAGTCAGGGAGGATGGAGCAGGTGTGGCAGGGTGGTTGAGTAGTGAAGAGAAGATGTTGTTGAGCTTATGAGGATCTTGTGCAGAGGCCTTGAGCTTTACCTTGTAGAAGGCAGCTTTAGCAGAAGTCACATCCAAAGAAAATTTTGTCAGGAGTGCGCAGTAAGATGCGAGGTCTACATCAAGTTGTGATTTTTTTCCACTTCCTCTCTGCTGATCTGAGTTCTCGTCGATTGCTGCACAGAACTTCTGACAGCCAGGGTGTGGGACAAGAAGTCTTCTTGGGTTTTGTAGTCAAGGGGCAAAGGTGGTCCATGGTTGAGGAAAGAGATGAGAGGAAGTAGTCAGAAGCAAAGTCCAAGGGTAGAGAGGAAAATGAGTCAGGGTCAGGAAGAGATGGAAGAGTACAGGAAGCTACAGAGGAGGGAGAGATGAAGTGAAGGTTACAACAGAATGGGTAAAAAAGAAAAAATCAAGGTGTTGTAATGGCCAGACATAAATCTGAAATAAAGTCAAATGCTGTGGCAGGACCTTTTTCCTTAACAAATGCCCACAAACCTCAATGAACTAAAGCAACAATGTAAAAAGTGTGAGGCATATTTTTTCCACAATGATGTAAGAGACAGATAAAGTGATAACATGATTACTTCTAGTACTTCTACTTTTATTAATTTATTGCTGCTAAAATTAGTTCTACGAACTACTGACTACTGACTACTGATACATATGTTTATTTTTTTTTGTTTTTCACAAACGATTTCTTCACTTAGGCTGAAGTGAAGATATATATATATATATATATATATATATATATATATATATATATATATATATATATATATATATATATATATTTACACAGTGTAATATGCCATGTGTAATATGCCATGTGTTGTACATCTGAGGTTGTATTTACCTAATTCTAATAAATTAATATCTTTTAGTTAGGCCTTTTGCACTTAGCAGATGCCCTTATTCAGAACATTGTGTTTTGTAATTAATGTAAGTCACTTTGGATAAGAGCATCTCCAAATGCCATAAATGTACATCAAAATGTGCAAGCTATTTGTTTGCACCTCAAATAGTAAATCCTTCAGAAGGGACCAGAATTTTCCCTTTAAAACCCCAACAGATATGAAATAGCCTTCTAATTAGTGCTTGGGAATTTGACACAGTCCCATTGTCTCAAGTTGAGGTAGAAAGGATCACTTTGGGCAAGACATTGTCCACTCTAATAATTAATTGCAACATCCTTATCTTAAAACGTTGTGCATTTGTAGCCTCACATTTATATATATTTATATTTATTTTATATTTATAAAAAAAAAAAAAGAACCTGTAGGCTTGTATGCTGATTTATTTTTAGTTTGTAATCTAGCGTACCAGTGTAAATGTGTTCTTTACTAGAGACTCAAAGCACTTTTGTACGTTGCTCTGGACAAGGCCGCCTGCTTTGTGCCGCAAATGTAAATGTAATGTAAATATTTGCATGGCATATTGCATTAAACTTTTACCTAGATCTGGTTTTGAGGATGAAAAAAGTCAAACCACTACGTAAAGTCGTCTGCCCTTCCCCACAGTCCAAACTTTATGCTCACTAGCAAACTTTTTTCCCCAATTAATCTCAATAACAAGTGGCTTCCATGCAGTCACACAGTTTTTTTATCCAGTAAGTTACATTTATGCACAAGGAAATGCTCTTACTTTAAACATTAGACATGCTCACTATCAGACATAACATTGAGTCCTACTCTCAATTCTTTAATTGATGTAAATTCAACACCTACTTAAATATCCTTGATCACAATCTTTCAAAAACTTTTTCTGACCACATTTCATCCTCTTAATTGCAGTTCACCACATTCCTTTTAGGTCTTAATAATGCATTTGACATTTTTCAACCCAGTTTCAGTGATTTGAGCCTTAGTTGTTTTTTTTTTGCCTTATGGATGACTATAGTATATGTTCTTTTTTATGGATCTTGAAGAAATGAGAAGCTACAGTCTGCATTAGTTGCTGGTTAAAATAATTTTTGCTAGTTGGCGTGTCTCCGTTCATTCAGGTCTGTGCAGCAGTAATGGCGAGTCGAGGCGAGAGCAAGACGAGTTTCTCAAAGTAGAACTATGCTTATTATTTCAGCATAAAGACAAAAACGTTTTAGTCAAATGTAAGCTGTGTCTTTCTGAGTCGAAGGTCGTATCTACTGCGATAAACAGCAACTCCAATCTGTCGAAGCTCCTCCAGAAACTCCATGCCTCGACAAAGCTAGAAGCTAACCTGGTGTTATGTTGTACATTGTTAATAGTTTTCATATTTATGGCATGAAAGGAGCATTTTTAAGGGCTCAACACAACAGGTTTTATGATGCAGAAGTTTTTGATTCTGAATATATTATTCGGCTTGTTTTGTTATTTATTTCAGAAATCCTTGTGATATATTCAGTTTGTGCTGGTCTGACTTCAATAAAATAGTGTTTAAAAATTACTTTGTCTTTAAGTCAGTTGTGTGTTTGTATAGACCATAAAGCATAAAAGGGCATTTATGGGAACATTAAAGAACATTCTTCAAAAAAGTAACTAAAAAGTTACTTTTAACAGTAACTCATTACTTTTTGGTGTAAGTAATCAACAAAGTAATTAAGTTACTTTTTGAGCGAAGTAACTAGTAACTGTAACTAGTTACTATTTCTTAGTAACTAGCACAAACACTGTCCATTTCATTCAATTCCCCTGAAACCCACCACAAAATGTTTTGAAGTAATATGAGGAAGACTAAGACTCTCTCTTTTGTGTTCACCATATGAATGTGAAGGGTTGCAGTTGCCTAATCTTAAGTGGTACTCATGGGCAGTTTAGCTAAGAGCAGCAGTGTTTTGGCTCACAAATGAAAATTCTATCCCTTGGTTATGGATTAAGGCCTGTACATCAGGTCAACTGCCCTTAAATCTGTATTTGTACTTAGCATCCCTACTCAAATACACTTCCCTTTGTTAAAAATTCTATTGTGGTATAGTATTAAGTTTTAAAACATCTTGGAGAGGTTCCTTAATTATCACAATGTACCCCGTTTTGGGTTAATGCTACCTTTACACCTGGGACACACGATGCTGGATTCAAAATTTGGGCAACAAAAGATTTGCGTAAGGAGAGAGATTTATTTAGTAACGAACCTATGCTCAGTTTCCAGAAAAACGTATGATTTACCTAAAACATTTTTTGTTATAAGAAAATTTGGAATTTTATTAACAAGATGCAGCATCATTCTCCTTTATAGTCGGATCCATCCCCTTTAGAAAAAGTTACTTTAAACCACTTTAATAGGGGTGGGTTCTTTATTTTATAGAGTAATCTTCACTAACTGCAGGGAAAAAACAGAAAATAAAGGTTTGGCATGGTGTCGAGATATAAATGAAAATATAACAGACGATGAGTGGCATAGTGTCTGCCTAAAAGCCCAAACCCAGACAATTAATATGATATTCAAACTTCTGCAAACTTCTCAGCCTGGCTTCCACTACCCTTTTCCATATCTTCATGGTGTGACTAATCAACTTTATTCCCCTGTAGTTAATGCAGGTCTGCACATCTCCATTATTCTTAAAGATCGGTACCAACACACTCCCCCATTCCTCATGCATCCTCTCACCTTCCAAAATCCTGTTAAACAATCTTGTTAAAACTCCATTGCCATCTTCTTTTCTAAACATCTCCATGCTTCTAATGTTATGTCATCGGGTCCTACCAACTTTCCACTCTTCATCCTCTTAACGCGGCTCTCACTAATTGCTTAATTGCTGCGCTCCTTACTAATCCTATCCACTTCCTGCTTTACCATCTTCACACCATACAACCTTTTCTCTCTTTCATTTTCCTCATTCATCAGCTGCTTAAAATATTCCCTCCAACACACACTCCTCACTAGTCAACACATTTCCATCTCCATCCTTTATTGCTCTAATTTGCAGCACATCTTTCCCAGTTCGGTCTCTCTGCATGGCCAATTGGTACAAATCCTTTTCTCCTTCCTTAGTGTCTAACTTCTCATACAGCTCCTCATATGCCTTTTCCTTGGCTTTCGCCAAAACCCTTTTACCTTCTGCCACATCTCCTTGTACTCCTGCCTACTTTTCTCATCAATCTATCAATCCCAATTTTTCTGTTTTGCCAACCTCTTTCTGCTTATTCTCTCCTGAACTTCCTCATTTCACCACCACGCCTCTTTGTCTTCCTTTCTATTTCCAGATACCAAGTACCTTTCTAGCTGTCTCCCTTATCATTTATCAACCCTTAACGTGTTGTCTCTGTAGATGTCTTCCTTCTCTCCTAATCCACCTTTGGCCAACAGTAGCCCAATTTCCACTGGTACCCTATTGGCTAACAATACCTGTGGCAGTCGTTGGTAACCTGGGCCTTGACCAATCCGGTATGAAATTCTGATTCCTGATCTGCATATTTGATTTGGCACATGTTTTTTTGCTGGATGCCCTTTTAATGCAACCCTCCCCATTTATCCGGGCTTGGGACCGTGCACTGGCTTGTGCAACCCGGAACTTTATATCACTGTTTATTGACGTGTCCCTGAGGTTGAATGTTTTTGGGAAAAGGTTTTAGACTTTTTATCCATGGTGTTGAAACAAAAACTCTGTGTATTAAATATTTCTCTGCAACATGCACTTTTACTAACTCTAAAAAGAAAATGTTAAAATTCTGTTTATTACGACCAAAACTTATAGTAGTTATTGTTATTGAAAAAAACACAGAAATCCCTTGGTTACAAAAATTGTCTCATTGTTTGGCTTTGGAAAAACTCATGTATTATGATAAGAAAACCTGAAAAGTTTGGAATCCCTTAATAGGGTTTGTAAAGGTAGCTGATCTAAATCTATATGCTGGGTAACTTGGCATATCACCTTAGGATATTAATGTGCCATTGTTTTGACATCTAAGTGTTTTGTATGTATGTGTGTGCATGTGTATGTACGTGTGTGTGTAATTTTTAATGTAACACTTTCCTTTTTTTATTATCATTATTATTTTTCTCTTTTTATGTTAAAGTTACAAAAAGTAATAAGGACAGTGTTATAATAAAATACAAATAGTGACAGTGGCAGTGTATTGTAGGATATTGTCAGGCCGGACAAACACATGCAAAAGCCGAAGTAGCACTATACGATGTTTAAAGACTTTGTATTGAGAAGAGCAGAGAAAAGCAGTGGTAGTCTCGGGAAAGTCTATAAAATCTGTGAAGTCCTTAAAGAAAGGTAAGTATAGCAAATCCGTTGAACGCCAGGTATGGCGAAGTCCACACAGTCCGATAGAACGGGTAGATCCCCAAAGAGAGACCTATGGTGTTCTTCCAGCATAACCTGTGAGAACAGACAAAGGGTCTGAGGAAGAGTGAGCTATAAGTAGGCCTGGTGCTGATGAGTGCCAGATGCCGGCACTTTAGTAAGAGGGTGATTCACTCTGTGCGGGCAGGGTGTTGAGGAGAGGCGAGGCTGGTGGTTCCCTGACAGATATATGCATCACTTGCTTATTATACCATCTCAAATTCTTCAAAGTTTCCGAAGTGAGTTAGTGTTCACATGAATGGAATCAGAAAGCACACCCATTGCTTCTATACCTACTCATACATGTTGCATGATTTCAATTTAATGTTTTAAGTAGAACAGAATATAATTTAGGCATATATTTATGCATTGCATTACATGCAGTGTGCATGTAATCTCAATAGTAAGCTACTCCTAGGTAGTAATAGACATTACATCTTAATGATACAGATTACAACTTAATGATAATGATTTTCTAATTATTTTGTATAAATAATGCTGTACATTCAGATTGTTTGAGCTTTTATCTGTTTAATTCCAAACCCAGGAAAATTCATGTTACAATTTTGACTCTTACCGCAGTCACAGTAACACATACTTTTGCGGTTTCATACTGTCACTTTGTCTATATAACAACCAATTTTTATGTCCAAGAAGAAGTTTCACTTATGTGATAATAACAGCTCAACTAAAACCACTCTTGGAATACACAATTGCTAATAATAGACATTGAATTGTCACTGACAATCACAATACAAGTCAGACAGCCTAAATGGTAAAAGACTTCCAGGTCCAGAACTACGGGCTCCATTCAAAAGAATGGGGCAAATAGAAGGATTAATCAAAACACTAGTCACAATAAAAAATAATAATAATTTCCAATATAATTATTAGTGAAACATGTATCTATTATTTTATTAATATAATCTTATATATCCTTAAAATAAAACTTGCAAAACACATGCTAAAAAGAATATATTTCTAAAAGCAACTTATAAAAAACCTCCACAAAGAGTTTTTCGAATTATGTGGTCAAATGGAACCAAAATTGAACTTCTGGTCATGCAATTCACCAGTATGGCCTGCATACAAGGTAAAGAAAAGCCCTCAATCCTACTGCAAAAAATTGAATCTGGCCGGGATAGCTATTTATGTTTGAGGGGCTTTTGTGAAAATTGATGGCATCATTAGTACCAGGATATGTTTATAGTAATATAACATGCATCTGCATTAATACATAAATGAGTACACAAAATTAACGTTCTACAATGGATTAACTCAGTTAATGAATTTGAGCTCCTGTGGTTCTGGAGTTCTGGACAGAACAGCCAACATGTGCAAACTTAAGAGCAAAAAGCAGCTTGAAATGGTCTGCAGGGTAAATGGCTTAAGAATAACCACGTGCACATACTGAAGTTTATGGGAAAGTAAGAGCTCAAAAACTACAAAATGTTGTATGTCTTCCACATAAAGACATTTTACAGCTACAGTGGATGAAGGAAAAAAAATGTCTTCATTTAAATTGGTCTTGTTTCGATTGTACTGTTAATATGGATTTTTAGTGTTTCTTCCAAGTTTCTATGTCTTTTTTCTGTTTTTTTTCCTGAAATGATTCGCTGCACAATGCCCAGATCTGATGTGGTGTGATAAAACGCATGTTGAGAAAAAGACAGAGAGGGGAGGTGAGACAGGGAGGGAGGGAGTATGGGGGATGAGAGAGGGTGGGGGGCTGGCAAGGGGGGCGGACCGGACCTAGGGCAGACATATTGTCCGTGTATCCTGAAATGACCCTGTCGGGTTTATGTTATTGTTTAAACCCATCCCAGCCCTTGGATCATATTTCGGTTGCTTGTGCCAAGACAAACAATCCTACTTACCTCTGAATCTCTGCTCCATTTTCTCCTTCTCTCTTTCTCTTTGCATCCTTTCTATAAGCCTGTTTATGTGACCAATTTAGCAATTTTAGAAGCTTATAACAGTACGATAATAACGCTGAACACTGGGATCTGTAAACACTTAAATGGGAAATGAGAGCAAATTGACATCCCTTCATTCTGCCTGCCCCATACTTTCCAAGTCACCCAAAACGGAAACCTTACAAATGAATTGCCACACTCCCCTCACCACCCTTCTCCCTTCTCATGTCCTCTTATTTGTTCAGCATGAAAGTACAAAGTTTTCCTAGGGCTTGGACTGCACTATTAAGGGAAAAAAAACAACATTTTCATGAAATGGGCTTTCAAGCCATTTTAAAACAATACATTTAGAGTGCATTTGGGTCTGACTTGCCTCGACAGACTAATACTGTATGATTAGTGAAGGTGAAAGCAAGCCAGAAAAAACAATCCACACTCGCTTTCTGAGCAGTCCACTGTTTCATTTCCTTGTCTCTGGCACAAAATAAATTAATACCTTTCCAGAACGAGGAATAACTTAGGAAATGCATTAGGAACACTAAGCCAACATTTTCTTTTGCCAGTTACAAATGACTTTAACAGCTCAAAACAAAAGCAAACAGCACTAAACATGATCGCTTTACATGCAATAAAATATTAGCACAGAAATAGCTAAATTAGACATGGAATAAAATTTGATTTTATGTATTGATTTATACAGGACAAAACAATGCTAGGGCAGTATTTTGTACAGTAGTTGATGTGACAGGTACAACCCCTAATGATTAGAAGTGTAAACTGTAATGAAACAAAAATACCCTTATGCTCATACTGATCCTCTTGTCACACGTATTACTGTTTGACTTCAAAGTACAAGCTGGAGTAGAGGATGGGTTCCTCTCAAGGTTTTTTCCTTCCTTGTTTCAGAGAGGTTTCATTACCAGTTTTGCCTCTGGTCTGCTTATTCAAGATCTACATCTAGATCTGAATTTCTGTAAAGCTCTTTTATGACAATTGTTAAAAGTGGTATAAACAAAATTGTATAAATTAAATGTAATTACATTCATACATTTTATTTTGTGAAATGTCTGTTAAATAGGTTAGTTATCTCTTTTGTTATAAAAGCTATAAACAGTTGTTCCCACACCAGTCTGTTTTGCCATATTACCAAGAAACCACAGAAGAATCTTCCCTGGACTCAGTTATAAAGCACTGCTTAGATGGATTCTTAGCATAAAACTTCACCAAAATATGCTCTCTATAATGGAGATTGTGAAAATCTATCTATATGGCCAGGGGCCAAGGGAGCAAAATTGGCCTTGATCTCTGGATCACATCAACACTAGTCAGCCATGGGCATCTGTGTAATTATGTATGCAGAAGAGTGCAGATAGCACTTTACTCTAAACAGATTGCAAAAACCCAAAAACCTTATTTGCTGGCTTTATATATTTCAGGATTCATGTGTCAGCATATGGGAAGAGCTGACTGATGTATAGGAAAGAAAATATGAGCATTTTCAGCATTTCACCATTTCAAAAACTATAAAAAACAAACAAAAAAGCATATTTGAACAAGTACATTTATGAAATAAAATTCATTCATCACCCGCTGACTAATCAGAAGCACACATTCAATAAAGTTGTGGAATAATGTTTTTTAATCACCACGGTATATTGGATTTTGTGATAAATTTATAGCCGTTTAAAATGCACTTCACACATACACTACATACATGATAATGGTGTGTAAGTGTTTGTGTTTTTTTTTTTCTTCATAATTACACTTCAAATGAATATCAAATCTATGTCTGTCTGATTCACGTACATTAACACAATCCAGTAAATAAACAAATCCTTTGTGTACTAATGTAGTACGATGGCATTAAAGTTATTAATAAACTGAGTCCTGCTAAAATTGTACATGAGGGCTCTCTGTAAACTAAGCAGATTTCACTCACATGGTTCAGTTTCTCTTTATTTATTTAGAAAATCAGTACAAGGAAAATTAACCTATATGAATAATTCTTCACATATGTTTACATTTTGTTAACAAGTTAATATCACACTACTTTTTTTTTAAAGAGCCAACACAAACATGAGACCTGTAGTCATAGTTTTAGTTTAGTTTCACCATTTAAAATCATTTGAGGAAGTTTAACGCTCTCTAAACCAAAATAAGTAAAACAAATTTGCAAACAGCAGCTACATTAATTTGGCTTTTCCCTTCATTCTGACAATTTTAATGAAGATAAAGATGGTGAATAAAGGATAATCAATGAAAAAATGCAAACAGAAATTAACAGATAAGCATGGATAAACATAGCTGGAGCAGCAATGTGAAACAGCAATGTAAAATAGCAATCTGGAACAGCAGTGTGAGATCTACGTTTATTCGTCCCACAGTGGGGAAAATAGCATTGTGGAACAGTGGCCAGATGTTTTCAGTGTAATAACATCTGAAGTAACCCACAAAGATGGTATCTTGTGCCTCCAGAAACATTGTTTAACATATAAGGCAATAAAGTGCCTTTGCCTATGAAGCTTAAGACAAAGATAAATATTGGGATTGAAATGCATTATTCAATTGACATTGATATTGAGGATTTCTACATCAGGGCAGAGATGCAGGAAATAATTGTAATAGTCATAGAAACATTTGGCTTTGACTGGAATTATACTAGTTACCAATCTTTCAGTAAGTTTTAGTTCCCACCCAGCTACATCCCCAAAAACCACACGAAAGACTTCTCATCTATAAACAACAGTTTCCGGATATGGGATGATGTTACTCAGTCACATTAGATTGAAGATAGAAAGCTTGCGAAAAAAGTAGTAAACAGGGCACATGATTAGGGCACAGAAAGTGTTTCAAAAAAGCATACGACAGTCTGAGTGTTCAAGGCTGAAAACATTTATTTAGTCAAGTCTTTTATCAGTAGATTTTTCTTAGGTAAAGGAGCAGATCTGGAGGGATCATGGATATTGAGCGTTTGGCCAACTGGGATATTTGTATGCTGTCGTCCCCTCACACTCACATGTTTACCGGTTTTGTCTCCTTACTTGTTTTGCTCGACCTTAGTGCACCTTAGTGCAGACACCATTGATCATACTATACTACTTGCTAGACTTGAGAACGTTGTTGGAATAAAGGGAACAACTCTCTCTTGGCTCAGGTCTTATTTGACTAATCGCTATCAGTTTGTTGATGTAAATGGTGAGTTCTCCACACTCTCTGAGGTTAAGTTTGGTGTTCCTCAAGGATCTGTCTTAGGCCCTTTGCTTTTCTCTTTATATATGCTGCCTCTTGGTGAAATTATTCATAAACATGGTATTCTCTTCCATTGCTATGCTGATGATACACAGCTGTATATTTCAGCAAAGCCAGATGAGAGAGATCAGCTTAACAATGTTGAGAAGTGTGTAAAGGACATTAGACAGTGGATGCTTGATAACTTTCTTCTGCTCAACTCAGATAAGACGGAAGTACTTTTACTAGGACCACACGCAGCTAAAAGCAAACTTTCCAATTACGTAGCATCTCTGGATGGTGTTTCTGTTTTAGCATGTACGGCTGTCAAAGACCTTGGTGTTATTATTGACCCTAGTTTTTCCTTTGAGGCTCACGTGAATAATATCACCAGGATTGCCTTCTTTCACCTTAGAAATATTGCTAAAATTAGAAATATGATACAGTTATATGTATACAGTAATATTACAGTTACAGGATGCAGAAAAACTAGTTCATGCTTTTGTTACTTCTAGATTAGTCTATTGTAATGCTTTACTGTCTGGGTGTGCAAATAGTGTTCCTCACTAGATCTAGGAAATATGACCACCCCTGTTTTAATCAGTCTACACTGGCTCCCAATCAAATCTTGCATTGATTATAAAATACTACTACTGATGTAGTAGGTCTCGCACCGCAGTATTTGAGTGAACTTCTGTACCAGTATGATCCTCTACGCCTACTTAGATCAAAAGGTGCAGGCTATCTGTTGGTTCCTCAAATAATGAAGACTACAGTAGGGGGCAGATCTTTCTCTTATAAAGCCCCACAGTTATGGAACAACCTTCCAATCAGTGTTCGGGACTCAGACACAGTCTCAGTGTTCAAGTCGAGGTTGAAAACATATTTATTCAGTCAAGCCTTTGATCAGTAGATTTTTTTCTTAGGTAAAGGCTCAGATCTGGAGGGAAACGGATATAGAGTGTTTGGTGAACTGGTATATTTGTATGCTGTCGTCCCCTCACATTCACACGTTCACTCAGGTTTGTTGACGGTGGTGTGGTGGGTCGTCTCTTATCCCAGAGATCCCTCATGTCTGTATTACCTTCTGGTTCTCCCTCTCTCTCTCTCTCTCTCTCTCTCTCTCCCGGTCAAATTAAACTTGCTCCTGAGGCTCCAGTGACCACTGTTCCTGCCCCTCTCCCCTCCGTTGATCTTCCCACTTCGTCCAGGCCTGCCTCTGGATAGTGTTCTCTTTGACTGGAGGCCACTCTTTTTTTTGCAGCTTGGGACGGTTTCTCATCAACGCCTTGGGTGGTTCCATGAAATTCCGGAGTAAGAACGGGCGCTTTGAGGATGGATTGGACTGTAGTTAATGTCAACAGTCTCCTACACTGACTCAGGAATACAGTCCGCTTCTGATCATCATCACTGTACCCCGCAACATTGTATATCTGCTACAAATGGACATTCGGTGCAACCCAGATGAGGATGGGATCCCTCTTGAGTCTGGTTCCTCTCAAGGTTTCTTCCTTATGCCATCTCGGGGAGTTTTTCCTTGCCACAGTTGCTCATCAGGGACAAACTTACTCATAAAGAACATATTTACTTTTAATCACCACATTTTCTGTGTAAAGCTGCTTTGAGACAATGTTCATTGTTAAAAGCGCTATACAAATAAAAATGAATTAAATTGAATTCTGTGTGTGTGTGTCTGGATGTGACGGCCCGAATGCTTCAGAACCCCTTCCCTGATGGCAGGAGGGTGAAGATTGTGTGTGACCACAATGCTGTTGGCTTTGCGGATGGAGCGTTTGGTGATCTTACGGAGTAAGAACAGGAGCTTTGAGTGCTATACAAATAAAGATTAAGATATACTAAAAACCCCCACACCAAATTAATTAATTTTTATAACCTGTAATAGGAGACTAGGAGGAAATTATGTTCAAGGGTTTCATATACTGATTAAAAATAATTATAATATAAATAAATAATATGGAAACGTGGTATAGTTACATTATAGTGGATTGTGACAAATTTGCTGGTTTCTTATTTCTGTAGATTTTTGTCATGTTTTAAGACATATTATCTGATACATTTACATAGACTGTCTAACACACTTGTGTTAAAGATGTCTTTTACTTTAACTTTACATTAGGGATGAATACAAATATATTAAATGCATTACATAGACAGAACAGATAATGGGTTCTAATGAATGGAAATACAATTAACAAGTGCAGTAGTGGGCAAGTGGTTTTCCTTTCCAGAAAGCGTCTCACTGAGAGCAGGTATTTGAATTGGGGTTGGGATCCTGCAGTACTCCAAACACTAGCTGGCTAGATGTATCTTGTTGTCAATTATAAATTGTCAAAAAAGCTAAAAAAAAATAAAATAAAAAAGGCAAGAAACAAAAATGATGAATCGAAAAAAGGAAAATCATCTGAAATAAACTTTTGTTACTTTCCTTAATGGATTTATTTTGGTCATTGTGGATAGAAAAAGCCTATCAATTCAGGTCAAGCATGATTTTATTTATTTAATCCATATACAGTACACAGTAAAACAAACTAGCATTCCCTCAATAACAAGGTGCTACACATGAACAACACAAATTAATACAATGAAAAAAAAAACTAAACTTACTAGTACACTACCTAAAGTGCACATGTTCAAACATTTAGTGCAAACAACATGAGATAATAAACACAATGAAACCAACCAGTCAATGCATGATTCTGAAAATAACCTATATAAATAATGATACATAATCTATATGTACACATTGATTGTTAAGCAGCAATTTGGTAAAACAGTTTCAATGATTTTGTTTATTTAAACTATTGTGTGTATGTGTGTACCTGTCTAGTCCCTTTTACACAGTCTGACTGTGAGGGCTTGATCCAAAAATTGCAATACAAAATTGTGCAATTCCCAAACCAGGTAGTGACTGCTCAAGATGCTCTTGATCATCCCTCTGCAGAACATAGTGAGGGGAGGTAGTGAGAGGTGGGCCTTACTCAGATTTTACAGGAAAAAGAGACAATAATGGTCATTCTTTAATATGGAGCTGGTACTGAGGGACCAAGTGAGGTTCCAAGTGAGGTTCTCTGCCAGGTATATATATATAAAACACCAAGGAATTTGTTGTTATTGATCTATAAGGAGGAGTCATTGGTGTTCAGCAGGGAGTGATCACCAACCAATTTTACTGTTTTATCCACATTCAAATTCAGGTTGTTGGCTATACACTGGTCTGTTAACTTCTGCACTTCCTCTCTTGAACTCAATATTCTTGCTAATGCGACCTACTCAACCATGGTTGTGTCATTAGCAAATTTTATTGATTTGATTGCACAGCAAGTCACAGGTTGAATCACAACAAATTTGCAGTCATAGGTCAGTCAAAATGTCCAGTATGCAGTTGCTTTCAGCCCCAAAAGTCTTAGCTTCCCAAATCAGATAATGATGATTCATGGTTTTAAATTCTGAGCTGAACAGCATTTAAATGTATGTATTTTTATTGTTAAGATGAGTGAGGGACAGATGGTGTGTGGTGGATCATCTGTGGAACAGTATGGGCCACTGAGTGGGCGGCACGGTCTTGATGTGCGTTATGAGGAGCCACTTGAATTACTTAATTATGATAGGTGTGGGTATAGCACGGGGACTATGGTGGTGGCCCTGATGCATACTGTAGTTCAGACAGCACAGCTCAGAAAGATATTAAGATGTCAGATATCAGGTCTGCACTTCCTTTGAGCACTCTGACAGTAATGTTGTATTGTCCTGCAGCTTTCTGTGGGTTGACACGATTTAGAGCTGTGGTAAAACATGGCACCTGGCCGTTGAAAGGAGGAGGTATTTCTTTTTTGCTATTTGTCTTTTTGCTTCAAACCAATCATAAAAGCTGTTTAGCACATCTGGAAGTGAGCCATCACTATCACAGACAACCACTGGGAACACTGGTCATGAGTTGGGAATAGCCCCTGAATTGGACACCAATCCATCACAAGGCATGGCACACGCACACTCAAGCAGTCACACATTCTTTCACATCTAGAGGATAATTTACCTTAGCCAATCCATCTATTGGAATGTTATGGGAGGTGGAAGGAAACCACAGACCCCAGAGAAAAACTTAAAACAGAAACAGAAAATGCACATCAGTTTTGTAAATAGATTTTAAAAACATTGGGGTACTTGTAAATTGTTTTTCTGTGAACATGGCCTCTGTTATATAAAGAAAACACATTTTGGGAAACTTGACTGGATGAATAATATTAAATGTGTGGATTTTTACTTGAGGATATAGCAGTTAAAAACACAATCAACTTACACCAGCTTACATTTTGTTCATTTACCTCAAGAGAAATATTTTCTATCTTTAGACTCCCACTGAGTTAACCATATATTGCAAAAGTACACACATGAACTTGAAGTTTGGGCTCTACCTAACTGTTTGTGTCACCCTGGTAACTGGACTTCACATCATATTAATACCAAAAAAAATTGTTACCTAATGCATGTATCCAGGCTGAACAACCACCATACAGAACACAAGCAGAGAGATGATGATGATCAGGTGATCAGGAATGTCTTTGTTTTCAGTCATGTTAACATCGCTGACCCCTCTGTCTCAGCCACGTCAGCCCCATACTTCTTGTTGCCTTCTGCCTTGTTTGTTGTTAGCTTTGTAGGCTAGCCTACATCTGTGGTGCATGATAGCCAGGAAATTATACACCAGTGGTAGGTTGAAAAAGCCGCACAATGACTAGAAATAGATTGATGGGCTGAAAACAGCACAATGAGAAGAAAAAAATATTGATCATGTCACCAAATAGATTAAAACTAAAGTAACAAGTCTGGTTTGAAAATGTAAGAAGTAAAAAGTACAGATATTTGTGTAAAAAATTTAATGAGAAAGTAAAAAGTAGTCTGAAAAATAATGTAGTGAAGTAAAGCAATTATGTTCTAATACAATGCGCTCCAGATTTTTACAGAACAATAAAAGAAATAAAGGGTGTGCATTAGAACTGTGATGTACTGTATTGTACATGTACTGTTTTTCAAACAGTTAAGATAAGAATAAGGTCAGAAAAAATAAACACTTTCAGTGATTTAATTAAATTTAATGTAATGTTTATGTGAAAATAATAATTTCTCTTTACTGGAACTAAGGTACCCAAGCCTGTTTCATCATGTCAGTGCACCTGTGAAGAAAGAAAGACCAGAATGATATGGAACACTGACTACACCACAGGCTTCCTTGCCCATCTGTGCCTACACCCACTAATGGCTGAACAGGCAAATCCCTATAGCTGCATTTCAAACTCTAGTGGAAAGCATCACCAGAAGAGTAAAGATTATTATCACAGCAAAGGGAAACTAACTCCATATTAATACCCATGGTTTTGGAATTGGATATTTACTTAGCAAATGTGGATGTGGTGGTCAGTTGTCCACATACACTATTACAAAAGTTGCTGTACATTTTACAGACATCTGAGCTGAAGGGGCTTTCCATATAACTCAAGCATGACATTTTGATGGGGAGATCTGACCTTAACTATTGAGCCACCACAACCAGCACCATTAGCAATTCTATTAATAAAGAACAATCTTACTGAATCTTTCTTACCACATTATCTGTGTAAAGCTGCTTTGAGACAATGTCCATTGTTAAAAATGTTATACAGATTAAAATGAATTGAATTCTGTTTCTGAATTAACCCCAACTAAAATTTGGGTAACTAAAAGTTACTGAAGCGACTTAGTTAAGCAAGTTGCCTAAGTGTTAGTGATTACTGTTAAATTTATAGTAAATAGTGTTTAGGGATATAGGTATTAATATACCTATAATACACAAGACAGAACAGCATGAGCAGCAGGTCACACAGGTTGTGAAGCTGAGCAGAACAAGTTAACAGCAGCATTTCTAAATCGTTATACAATTTATTCAGAAAGCTTGAACATATTATTTGGTGGAATGCTGCTGAGGGGAAAACTAGTGCAACTGTGATATAAAGAAAACTAATATGATAGTGTTTAACTAATATCATAATTTTCATACTGTTCTTGCATTCTCTTTAGTTAAGTACAGTATGAAAATCCTTTCATGTGGAGAGAGTAGCATTAGAAAATAATTAGTTTTGGGATTACACTGCTGACACAGCTGTTCACGCAAATCTTTTTATGCTGCCCTTCTAGCAGCTTATAAAGTATTATCAGGTGCAGAGAACAAGTGGTTTTTCTGACACTTTGTGTACATGGGAATTTACTCACAGTGCAAGGACAAATCAAGTGTCTGATTCTTAGAGTCTTTTTTTTTTCAGTTCTGTTTGGGAAGGGTTGAAACAAATCAGCAATTTCATTCTCATTTGTTGCGGCAAAACATCACATGAGTTTCAATTAAGAACCTCAATATTTTTTCTCAAGCAGTCTATGCATGTGTGTGTTGTTTACAGAGACGTTTTTAATCATATCCTACATGTGGGTATGACCCACCCTGTCTGATACTTGCTACACTTTTCAACCACAGTCGTGACCACAAACTGACATGTGGTGCTTTCTCTCACAGACTCTAAAAAACACCCACGCACTTACATTATGTTCCATCGAACATTCTCCTGCTGCTATTGGTGGTTAAAAGGTGTTAGACAAAAATATAGATTGCATGCAGACTTAATGGAGAAGTTACAACCACAAGAACGTCATGTATTTATTTTTTATTTTTTTGTCAACTTCATGCCCATGCACTTCGTATCACAACCCTTACTCTCTTATTAGCACACATATTGCACTCGCAATGCTTTTTTTCTAAATAAAACAAGAAGCTGACTCATTACTGCACAGGAACAAAATATTTTTTCCCCCACATGTCTCTCAAGACAAGGCACAACACATTGCACAATGTCTGCTGTGTCCGTTAGCGTGAGACATAATACGGCGAGATTGTGGGTAAGTTTCATAAGATATTACCATACACAATTACACAGGGGGAAGTCGGAACATCCTTCTGATAAGTTCTTCAAGCAGGAAAATGTGCTGCTTAATAACATGTCCTTGTGAAGACAAGCCACAAAAGTCTCTACTAGGTCAAGAGTCCAATCAGATAGTCCTGTCTGCTTCCCTATCCCCAACCACACATTTATAAAAACGAAATCTCTGATTTCTCCGTTGGATCCCATCACTGCTGTTTGTTATTTAATGAAGCTGAACTTATACCACAGCACTGTTAAAATCTGACTGTTCATAAGTCATTGATTTATTTTCTATAATAGACTATTTAGCAAAAAAATATGCTGGTGTGCTGGTATGCCTTCAAGATTTTTTTGGTAAACAGCTGAATTCATGGTTCCATTTATCACATCAAGTCTTTCAGGTCCTGAAGCAAAACAGCCCCAGACCATCACACTACCACCACCATATTTTACTGTTGCGGTGTTACTTTTACGCCAGACTTGATGTTATACACACCTTCCAAAAAGTTTAACTTTTGTCCACAGAGTATTTTCCCAAAAGTCTTGGTCTTGAAGAAAAGATGTTTTCTGGTAAAACTGAAACAAGCCTTTATGTTCTTTTTGCTTAGCTGCAGTTTTCATCTTGGAACACTGCCATGCAGATAATTTTTGCCCAGTCTCTTTCTTATGGTGGAGTCATGCACACTTACCCTAACTGAGGCAAGTGAGTCCTGCAGTTCTTTGGATGTTGTTGTGGGGTCTTGTGACCTCTTGGATGAGTTGACACTGTGCTCTTGGGGTAATTTTGGTCGGCCAGCCACTCCTGGGAAGGTTCTTCAGAGTTCCATGTTTTTGCCATTTGTGAATAATGGCTGTCACTGTGGTTCGCTGGAATCCCAAAGCTTTAGAAATGTCTTTATAACCTTTTCCAGACTGATAGGTGTCCATTACTTTCTTTCTCATTTGTTTCTGAATTTTTTTTTTTTTTTTTGGATCTCTGCATGCTGTCTATCTTTTGAGGATCTTTTATTCTATTTCACATTGTCTGGCAGGTCCTATTTAAGAGATTTCTTGACTGCGAACAGGTGTGACAGTAATCAGGCCTGAGTGTGGCTAGAGAGATTGAACTCCGGTGTGATAAACCACCATTTTAACAGGGGGCAAACACTTTTCACAAAGATCCATTTAGTTTTGGATTTTGTTTTCCCTAAATAATAAAAACCTTCATTTAAAAACTGCATGTTGTGTTCACTTGTGTTATCTTTTCTAATATTTAAATTAGTTTGATGATCTGAAACATAAAAACGTGACAAACATGCAAACAAATTAGAAATCAGGATGGGGGCAAACACTTTTACACTACTGTATAATCTATAAAAAAGTTAAATAAATAATTGAACTATTATATAATAATATTATATTAAATAATAATTGAACTATCTATAATAATAATAATAATAATAATAATAATAATAATAATAATGATGATAATAATAATAATAATAATAATAATAATAATAATAATAATAATAACAATTTATAAACAAAAAAATGTATCTCATTAGTATTAAGAACTTTATGTAGTTGTTGGCATTGAGTATGTACGAAAGTAAACATCATTTTCAATGTTTCCTCTTTTCCACTACTATTTGTATAATCCTCTGAGCTAAATTAGAGAAGTGAGCTAGATTTGGAAAAACAAAAAAGAGATTCACTAAAAAGAGAAAAGAGTACTGTGCCTTTAAATGACAGCACAGAGAGGGAACTGCTAAATCTTCTGTAAGATGCTGACATCAGCACACGAACATAGCACTCAGGGGTCAAACTGGGTCACGCCTGGTACTCAGCAACTGAAAAAGAAAAACATGGGATGGGGGTGTTGGGGCAGGAAGGCAGGCAAGTTCCAGTACAGTTTTAAACTAAACAAAAGGTTAAATTTTAACTTTTAAAGATACAGGGCCAGACTTACACACACTCATACTATTAGCTTTCATAGCAGTTTATCAATAAGTCTTACAGCTTACTGAATATTCTGCTAAATATGAACTGAATAATTAGTTGAATGCTACATTTCAAACAGCATGACCATTACTATTAAAATAATGGGTAATATTTCAAGTACATGCATATTTAACATTTATTATCCTTAGCAAAAATATGCAAATGTAACCAAACCAAAGCATTTTTCCTAGTGGGGACCAATCCAGTCCAGTCAGATATTCCTGTCTGCTTCTCTATCCCCCACCAAACAAACCACATGTCACACACCTAATGGACAAATAGACATACCCACCTATCCACCACTGAGATAAAGTACAGGCTTTGGGTTTTCAGAATATATTTTTGCATTATTATCACCACAGCAGAACATCACTGCAGATTTCACTCTGCTCCTGATTATAAAGTGCTGAGTCTGTGCCTACTATCTTAAGAGTTTATTATAAGGCTACTATAGAATAAACACTGATAAAAACCTAACATGCCCTGAGCATGTTCAACTTTTTATTTATTCTAGGAAAGAGGTCTGCCACCATCAGGTACGGCTGTGATACACATAAGCTGCAGATAACAGTGACTGATATTGTAATAAAACATACTTGTAAAGGTAGGCTATGATTGCAAGGATAGAAAGATATGCGGTCCCTTTACCAGATTATATATTTAAAAAAGGGATTAACATGCAGGTTTTGCTGTTGTTAATGTTTTTTTGTTTGTTTGTTTGGTATTTTTAAAGTTGTAGCACTGTGAATGGTGTTAATAGGATTTTGACAGGGGGCTGATTCTATGCTCTGAAAGAGAAATGGGGTCACAGAGATGTTCTTTTTGTATTGTTTTGGTGAGTGACGCTGTCACTGACAGTGCAGAAACAATGGCTCTTAACTACTGTTTCTGGATTCCATGTGTTCTGGACTTCCTCTCTGCAGGAAAAGAATGTAGCAGAGGTGAAGCCTTTAACTGCTTATTGGGTTTTATCTCATGCTGGTGTACAAACCCGAGTCCAAAAAAATTGGGACACTGTACAAATTGTGAATAAAAACAGAATGCAATGATGTGGAAATTTCAATATTTTATTTAGAATACAACAAAGATGACATATCAAATGTTTAAACTGAGAAAATGTATAATTTTAAGGGAAAATTAAGTTGATTTTAAATTTCATCAACACATTTTAAAAAAGTTGGGACAAGGCCATGTTTACCACTGTGTGGCATCCTCTCTTCTTTTTATAACAGTCTGCAAACATCTGGGGACTGAGGAGCCAAGTTGGCCAAGTTTAGGTATAGGAATGTTGTCCCATTCTTGTCTAATACAGGCTTCCAGTTGCTCAACTGTCTTAGGTCTTCTTTGTCGCATCTTCCTCTTTATGATGCGGCAAATGTTTTCTATGGGTGAAAGCTCTGGACTGCAGGCTGGCCATTTCAGTACCCGGATCCTTCTTCTATGCAGCCATGATGTTGTAACTGATACAGTATGTGGTCTGGCATTGTCATGTTGGAAAATGCAAGGTCTTTCCTAAAAGAGACGACATCTGGATGGGAGCATATGTTGTTCTAAAACTTGGATATACCTTTCAGCATTGATGGTGTCTTTCCAGATGTGTAAGCTGCCCATGCCACATGCACTCATGCAACCCCATACCCTCAGAGATGCAGGCTCCTGAACTGAGCGCTGATAACACCTCAACATCTTCAGCTCTGCCACCTCCAGCTCCACCACCTGTCTTTTACTCAATGTCACTGTCTCTAAACCATACAACATTGCAGGTTTCACCACAGCCCTATACACTTTCCCGTTCACTCTTGCAGATACCTTTCTATCACAGATCACTCCTGCCACTCTTCTCCACCCACTCCACCCTGCCTGCACTCTTTTCTTCACTTCTCTAACACACTCTCTATTACTTTGCACTGTTGACCCCAGGTACCCAAACTCCTCCACCTTCTCCACCTCTTCTCTATGCAACTGCACCACTCCACTGCCCTCCCTCTCATTTAAACACATGTACTCTGTATTAATCCTACTGACTTTCATCCCTCTTTTCTCCAGCGCATACCTCCACCTCTCCAGGCTCTTCTCAACCTGCTTCCTACTCTCACAACAAATAACAATATCATCCGGAGACTCCTGTACTTCTCCATCAACATTCTCAAAGCAAATACTGCGTCTGTGATGCTCTCCCTCATCATAAAACCATACTGTTGCTCACAGATGGTCACCTCTCCTCTCATAATGTATATACCTATGTAGCATTGATTTGATGGGATTTTATGTAAAATTATAATTCCAATACAATTTCCTTACAAAAATACCTGTCAGGCCAATATGGTAGTTCACCTGCCTTACAGTTCCAGGGTTCATATCTCAAACCTGAGCTCAGGTTAATGTCGTTTTTTATTCTACCCTGTCTGTGTGAATTGCCTCCCACTGCAGGTTAGTAACTCTAGATAAATCTGTGAATCGGTGACTCTAAATTGTCTGTAGGTGTTATTGTGTGTGTGTGTGTGTGTGTGTGTGTGTGTGCACATGTTAGTCATCAAGTCTAACTAAGAGAGTCAGACAACATACGACGACAATACTGAATGCTTATAATCTTTGGACCCTAAAAATGTATAATTCTGTGATAGAGATCACTGCATGGGTTTAGAAACACTTCCAGAAATTATTGTGAACACAGTACACCATGTCTTTCATGAATGCAGGTTAAAGTTTTTTCATGCATAGAATAAGCCAAATGTGAACATGATCCAAAAACGCACTCATCTTTAGGCCAAAGCTTATTTTAAATATACTGAGGCAAAGTGAAATTTGACATTTCTTTTTGAAATGGATGAGCAGCTTTCACATATGGAAAAGCACCATCCAGATGACATCTGTTTTCAAAGAAGCCCTTGCATAATTTAGCATTAAGAATGTGTGGCAGCGGGGGCGTGGCCGAGCGTCGGTTTGTGAATGGGGGCAGGGCAGGACGCAGGTAAGCGGGGATTTGCCTCACCTGCAACTAATAAAACCTGATGTCTTTGCTTTTGTTTCAGTGATCAGGAGGCGCATATAAGTCGAGGGAGCGGAGGTGTGTGGGTGTGTGTGTGCCAGTAGTGCCATGCGAGCACTGAGCGACCAGACACCAGTGTGATAAAACAAAAATAATAGTGAATAAAGAACGGCAGTGACGCCGGTGAACCGACCTGCTGTGGCTGTCCTTTTTCCTCCCTCCCACTCGCTCTCCCACAGTGGTGCTGAAACCCGGGAAAAAGGAATGATCGGGGGCATGCTGGAGGATGGGAAGGGGTGCTGGCCGGGGCCTCTCTCGCCCCAGAGCCTCACGGAACGCCGCCCGGTCCTCCCGCGTCAGGCAGAGATGGAACCGTCACCGCTGGCGGAACTAGTAAAGGCGATTGCGGAGCTCCAGCAGACCCAGCATCAGGCGCTCCTCCAGGTGCGTGTGGAGCAGGAGCAACGGTTCGAAGCGGTGGTCCGAGCCCAGACGGAGGACCGGGCGGCATTCCGTGAGGCTCTGGGGCGAGAGAGGCCCCGGCCAGCACCCCCTCCCGTCCTCCAGCATGCATAACGCTAACCAAGATGGGCGCACAGGATGAGGTGGAGGCCTTCCTGGAGCTTTTCGAGCGAGTGGCGGCCGCCGGAGAGTGGACCGGAATGGAGAGAGCTCTCCGCCTGTTGCCGCTGCTTTCCGGGGAAGCCCAGCTTGCGGCCCAGCAGCTACCGGCGGACCGTATGCTGGAGTATGGCGATGTGAAGCGGGCCATCCTCCAGCGAGTGGGCCGGACGCCCCCTCTCCCCCTATTCCCCTACCCCGGAGACGGGGGTTGTTTCCCTCGAAGCCAGTGACCACGAGCCCCTCCCTCTTCTGTTTCCGCTTCCACTCCCTCTGCTTTCTCTCACAGATCTGTGCCTCTATCTCCACTGTGGGGAGCCGGGACACTTACTGGACCAGTGTCCTGTCATGGATGTGGGGGTGTCGGTTCGGGTCCCCGAGGCGCCACCGGCTGCCCCCGATCAAGCGGGAATGTACCGCATACCGGTGAGTATCCAAGGGGGTACACACCAGGCGTTGCTGGACTCGGGCTGTGAACAGACCGCCATCCACCAAAGCCTGGTGGGGTGCGAGGTATTGGACGCGGCATGTCGGGTGAAGGTGAGGTGTGTGCACGGGGATGTTCACGAGTATCCGGTGGTGGTCATTTCGGTTCGCTTCGGGGGGGAAAACCATAGAGTGGAGGCGGCGGTTAGTCCCCGCCTCCCCCATCCGCTGATCTTGGGCACGAACTGGTCCGCGTTTTCGCGCTTACTTCAGGAAGTATGCGCGGATGGGACATGCGCCGGGAAGCCGAGCGAGACGCGCGCTGTGTTGGCTGGGGAGGCGCCCGTCCCGCCCCAGGCGGATTCTGCCCTACGGGAGATCTCCCCCGGGGATTTCCCCTCGAGCAGTCGCGGGACAACACGCTCCGACACGCCTTCGACCAGGTAAGAGCAATCGATGGTCAGCGTATCCAGCCTGATAGCGGGTTTCGTATCCCTACTTCGCCATCATTCGCGATAAACTGTACCGAGTGACGCAGGACGTGCGAACCGGTGAAATTTCGACCCAGTTGTTGGTCCCAAAAAGCCGCAGGGAGTTTTTGTTTCATGCGGCTCACCACAATCCGATGGCAGGCCACCTGGGCTGCGCGAAAACGCTAGATCGCCTAACGGAGCGGTTCTACTGGCCAGGCATTCACGGCGATGTACGTCGGTGGTGTGCGGCATGCCGGGAATGCCAGCTGGTAAACCCGCCGGACATCCCTAAAGCGCCTTTATGACCCCTGCCCCTGATCGAAGTCCCGTTCGAGAGAATCCTTATCGGTCCGTTAGAGCGAACCGTGCGTGGGCATCGCTTCGCGTTGGTCCTAGTTGATTATGTGACGTGATACCCGGAAGCCGTGCCTCTCCGCAGCATCTCCGCGTGTAGCGTTGCCGAAGCGCTTTTTCGCGTCATCTCCCGTGTCGGGATCCCGAAAGAGATCCTGACCGACCAGGGCACGGCGTTTATGTCACGGACGCTTCGCGAATTGTACGAGCTGTTGGGGATTAAAGCGATTCACACCAGCGTTTATCATCCGCAAACCGACGGCCTGGTGGAACGATTTAATAGGACCCTAAAGAGCATGATCCGAAAGTTCGTACAGGGGGACGCACGGAGTTGGGATAAGTGGCTCGAGCCCTTGTTGTTCGCAGTACGAGAGGTCCCACAAGCCTCCACGGGGTTTTCCCCGTTTGAATTGCTTTACGGCCGTAAGCCGCGCGGAGTACTAGACGTGCTCCGGGAAAATTGGGAGGAGGGACCTTCGAGCGCAAAGAACGAGATCCAATACATCCTGGACCTGAGAGCAAAACTCCATTCACTGGGACAATTAACCTTGGGGAAATTGCTACAGGCGCAGGAATGGCAAGCCCGGCTGTACGACAAGGGCGTGCGGCTTCGGCAATTCTCACCTGGGGACAAGGTCCTCGTTCTGCTACCCACGTTGAGCTCTAAATTACTCGCCAAGTGGCAAGGGCCTTTCGTGGTTACACGGCGGGTGGGGGATGTTGACTATGAGGTGCGGCGCACAGACAGGGGCGGGGCGCTCCAGGTTTACCACCTCAATCTCCTGAAACTGTGGAACGAGGCGGTTCCCTATGTTTTCGGACATCACCAGCTCGCTGACCGATCTCACTAATAAGGGAGCTCCAGATCCGGTCCAGTGGTTGGAGCCGTGCCAACAGGTTTTTACGCGTGTTAAAGCAGCGCTCTGTGGGGTCCGCTTTTGCATGCACCTGATTTCTCTCTCCCCTTTGTTTTGCAGACCGACGCGTTGGACGGAGGGCTGGGGGCCATGTTGTCCCAGATGGTGGAGGGGGAGGAACGGGCGGTGCTGTTCATAAGCCGTAAGCTGTCGGTGCGGGAAAGACGGTACAGCACTATCGAGAGGGAGTGTCTGGCCATGAAATGGGCGGTCCTCACCCTCTGTTTGGACCACGCCCCGCTCCAGTGGCTCCATCGCATGAAGGATACCAACGCGCGGATCACTTGGTGGTCAGCCATTTAAGTTTGAGGGGGTCCACAGACCGGGGGCGCAGATGATCATGGCCGACTTCCTCTTGCCAAGGGGGGGTATACGGTGGCGGGCCGGACGGCTCCCCGGCCTGAGTCGGGCGGTGGGGGTGTGTGGCAGCGGGGGCGTGGCCGAGCGTCGGTTTGTGAATGGGGCGGGGCAGGACACAGGTAAGCGGGGATTTGCCTCACCTGCAACTAATAAAACCTGATGTCTGTGCTTTCGTTTCAGTGATCAGGAGGCGCATAAAAGCCGAGGGAGCGGAGGTGTGTGGGTGTGGGGTGTGTGTGTGCCAGTAGTGCCGTGCGAGCACTGAGCGACCAGAGACCAGTGTGATAAAACAAAAATAATAGTGAATAAAGAACGGCGGTGACGCCGGTGAACCGACCTGTTGTGGCTGTCCTTTTTCCTCCCTCCCACTCGCTCTCCCACAGAATGCTAATCCACATTCTGCATCTATTACAACAGCATGGCTTAATAATAGAAGAGTGTGAATGCTGAACTGTCCTACCTACAGTCCAGACCTATTAGTAATTGAAAACATTTGGCTCATCATGAAGCAAAGAATACAACTGGATTTGAATAGGTTTGTTGAGCAACTATATACTGTATCAGACACAAATGAGACAACAATCCCAAAAACAAAAGTCCAGCAATTGGTCTGCTCAGTTGGCAGATGTATAATTACTGTTGTTAAAAGAAGAAGGGATGTTACACAGTGGTAAACATGGTCCTGTCTCAAATTGTTTGAAATGTGCATCCTCCAATATAAAATTACCTTATTTTTTTCCCGTAAAATGGTACATTTTAACATTTTACCCAGCATCCCAACTTTTTTGGAATTGGGATTTACATTTATGACATTTGGAAGACACACTAATTTATAGCAATTTACAATTATTTAATTTATACATAAGAGCAATTGGGTTAGGGACCTTGTTCATAGACCAAGCAGTGCCAACTTTGCAATGGTAGGATTTGTAATTCTTTTATTTAACTGATTTAATTCCGTAAAGCTGCTTTGAGACAATGTCCATTGTTAAAAGATGTCATATTCAGAGTGAGCATGTAATTTTAAACTGTACACATTACATTCCAGGGTTCTTGCGTTTAAAGGCAATAGCTTAGGCACTTCTTTTCAGGACAAATATGCAAAATACACAAAAACTACATGCATAGGAGTTAAATAATCTTAATAGAGATCCCAGAACATTCACTTAAGTCCATGCACAACCAAACTCTGCACATGTACATTTCTCTGCAAAAATATTGATGTAATTGTTAGACTTAGAGTTCTAAATCTGAATACATCATGTGTGTGACTACAAAGTATCCAAATTGACATTAAGGCCACAGACACCACAGGCTAAAATGGAGTACCTGTCAATCAAGTGTGAACTTGTATGTAGCATGTGTCTGTGCATACTTTCATGCTGACCTTCTGAACTTCTCATGACATTGGCATTCACATTCTGGTAGTGACTCAAATACCAACACATTTCAGTCAGGGTAAATTGAAGTTCATAATAAAGCACAACACATTTCTGGCATGAGTGGCATTGTTAGTCTTTAAACTTTGGAGTCAGTGTAATTTCAGAAAGTGTAAGTATGAGAGACAGAGACAAAGAGAAAATGAATGACTTATATGACTACCAGTGCTCCCTGTGACTGTGTGTGTAGCCTTGTGATGCCATCTGTTGGCGTGTTACAAAGCAAGTTTAGAAAATATTTGAAGCCACCTTGTATATTATACGTGTTGTTCAGTATCATATGGAGCTCATAAACTGTGATTTCCTGAAATTTCCACACACAACAGTCTCTAAAGAACGGTGCTAAAACAGTGTGAGTGAGTGAGCTGGAACATCTTGTTGATAAAAGGAGTCAGAGGCAAATGACCATATTAGTTTGAGCTACCAGGAATGACAAGGAAACTAACATAAACAGTCTTTATTACAATAGTGAGCAGAAAAGTATTTCAGCATGCATACAACTTTAAACCTTAAGGTGAAGGGGCTACAACAACAAAAAAACACATTAGACTTCCCTCCTGTAAGTGTATCATGGAAACAGACTTACAAAAGAGAGGTTTGAGAGCCTTAACCACTGAGCTACCAGAGATAATCTAATAAATTTTTTTTAAATAAACTGTAGCTATAATATTCTATTCCAAATATACTTGTATAACATTTCGACAGGCATTGCCAAAAAAACCCTATAATTGCATATGACCCTCTGTTCGGGTTTATAGTTGTTTTTACACACATGCGGAACTTTCAGACATTTCCTAGGGCCATATAATTTGGCATGTTAACCTGAACTTAACAAATGTCAACCTGTCTGATTTTTCTATGAGACTTACTGACCTTGACACACAACCAGGAAGATCTTCAAGGGTCTTCCATGTAATCTTATTTCCTGTCACATGGTCTTTTTGACCTAACTGCAAAACAGCCTTTTGAACATGCATATAAATGCTATTAGAAAAACTATAGTATAATACATACTTTTTATCTGGTTTGGCAGAATTTTGAACGTTATTCTTGTATTATACATCTATCAATGAAAACCAATAACCTGAGATCTGAAATAGAATTGTAAATTTTTATTTGAAGTAAAGAAAATATAACAGATATTAACATTTATTATATTTTTGTAAGGTTTTAATGTGTCTGTGTTCATAAATGCAGAATATATTTTGAATATATATAGGGGTGTGTTAGTTCTGATTATTAGTTCAGTATTGGTAAGAATATGAGCATGTTTTTAAATCAGTTTCTGACACAGGACTAACTTTCGTCAAACAGAGCACAAAGGCGTTCATTTTAATCGACATGTCAGCCCTGTTACATGTGAGCACATGCGTGTTGTATAGTGCCATTCTAGGATGTGCAGCTCGTATTTGGCATGTAAGAACTGAGTTGTCACCTGTGCTCTAGCGTGCTCTTGATCTATTAGGCAGTTTATTTAAAGTCACAGCAGACTCACACCAATTGATTTGGATGTTTCCTAATGTCCTTAACGCATCACCAGTCTACAGCAACAGATGGTCAATTGTCGTACCCTGTAACACAGATAAGCAGTCAATCGACATAATTGCCTTTGGATTATAACAGGTTGTTTAAAGTATACATGAGTTATTCAGTTATTATTTATGCTTTTTATTTATGCTGTTTGTGTTAAGTTTCACCATGCCACCATTCTTTCATCATTTTACTTTTTTTTACCCAATGGCAAAGAATGCCTTTAACTAAAGAAGAATGTGTTGAAATTATCCTCAACTAGGAGCCACAAAAAAATTTACTCACAAAGAAATGGCAGTAATGTAGAGTATGTTTTGTAAAAAGGTATATTTCGCTAAACAAGGTTCATATGGTGCACTATATGTGGGATTGGGACACTATACTCTATAGTACACAAATGTTATTTTTAGACTCACAGGCATCATTGCCTCATTGGAAAACAGGATATCCTATCCTTTGTTTTTACAAAGATTGAGTGTGTGTTTGTGGGCATGTTTTTATGTTCTAGTGGAGACTAATTGCACTGGCAAGTATACGAATATCTGATTGGCACACACACAGATATATCACAAACCCAAATAAGCATGTGTCTGGCTTTCATTGTTGCTTTATTTATTGCATCATTTGAAAAAAAAAAAAAAAAGTAGTAGGATTATATAAAAGAAAACATGCAAGCTGTACAATATGCATATGCCCAGTACATTTACATTCAACCGGCATGTTCAATTAAATCTATAATGTCTTTATGGTACTGAGCAAACACCTGAGAAATAAAAGTCTGTTAGTGTTCCTGTGAAAAGGACGCATTCTGAACAAGTGAGAAAGAGCGATGTAGTTTGAGATAAGCCAAGTTTAGATGACAACTCAAAACCACTACATTATGACAAAGTCCCCTGTAGCCTCTATGGTGCAGCTGTACATGCTCTGTGTGTGTGTGTGTGTGTGTGTGTGTGTGTGTATGTGTGTGATGTGGTATGAATGGCAAAAACCAACACTTTAACCACTTGGCACTGTGGAAGAATGGCTACGTGCAGCTGTGCACTTTGTTTGTGTGTGTGTGTGTGTGTGTGTGTGTGTGTGTGTGTGTGTGTGTGTGTCTTTCAATTGTGTAGGAGTGTTGCATATCAGGGTGGAAGAGTCGAACAAGCACTGAGAAGGTTAGACTTGTGGTGGTACAGAGAGGCAGAAGACCTCAGCTAGGTTTTAGATGCACACTTTTTCTCTGTTTCACTAAATATCTGCACACCCTCGATCTGCCTCTGCGCTTTCTTTATCTCCTTCTTGCTCTTTCGTCCTCCCTGACTGGATGCGTGAGTTGTTACTCTTGGCAGGCTGCCCACTGCACCCTCACACTGTATGGCTCATGATTGTTTTCCTTTTTGGCTTGCTTGCTTCACCTCACCCTTTTCTCTTGCTCTGCCTCCATATCTCATGTTACACACACACACACACACACACACACACACACACACACACACACACACAGAAAGACAGAGAAAGAGAGAGAAAGCTGCAGGCTGACTCATGGATATTATTCCTCCATACCATTACTATTTATTGTTCTTTTTTTATAACTCTGTGGTCAGTAAGTGTATCTGCCCTTTCTATAGTTTTATGTTACTTCTTAATTGACTTTTAGGCTAACAGGTCAAACATAATTAGAAATTTAGTGACTGCTGATTACAAAAACATGTTGCGGAAACTGTGTGTTAACTAGCTTTTTTTGTGCAAATAGAAAGAGAAAAGTTTCGAAAGATATTCCGGACAATATTCAAAAGGAATTGTGTTTTCCATGTGGAGGAATAAATTGTGAAATAATCCAAACGCAATTGCAAATCTTGCATCACCATTTGCATGTCTGCTTTCGCAAATGCACAGTCACTGCCATATTTTAAATGGAAAAGCAAATTCCATTCGCAAACTGTATTTGCCATATTTAAATAGCAATATTAATTACCACGTCTCTTACTCTGCATCGGGTGTGTAGGCTTGCACTGAAAGCTGTCAATCAAGTGTCAGGGGTGTGACTATATTATTGGGCATGTTTGTATTGGGAAGTGATGTCACTCACAGTTGACGGCCAACAAGGGAAATGCCAGTAATAGACGATTTTGTGGAATGTTTTGAACAATGGAGGCATTATGATGTTCGTGTAGCAAGTTGATGAGAGTTCATACTCCTGGATTTGGGTAAATACAGTTTTCAGAACTGTAAAAGCAATTGACCCATCGCAAAAGCCCGCCCTCCTTAGTAACCGACAAGCCATGCCGCCATGACAGGAACGCCTGTTAATCAAGCTCTTTGCAAGGGGTCAATTGATTATACATTTATGAAACCTGTATTCACCTTAATCCATGTAGAGTATGAAATGTAAACAACTTGTTGCTCGAACAACATAATGTCCTCCACAAATTTTACTTTACATCTTCTGTTACAAGTTCTGTAAGCTGCTTTGAGACCATGTCCATTATGAAAAGCATTAGAAACAAAACTTGACATGACAATTTCATCGACAATTTTCATCGTCGGTAAATTAAGAAATTGTAGCAGACTGTTGATATTAATAACAGTCCAAATCCATTTTCAAAAGTTTTTGAGTTGCTAAGGAACTCGGTTGCTCAGTAATATATAGTACAGTTAATGTGTAATTCACATTACGGCAAACACTTTGTGGAGAAATGTAAATGACAGAGTTAAAGGTACCACAAAATAAACAGGGTTTTGTTCATGCTTAGAAATATCTAGGTGAAAAGTTTTAGCAATTAAGGATTATGTGTATTAGATTTGTTGCTCATTTTGATGGTAGTGTTTAATTGTTTGTTGAGATCCACATATAAGTGACTGTCGTACTAGTTAGGTACTAGGTATGACCCTCTACAACTCTGCTCTGGCATTTGTGTGTTGTATAATTTAAATATTATAACCAGTGTAAAGTTGAAGAATACTTGAACTATCTGTATCAACAGCTCACTATTAATCTGTTAAATAAGTTACATTAATGGCATTTGGTAGACAGCCTTATCAAAAGCAACTTACAATTATCATATTTGTACAACTCAGCAGCTGAAGCCTTGCTCAAGCCTTGCTTACAACCATCTAGTAGGAAGGCTAACACTTTAACCTCTGAGTTGTTATTTCCCTAAAGTAGGCAAGTGTTCTGATTTAATGAATTGCACAGATTAATTCTTTGCTCTTATTGTTGTTCTGCCACTGACTCACTTCTCTTCATCTCAATTCACCCAGCATAGCCTTACAAAAACCCAGATTTCCAAATATAATAGAGAATTGGTGTTACAATTGTGTTGTGTCAATCCTGGAGTTGCTGTCAAACTATACATTTCAGAATTCAGTGTGGCCACTGAGGACTACAACTACATTCGCACTCACCAGATTGCTGGTTACACACACCTGGACTAAATCTCCTTCGCAGCTCACACTTACACTATGAAAGGACTTTTTGTACTCTTAGTGATTTGCAAAGTTTATGCTCACTATATATTAATTCCAAGCTTTTGATTCCTGTTTGTCTTTCTGATTTCAATTAATAGTTCTAGTTTCGTTGTTTTCTAATATTATACCTTGCCCAGTTCATGTTTGTGCATAGCCTGACCCTCATATGGCTATTAGCTTTGTTTTTGGATTATGTTTCTATTTTGTTTACTATGGTTGAGAAAACTATTGAGTACTTGTCCTGACACTTGTTTCCTTACACTTTGGTTTAATTCATGCTTAAATCTTAAAAAAAAAAATTACATAAGCAAAAAAAAAAAAATGCATTTAAAGCATTTGCCAGAAATAACTTATCCTATTTATTCAAGGGAGTAGTTGAAGGTTGAGGCACTTGCTCAATGGGCTAGCAAAGCAGCGCTTTAATTTGATCTCATAACCTTCTTATAAGCAATTCAGTAACACAACTGCTGAGCTTCTACTGCCAAATGTTTTAGGTGACCTGATAGGACCATTGAATTGACTATTCAATAACAGACCTATTACCACTAAGACCTACAGGTTTTCAAATCTAGCCAATCCAACTACCAGCATATTTATTGGAGGTGAAAAGAAATTAGAGACCAGAACCCATGCCGACACAGGAAGCACATTTACACCAGACAGGAACCCTGGAGCTGTGTGGTGGCAACACTAGTCACCTCAGACCCCATGATATCAAAGATAATTACTTTAATTGAAGGATAATAATCC
Source organism: Silurus meridionalis (assembly GCF_014805685.1). Taxonomy (NCBI): domain Eukaryota; kingdom Metazoa; phylum Chordata; class Actinopteri; order Siluriformes; family Siluridae; genus Silurus; species Silurus meridionalis. The sequence continues at coordinate 8,143,613 of NC_060891.1, read as the reverse complement.
AGGGCTAGATGTGTGTTACATTATTTGAATTGCCGAATGTGGAGGCAAAGTACCACCTGATTTGAAGCTGAGGGTGTTTGTCTTCACAGAGTTCATAATAATGATATAATGCACACATAGCTGAGGAGTATCCGAATTATACCACGGACACTTGCCTGCACTGACAAGTAAAGGTGTCACTGATGTTTGCAGTAAAAAAATTGGTTTAAAGGATAGAAAATATAGATAATTTTCATTATTTTCATAGGGTTTTTTTATACAGGTCAGTAGATTTAAAATTCTGCCCACTCTAAATTATACACCAAAATTTTTTTATTGATTTTAATAAATCAACATTATAAGTAAAAGTTCTATAAATAGGTCATTTTTAATATGGTGACATGTCTGTTAGGAGATAAATGTACACATGTATTTAGCATGTGTAAGGTAGTCTTTATCAGTCAAAGCTGAAACTGTATTTATTGTCTTTTTTTTGAGAGGAAAAACCGTTTACAGCTACTATTATATAGCTAAGCTTGCACAGTATAAAATGTAACTGCATTCTTTAATAAATAAAAAAAGATTGATAATAAGGGAAGATAATAACTTTTTGGACATTCTGTAAGGTGTTATATCACACCACTATGTTGAGGATTGCTTTCTTCTAACTGCATGCCCCATAGTGTTTTTAATGCTAAAATAATTTCCAAGAATAGGTGTTTTATTAGTCACGAGAGATGTGTGTTTTCTTCCTCATGCCTTGCAATGCTATATAGATAATTGAGGAAACACCAGTATTTGCATGAGAGCTTTACCAAAGTAGTGTGTCATAAAAGTATCAATGTTTCAGTATCTGCTACTAAGTGGCAACTGCGCGTGCGTGCGTGCGTGTGTGTGTGTGTGTGTGTGTAAGGCAATGACACGACTGAAATAAACAAACTGAAAAATAGGGGTGTATTTTGTCACAAGTTTGTGGCCTCACCCATTCTAGTTTGTCATCTCATGTAACTTGCTCTACTTTTTCACTGCTGTTTTAAAGCAACTGTTAATCTGATGTAATAGAATATGTGTTATTATTATTATTAGTCGTAGTAGTAGTAGTAGTTGTGGTTGTGTTGATGTCATTGACATTTTCCTTATCATTTACAGTGTACCACTCGGCCGATTCTGATTCATTAATCCCAGCCAGTTATACTTTATAGCCTGGTTATACTGGTATGGCCAGTGTATATTTTATAGTCTGAAACAAACTACCAAATATAGCACCATTTTTACTGGCTAATGCTAAACTGTTGTCTCGTTATGTGACACTGCATAGCATTTAACTGTAATGTGATGCCTTAGTCACAGCACAGATGCTTGCCTTAAATTGACTTCGACTTGCTCCTTGCAGAAACAACAAAAACACAATCCTTTGTTGAGTGCACCATCTGAAGATAATTTCTACATGCTGCAGATATTTTTGACTAAGAATGTTTTACTCAATATTTCATTGCAGACCCCCCAGGGAATGCTTGTTCTTTTTGAATAATACAGCTCATATGTTGACAATAAACTTTACAATATAGTAGGTGACACAAGTTTGTACATGTTAAAAACAAAACTGTGCACACACTTCAGTCCTCAAATATCTCGCTTTGGAAACCTTTATATGCCCATCCCTAACTAAACATCCCCAGGTCTAGTACTGTGGAGAAAACCTTGAATCTCTATTGGATAAACAAATAAATTTGCTCCATGTGAATCAAACTGTGGTTCAGTTCACCCACTGCTGTGTTTGTATTTCATGCTTGTGTAATTAGCTATATAAAAAAAGGCTAAACAACCCAATGGCAGCCATGCTTGGAGCCTTTAAATCAGACCCATCCCATAAAAAAGAGCGTGTGTATGGGTTGAGGGATAGTCAGATTCGTTTAGAGGGATTTGTTGTTTGCATGTGGAGTTTTTGCCAGGCATTTGGAGTCTAGCCAAGTGTACTCATTGGCTAGTTGTTGTCAGGAAAATCAATCAACAGAGCCAGAGACTATTGTTTGAACAAAATCATCTCGGTCACAGGCTAACAGCTCCAGGTTCTCTGGTTTGATCCTTAGCTCAGGTTTCAGTGCATGACCTCCAATTGTGTTTCTGTGCATGACCTCCAAATGTTTGTATAGGTTTTCTCTGGGTTTGCAGGTTTACGTCCCCCTCTCAGAAAATTGCTAGTAGGTTGACTGGCTAAAATAATATGCTAATAAATTTAAATGTGTCTTCCAGGATAGGCTTTGTATACACTGCGAACAAGACAGGATAAAGCAGCTACTGAAGATGAGTAAATTAATGAATTGCAGTCACATCAAGCTGGTTTGTGAAAAAAGGTTACTGCATATGTATATTTATGCTAAATTCTCCGAAAACATTACATGGAATTTTTTTTCTCATTTGTTTCCTTTGAAGCGTAATTATTTGTTCTCACTGAAGTGGACAATATGAAAAGCTGGAGGCATTTAAATTTCTTCATTTAAATTAAACAAAACCGATTATTCATTATTCTCTTTAGACCACTCAAAACAACAGAACAGTGTAATAATTAGCCTAGGTCTACCTTCACAAAATGTTAAAGGAATTGTGTGTCAGGAATTTGGGATAATGTTTTATGAAGAGTTTATGAAGAGTGAAATTTATGAAGAGTGGATTCAGATGATAATTGGTTAGAATGAACTAAATGGTGGTTCAGCTGGTTTGTTTGTTTTTAAGCCAGTGGCATTGTAGAGATATTTTCATATGCTTGTGTACATTGAACCTTGGAGCTGTGAGATGGCAATATTATCTACACTCACACTGTTCTTTAACTAATTATAACATAGTATGCTTTATGGGTGTGAAATCAATCTCAAGACCCTGATAAGTGGTCACTATAGAACTGAACACTGAACATGGCCCCCAGCCCTTTCTTTCTTTCTTTCTTACTTTCTTTCTTTCTTTCTTTCTTTCTTTCTTTCTTTCTTTCTTTCTTTCTTTCTTTCGTTCCTAATCTGAGGTCAGTCCACATTGTTTGTAATGCTAATATTCTAATGTGTAAAGGAATAGCATCCAGCTCTGTTACACCTGCAGTAATCACCAATGATATTATCAGAAACAAATTCAAGAACTATGATGCCTAAAAGAATAAGAATAAAATTAGAAACCAACTAGATATGTGTAAACTGAGTGTTTACTATATTCCAGTGACTGCTTCTCTTTGATTTACTCCTATTGGCAATAATAGATGGCAGATTTTCATTAAGACGGTTCCATGCTGCAATGCTGCAAACCGTTGTGAATTATGATAGGTACTTATCCTACATCTGTCAACTGAAAAATTACAGTGAAAGCCATAGCTTTCAGATAATAAACAGTCCAAACCTTGCTTTTACAGTACTCTGAATATACATTAAGTAAGGTTATCCTTCAAGGTTGTCCTGCAATTTGAACTTATCCCTCTTTGAATTTGCTGCATGGAACAGCATTAAAGAATATAGAATGATCCTACTGTATATGCTAGCATACAGTTGTTGTTTGAAACTTCAAGCCATACTAATTGTATTACTGTCAGATCAGTGATTAATAGATTATTTTTACCAAGTCCTATCTTATGTCTTGTATCAGTGTTTGTGCTACTAGCAATAATTTGCTCTCCTTTCACAAAACCTAAATTTACTGTGTTTATGCTTAAAACATATTAACCATAATTTGTAAGCAATTGAATTGTTTCTCTTTCTTATCTAGGACAATTTAGGTATAACTTTGATGTCCTTCTTGCATTTTGTCTGGTTCCGTAAGAAACATAAATCATAAATCACAGAACACTGGATTAACAATGGTTATAGGTATTATTTAGTTTCAATATTGCAATTAGTCTTGGTTATATTGTATTAGGTTGGTTATATAACACTATGCTATTATGAACCATCTGAAAATAAATATTTTGCAAGAAAACCACAGAATTATATGGCACTCTAAAAAGAACCATTGTGCTAACATATCCCTATGTAAAGATTTTTTTTTTATGAAAATGCCATATTTTTCAGTAAATCTGCCAGATGAGCTTGCTCTGCAATATCTACATACAAAGTATAAATCGTGTGAATTATCTAACTGTTGAATAGGAATAATAGGTAACAATTTGGTTCAAAGAGCAAATAGGTTCTGTGATTTGTAAATTTCAAGGGTGTTTTATTTATTTGACACATATGTTGAGTTAAACCTTTCCTTTATTTAGACCTGCCTGATTCATCCTGGCGCCCTGCCTTTGGATGGAGTTCTCTTAATTTGGTGACTGCCCTTTGCAGCAGGGTTCCATATCAGTGACCTGTGGATTCATGGAGTTGCTGAGCAACACAAGAACTTTGACTATGCTTTGGACTGTATTAGTGTCATGGCTCAGGACCACATGTTGCATTTAATTACCTACCACTGCACACCTTAACAATGATGCATGCAATGAACTGACATTTGGTGCCACCCATATAAAAATGGTTCCCTATTTGAATCTGGCTCCTTTAAAGATTTCTTCCTCATTCCATTTCAAGGAGTTTTTCTTGTCACAATTGCCACTGGTTTGCTCATTAGGGAAAACATTTTCCTTATAACAATTATAAGGAACAAACTTATACATTCTTTTATAATTATTTATTTTCTCTAAAGCTGCTTTAAGGCAATGTACATTCTTAAAAGCGCTATACAAATAAACCAAAGAAAGAAAGAAGAAAGATCACGTCATTTAATTTAATTCTAAAACTTGTATTTGTATAGCCCATTTAACAATAGGCATTTTTTAAAGCAGAAATATATAAATTCTGAATATAAATTATATAAATGTACCCCTTTGTATTATGTGCTGATATTATATTTCTTATCTTTGCATTTTTAGAGATGAAAGAAAGCTATCCTAGTCATATTATCTGCATGACCTTCAAAAGGAGGGACTGAAGTCAATAATCACACCATGGCCTTTTCATCACTGCAGCACATTATAGAACAGAAAATCTATTATAAATTAATCATACAGCCTACCTCTAGCTAAAAACAGTCCTAGTACAAGTACTTCTGTTTTGTCAGAATTACAGAGAAAGGCATTAATAAGCATCTAATATTTTATGTCTTACATATTCTTAAACATTATAAAGGTCTGGTGGAACATACTGTACAACTGTCACCACAACAGTGGAAGCCAATACAATGTTTACAGATAATTTTACACAGGGGGTAGCTTATATAAAAGAAAAAGTTGGCCTAAAACAGAATGTCGACTATACAAATGCAAGGTCAAGAAACACTAATCAGAGACGAGTAGTAAGTAGCCAATGCTGACTGGCTGATTTCATGAATATCATTCCTATTATGAGTATAACATTTTCAAGGAAAAAACACAGTGCTAGGAGAATGACTAAAATCAAAGGAAAAACTTTGTGTCAGAACATGGCAAGTTATCAAATAATTATTTATAAGATTATAATAGTATAAGTATGTCTAGGTTTCAGGATGTTACAATGCTAAATTTCGGGTGCGAAGTAATATGTACAAAACTAGTCCAAGTTCCATGGCACAGTGACACCAGTCTTAAATACATTTAACAGAGTTTACTGCTGGATTGGCAGAATTAATGTTTGTTCATGTTTACTAACATGACCAAGATATGATTAACACACACTTAAAACCTTGGGCTTCTAACATCTTATCTACATGTCACAGTGAGTTAAACACTACAGCTTTTTAATCACACTAATCTTGTTGTGCTCCTTGTGTTTTGTCTCCTCTTTCCAGAGAGAATTACAACATGGCAAGTACCTAAGCACATAGCATGACACAATATGGCAATAAAACAATAATTGAGGTTTAACTGAAACTAACTTTCAAGTCATCAGAGTTGTTAATCAAGCATTAGTCAATGATCTATGTGTTAATCTGATAGCCTTAAAGAAGCAGATGAGTGCTAGAGCTGTTTATAGAGACATATTTAATTGGTTTATATGGCTGCAACTTTAAACATAATATTTTTTTTCTTTAGACTGTTCTGTTTTTAATTTTTGGTCTAATAGATTCAGCTGAGTGTGGGGACTCAAAAAGCACTTTTGGAGAGAGGGTTGGTGAATGCCAATGCAGTTGTATCTTTACAAAAGGATTTACAAGAAAAACAGACAGTTATGACTTTTAGTGGAAAGATTTACAACATGGTGAAAACTAAGATTAGATATGTGACTTCAAACAGATGAGAAGATGCCACTGTTTTTTCACTTGACTGGCAGGTTGGCAAAGAATCGAACTAAGGGGTGGGCTAAACGCTATAAGACATTTGATTCATAACCAAGCAGCTTTCGATAATACTGCAGTACTGCAGATTATCAACACTTTTTCAGATTAAGTCTTCTTCTTCTTCTTCTTTCGGCTTCTCCCATTAGGAGTGGCCACAGCGGATCATCCGTCTCCATACCCCCCTGTCCTCTACAGCTGCCTCTTTCAACCCAACTACCTGCATGTCTTTCTTCACCACATCCATAAACCATCTCCTTGGCCTTCCTCTTTTCCTCCTTCCTGGTGGCTCCATCCTCAGCATTCTTCTACCGATATACCCCATGTCCCTCCTCTAAACATGTTCAAACCATCTCAATCTCACCTCCCTCACCTTGTCTCCAAAACGCCCTACATGCGCTGTCCCTCTAATAAACTCATTTCTAATTCTGTCCATTCTCATCACTCCCAACGAAAACCTCAACATCTTACTTTTTGAGATAAGAACTTATGGAATTTAGGTCTTGGTGATGCACACCATGGCTTTGGGGTGTACAAGACAAATAAACTCCATTCCTTCCTATCCAAAGTGCTGTTTATATTACAAAATGATTGTAGTCTCTATACAAGCAAATTGCTTCAGTCTATAACAGAGACATTACAGATTTTCATTTCAGTCTTGCATAGCACCACCTGATTGCACTGATGAGCCTCACAACAAAGAAGGTAATCTAACAAGTGACATCTGCAGAGCATTTGGACTGAGTTGAGTAGTATTTTATGGATTACTAAAAGGATGTGCAATAAAAAAACACTTCACTGAGTAGTATTATAGGTTTTTAACACATGTAATTATGGACTCAAAATACAAGTTAATGTAATATGTTATATCTTTAGTGAATATTGCCAAAAAATAAAATGTTAATATGGTTCCTTTCAATTTTGCTTTGTTCTGAACCGAAATTTAAAAAAGTCTTACAAGCTACACTAAAAAGTATTTACTTCTATCAGCACTGGCAAATTTCAGTAAGAGCTAACAGACCATTAAATGGTCCTAGACAACACCATTTTCTCCTCTCCTTAGGACAAAAACATTGCAGATTACAGAAACATCTGGGGTCTTATAGCTTAAGGGTTATATTTATAATCACCTTGTTAGTGAGGAACTTGTAACAGCATCATCAAGAATCTCTAACAATAATGATATTTCTAGTTCCGTTTAAACTGTACGAAATGTTTCAAATCAGTCATAATAATGCACTCATATCCAATTCATATCAGCAGAAATAGATTATGTAAGTGGTCATATAAACAACATACTAAAGATAGCTGCAGTTTTTATACCAGTAATTGGGTATTTCATCACAGAAACATCCTTTCTCTATTGTTAGTTATATCTTTTCACAAAAACAACCAGATAGTAAATGTCACAGATTTAATTAAACTTTTGTACGTTGCTCTGGATAAGGGCGTCTGCTAAATGCCGCAAATGTAAATGTAAATTAAATAGTACACCCCTATAAGGAGAAAAAAAACAACAACAATTTTTAAAGCTACAGCAGGATGCAAGTAAAGAATGGAAGTTCAGAGCCACCAATTGCTTCCTGTAACTTACAGAGGTTTAAATAATAAGTTTTTAGATTATAATTCGGTTGACTATTAAATGAAATGTATGGTTCCATGATCAATTTAATAATTACTTAAAGAAGTATTAAATACTGTAAAAAAAAAATTATAATGGCTTTACTAATGATTACTAAAAGTTAAAATTTCCTTATGTTTTAACTACACATAATTAAAATGAACAGCACAACATTCAACCATTCTTATTTTTTTGCTGTATGAAAGCAGTCACATGATTTCTTTAGACACACTACATGCCTACATTCCCAGGTGGAAGCAGTAGTAATGTTCATTGAGGTGAAAGTTAAGGGAAGCAGAGGTGCATGCTGGGAGGGAAACGTGTTCCACAGCTGTCAAAGCCTGCAGCAGGATTGCACAAAATCTACAACTTTGCTGATTGCCTTTGGGACTTGGCTAGAGAATGCCAGCTACACAGGAGGCTGTTGAGGAGAGTTGGCTGTGGTCCAGGCCTGGAATAAATCAGCACAGTCAGCATGGAACAACAGCAAGCTGAGGGGTGGAGGAGGCGAGTAAGAGTAGAAAAAAAGATAAAGATTATAGTTGATAAACACTGAACTGCCAAGAAAAAAGTGAGGGGAACAAAGTATATCTGCAATACTAATTTAACTTCTCTTAATTTTGATACTACTCCCCATCACCTTAAAACAATTCTGCTATAATTTTTGATGTCTTAATTCACCATCAGCCGCTAAAGCATTTGGGAAACTAGACTGTATTTAGCTGGCAGACATTATCATTTTCTTTGTCTTTCATCGTCACTCTTACTCACAGTGAGTGAGCAGTTAGAGGGTCAGTGAGTATGCCTTTCTCATTTCTGTTTACCACATGCTGGGGAAACTTGGTGAGGACTTCACTCTTGCTATAGTTACATTAAAAAAATGTGTTTTTAAATGAAGAGAGTTAGAGATAAAAGGAAGAAAGACCTGTTGTAGTGGAAGGAAATAATTCATCTTCTGTTAGAAGCATGCTATGTAAGATAGATGTCTTCTGACAAAGATGCTGTTTGCTGCAATCCACAATCCTCATCAAATGAAAGTTTGTAGTCTGTTAAACAGAGCATAGGGTGACATAGCACTTATTCTATTTTATACAACTATATCAGCACAGTTGTTTTCTGATCCTATAAAGCAGGGGCTTCATGCACAAAGAATTCCCTGCAGCAAGAAGGGAAAACAGAGTTCACTAAGTTCGTAATGGCGTGCTTGGTGAAATTCAGGTCCCTCCCTTTTGACCGCAGGACTGAATTTGTGTGTGTGTGTGTGTGTGTGTGTGTGTGTGTGTGTGTGTGTGTGTGTGTGTCACAGCTGTGAGACTGGGAGTGACTGTTTCTCCTAAACCAACAAAAGGCTTGTGCCTCCTAAACAAAGCTATATATATATATATATATATATATATATATATATATATATATATATATATATATATATATATATATATTTATTTATTTATATTATATTATATCACTAAAATGATCTTTAATTCTAATTGAGGTCATTAAACCAACTGGCTCAGTATTAGTCATGGACAGAGGCAGAGGCTTGTTAAAACAGTAAACAAGTGCTCTTCACTGACATAATTCAAAATACATCCAATACAAGTTCAACAATATAACCATTTTTCTCTCTTGCGTAAAATCTGTGATATTTTGATGACCTTATTACACGCTTTTGCTCTGTTGTTGCTTTGCCTGTTTTGAGTGTTACTACATGTCCCATGACATCTCGTTGTGTTCTTTGCTGTGGTATAAAGACAGAGGGGGAGGGTCAGTTGCCTTCTTTAGTAAGCTGTCCTGCTTTTACCCTCTCAAAATCACTGCAAAAGTCCTTTGCTTGTCCCTTAATTCTCTTGCATGTATTACTATACATGCATTATTATAATTATTGTTCAGCTGAGAAGGCATGGCAGTTGTTTCCTCATAGCAAAGATTACAATAATCTTTTGACGTACACAATTTGCCTTAGGCAGTATACACTGTTGTCAGGTCTGGTGTTTGATATTGATATTTTACCTAGAACTTTAAAGATCATAGAACTAGAGGTCTACCTTCTTTAAAAATGTATCATAATTACTTAGAAACAAACTATGCATATGCCCAATATGGCAAAAAGTTTATGGAATCCTGACCATCACACTTGTATGATTTTTAACCATCCCATTTATCCCAAACATCCAGATTCATTCAATTCATTTTTTTTTTATAGCAATTTTAACAATTGACATTCTGTCAAAGCAGCTTTACAAAGATAAAAAGGTTATAAAGTTGTATAGAAGAGTCTATATGTTTAGTTCCTATAAGTTTGTTCCTTATCATTTCAAGTTTATACCTAATGAGAAAGCCAGTTGCAACTGTGGCAATAAAAAAAACTCAATGAGATGGCATGAGGTAGAAATCTTGACAGGAAACAGACTCAAAAGGAAACCAATCCTTATATGAGTTGCACCAAATGTCCATTCATTGCAGTTGAGCTGTGCACTGTTGAGGCTTGGGGTGCAGCTGGCATCCTAACTCATGCTAAAGGTGTTCATTTGGGTTGGGGTCCAGGTTTTAGCAGGCCACCCCAAGCTTAGCAAACTATGTCTTCAGTGAACTCTCATTTCTAAACAGGGGCACTGTGTTATTAGTTCAGAGATCTGGTTTCTCCAGCCAGACTGAGGGGAGACTGAGACAATCAGAGGAGAAGGGTCTTAGTGAGAGAGGTACTAAGAACCCGATGGTCACTCTGACAACCATCACTGCAGTCCTCCACCGATCTAGGCATGGATCTGATTCTTTTAATGTCAGAGTGGCTAGACAGAAGTCTCTCCTCAGAACTAAACTATCCCAAAAGTGAAGCATAATGTCCTAGAGTGGCCCAACTAGAGCAATGACTTGACCCCATTTCTGGAGAGATCTGAAAGTGGCTGCCTACTGACAGTTCCCATCCAACCTGACCCAAAATTCCAAACGGGCAATGATTGTTGCATCATACTCAAGGCTGTTATTGCTGCCAAAGGTATTGAGAAAAGCGTCTGATTACTTATGTAAATATTGTGCCATCTATTAATATATAAACCTATTTGGAACATAACAAATAAAAATATAGCCCCTTTAGAATACCAGAAATGTTATCCATTCAAACAACCCTTGAGCAGTCTATTTCCATTTGAATATGTTAGGTGTTAATTTTAACGATTATGTCAACTGCATTGGCAGTAAATGACAGCTGAGTGTACATGTAATGGTTCTTTTGTGTAAAGTGTTTTCTTAATAAGCAATGGTTGTTTGCCTCGTGAAGAGGATTGTCTTGTATCTTCTGGTTTTAAAACATTTATTATGAGTTCAAATAGAACCTTTAATACTCTCTAAAAACATTTAGACAAGAACTCTTAAGACTATTTTGGTGGCTCCACAGGGGAAATTATTAAAAGATAAAGATAATTAAAAGTCTATTTAGGAAAATATAATGCAGTTGCCATTAATAAAAAAAAATTCTGGAATTTAGAACTACTCAAATATTATTGATGATATATTTCAACTGTTCAGTAGATGTTTTTTGACTTTATAAACAACATATTCAATTTTAATCACCACATTATCTGTGTAAAGCTGCTTTGAGAGAATGTTCATTGTTAAAAGCACTATACAAATAAAAATGAATTGAATTGAATTGAATTGAATTGAATTGAATTGAATTGAATTGAGAAAGGCATTTCACATATTAAGGGTGAATACCATTTTTACTAAAGCAAGAAACCCAGTTTTCCACAACCAAGACAACTACAAACCTCTACACTTCCATAGCAACTGTGCCACGTACATCATCTGGAGCAGTTCAGAATCAATATTTGTCTAATAAGATGACAAAAACATAAAAAATACTAAATGAAATATATCATACTCACCAGAGATGCATATTCATAATGCATACTCACATAATTTGCACCGCTCCTCATAGGCTGTAAGCCAGTGGAACCACTCGTGTTCACTGGTCTGGAGGTGGCAAAAAAAAACCTTTTCCGGGCTGAAACAAGCTAGCTAGCATCGGAGTTGGCCGAACTCTCCTCACAATGTCTAGCTTTTCTGGAAAAGTCTGCCTTGAAAATGGATTTAACCAAATCAATTTCTCTTCCTCCATCAGCCATGGTGGGTGTAAAAAAAGTTTAACTCAGATGTATTAATGTGTGCAGAGCTCTACAGACATGTTTTGCTAATCAAACTTGGTTGTAACAGTTTTGCACTGACCAACTAATCAGAGGATGGAAAAATGCTGAGGCTATTCTGGGACAGCTAGCTGGCCCTATGAGGCGAATTTGAAATCTGATTGGTCAAAGAAACAAACACATTGCTGATATAGTTTAAGGTACATCGGCCAGCAGTAGCATCTGATTGGACAAAAATATTTAACATACAGGGAGGCAGTGCAGCCAATTGAAACGCTATGAAATGAAGAGAATAAACTGTTGGGAAAAATTTATACAATTTCATGGAACAAATATTAGAATTTAGGTTGTAAACGTAGGTCAGTGCTTCTGATAGTGTTTAGGCCAGCAGAGAAGGCCTTGCTGGCCCTGATGGCCCACCACTGTTTGGATGATGTTTACACTGAATATCAGCATTTTCTCACAAACACATTAACACCTAACATATTTTAATTTAAATATTAGTTTTTGCAGGGCACAATCTGGAACAAAATAAGCACATCTTAAATATTTCCTATGCTATTTGAATAAATACTATGAAATAAATACTGTAGAATCCCAGTGTGCATGTATGATTGTGTGGAGGACAACAAGCTACATTTTTTATTGAGCTCTTGGCTAGTGTTTTTTCAGTCCATACTTTTTGCACTTTTACATTTCAAAACAAAACACTGAAAAAAAAACAGCCAGTTTGACCTGCCTCCTGATGTGGTGGAAATAAAGAAAGGAGAAAAGAAAATGGAAGAGTAAACAGGGTGTGCACCTCTTCTCATTATTGTTGGTGATTTGACCTAACACGTAGTATCATCTACAAGTTTGACAATGACAATAGACCTTTATGTTCTACACAGTAATAGGTGTATAGGAAGTACAAAAATGGCTCAGAACACAGACATGTGGGACTCCAGTGATAAAATTCAGAGCAAACCTTATCAATGGAGCATTTGTCTCCATAAGCAAACTCCAGTGGGTAAAGTGAGGCAGACAGCATAGAGCAGATGTAGCTTCTGATAAACCTTAAATGCATTTGCTGGCATTGGGTGTCACAGCAAAAGGAAATCAGATCTTCAGGCATATTTCAAAAGATTTAATTGAAAGCATACAGTTTTCTATAAGGCAGATAATACAGCTTTCCCTCGTATCCCAATTAAAGAAGGTCTGCACTCTCAGCTTGAATGTTTGCCAGTAAAATGCGGGTAGTGGAGAGTATTTTACATGGTGTCTTAGTCTGACAAGAATGCCAGCTTGCCTTCCCCTTTACCAACTGCATTTCAGAGGTTGCGTCTGAGCAGCCTAGATAAATTAGTTGAATTTTAGACTAGAATTTTGTTGTGGTGTGCATTTGAAGAACCAACATCTTAAAGCATCTATAATGTCTGAATGTATCTACTACTACTTTCAACATGAACATGAGACAAGAAGAAAAAAACTGCTAAAATGGTCAGACCTCACAGCATGGCAACTATACTCAGTATCATTTTGGAGTCACATTTAAGACTGACGGTCCAAACACCAAAGTGTCATCTACATGCTAGCATCATTCATGCAGTACTGGGATGATCTTAAAAGCAATGTAAATAGTTTTGCTATAGAAAGGTCCTTAATTCCAATTTTGCTTAAAGATGATTAATATGCCACAAGACTGACGCAGCTACAATAAATTAATGAGGAAAATCCAGTGGAATCCATATAAGACCTAAAACTGCAAACAACAGGGTCTTAACCCACTTCCAATTGCTCAATTTTGTGAATCATTGTGAATGAACATGCAAATTATTTTTTTAAGGATTTAATTAAAGAATTTCACCAACTCACCATTATTCCCCAGTAATTATGTAAGTTTGTAAAATAACATTTACAAACTGTTCCAATGAAAACCTAATTTGTCCCAAGAATTATTGAACTTATTAGGGGATGACTAATCGACCACCCCCACTTCCCTTTTCCCCTAGAGCAAGAGTATGTTAGAGAGAGAGAGAGAGAGAGAGAGAGAGAGAGAGAGAGAAAGAAATAAAGAAAGGATCCAATGGTAGAATCTAAGAAACATTAACTAAGCCCTGCACTTATTCAGGCATAAAAAATATTTGTCAGAAGGTTTTCAAGTTAAGACTGTCTGTTTGTCGCACAAACTCTGCCCCTCTTTTGTCAGTTACAGGAGTTGCTAAAAGTATAAACAGACCTAAATAAGCAGACTGTAAGTAAATTAAGTAAAGACACAGGTGAAAATCATCACACATTACCTGCCAGTTTAACCCGCCTCCCTTCGTTCACAGTTGATGCTAAACACACCCGTGCTACACAAACACATCAAAGGATCATGAAAACAGCTTAAGTTGTCCTTTTGCAGGCTGTGTTTAAAGCTATTCAGGCTTAATCTAGTCACATGGCAATCATGTACATAAGACGTTTATTTTTCTTCAAATTTTTGTTGCTTTTTCATCTACACCTAACCGTGCAGCTTGACATACTTTCTGGTGTTGTTCCTAATTTCCACTGCAATCTACACAGAAATAGCACTGCAATCAATGCAATGGTTGCCATACAACTGACAGATAAAGTTACACACTAAATGTTGGAAGTAATTTTTTTTATATTTACTCTGTTTAGATGGACAGTGTGTTTATTTTGTTTTAGATTCAGGCAGAAACTTTACAAGGCTTTCGTCTAGAGTCTAAGCCAAGTTCAAGGTCAAATTTCAAGCTAACTTGTGAGGCAGTCATTAGGCAACATTGGTTAGGTGACACTAAGTTCCATTTCTGATTTAGAGACTACACAGATATACTGTATCATACATTTGCTATTACAAGAAATTACTTTGAACTGGCAGTTTTTAGGGATGGGGATGTAAAATGTCACATTTGTTCAAAATAAAAAAAAAAAAAACATTGATAACCCAAACCTATAATGTGACTGTAGAATCTTCAATAAATTGAAGAAGAATGAATTCTGCTGAGAAAATTACTATGAAGCACAAGTTCAGTCACCAGTGTGTGAAGCTCAAATCTAGTTATCTATCCATGATCCAATGCTCTAGCAAAATTGAGTTATGCAGCAAAATCATGCAGTTATTATGCTGCTTATGCTTCTGAAAGGATCCCAGATACACTCAGAGTGCTGAAAGTTCACACTACTTATAGACAGAGGTGGAAAGAGTAACAAAATATTCTACTTAAGTAAAAGTAATGTAACTTCAATAAAATTTTACTTAAGCACAAGTCAAGTTACGGGTATAAAAATCTACTGTTTCCTGTTTGGAAGAGCATAGAGATACACTGAGCAAATATACAGCAACAAAAACATTTTATCTCCCTTAAAGAAGTTTTTTTGCTGTGTTGCTGTCCCTATGCTTGGCACTGTCGCTCTCCGTACCTCCATACAACCCTGCTTCAAAACAACTAAATTATCATCTACATTTAATGTAACAGTATATGACCTCATATCCATACTTACATTCAAACAGGTGGTCATTTTATTGGGATTATTGGCATTATAAACTGGGTAAAAAAAAAAAATCATATTTTGGCTACAGACAAAACAAACATAGAACCATTTACAGTATGAATTTGTTTACTGGTTTTTACAGATTAGAAATTAAGAACTTTTAATAGCAAAGAAAGTAAGCAAAAAAAAACACTACAGTCCATAACTTGTGTCTAATGTAAGTTATGCAATTTGGCAGCGATATAAAAATGTTGTTTATGATAATAAGAGAAATTGCAAATGCAGATTCAGAATTCAGAAAACAACATTAGCAATGTCATGCAGTGATGCAATGCTACAGTACAACAATTATGTAATCTAAATATATAAGTATTATTAGCTTATCTCAGCATGCTTGCGCTGGTTTGATGGTTTGAATTTTTACAAGCTGCCAATTCAGTTGCCTTCAGCAAACACAGCTTACACTCCATAATAAAGCAGTTTCCTTTTTTTGCACACTTCAAAGTGGTCGATTAAATATGGCTAGGTGTTTGTTTAATAAGAATTCAACAGCATTTTGCTTTCAGCTGGGTCTGCATCACTGGTGTCCAAGGACACAGCATGGCTTTCTGGACCCCCTGGCTAAATGGTACTCTGGACCCAAAGGCCCCATCCCACAATTATCTGATCTTTTTGCTACATGTAACAACAAGCATTATCAATAAGCATAACGATTATTGTGTATACAGTAAGAGACAATAAAGAACTAAATTTGAACAGTTTGTCAAATAACTGAAATTATGCATACTGTATACAGTAAAGCAAATGACACCATTGTATGGTCTCTCACATGCACAGATAACTGACACACTGTCATCATTATTATAATCAGACTGATAATACGAGTTAATAATAAGTTTTACATAACAGCAGCTTCAGAAAGAAATGCGGATGCTTAAAGTGCAACAGGATTATTGAATCAGGCTTTGCAAACCTTTATACAGCACTAGTTTTATTGTCATTTGGTGATTTACCATCTTTTCTAAAGCTCAGTGCTGTTCCATTACTGTTGCTTAATTGCATTGAAAAGAGAGAGATTTTCGGAAATACTGAAAGTGGATAAACATTGAGGTGAGTAACTGATAGAATTTCTATTTTAAGTGTTTTAAATATCTATTTTAAAGTAAATGTAATTTGTTACTTTCCACTGCACTTATAGTTTGTCCAGTGAACTCTACCTGCTAAGTTGCAATAATATACAGTACTAGAAATCCTATTTTAATATACTAGGAATTTTTGTTGCTGTTTTGTAAAAAGTGCCCAAAATACAAAAATAAATTTAAATCAAAGATGACAGTGATGATGATTGTAATTATTGTTATTATTGTGGCTGTTTTATTTTAAAATCTAAATAATGTTGATTAAAAATGTTCACCCTCTCAGATTTGCTAATCTAATGGATAATAGTGCACCTTCCTTTTGCAGCAATTTGGGTTGCTTTGTCGCTGAAGTGTATGTATATGCCTCACACATATTGATTTTTGCATTATGCAAAAATATCTCTAATTCTTCCAAATTAGAATAATACATTTTTTAGACAACAATTTTAGATTCAGCTAAGCACAATTTTTTTTTTCTTCAAGCCATTCCTTTGTAGTTTCTGCCCTGTACTTTGGCTCATTTTCTTGTGTGGACATATCTTTTGCTTTAATTTAGGTCCATCTATGTTGCCCTTGATGGCAACAAGGTTTTCATTTTCTCCTGCAGAGAAACAACTGCAGACCATGATGCTATTGCCACTGTTCTTGATGATAGAAATGGTTTAATGTGGTTTGGGCTGTATTTGACCTATTACAAAACATAATGCTTTGCTTTTAGACCAAACTTTAGCCTCATCAGACCAGAAAATCTTTTTCCAATTCAGCTTTTTGTCACAAACTCCAGGTGTGTTTTATTATAGTCTTTCTCTGGAATGGCTCCCTTTTTTCCATTCTCCCAAAGAACCCAGATCTATGAAGAGCTGAACTTGTTATCTGCACAAGTTCACCTATTTCAGTCAGTGAGGTGTGTAACACCTTCAGTGTTGTAGCTAGAGTTTTGAAAGTATTGCCTGGTATTGGTATTGTCTAAGTTATGCCTTTCCCCCCAATTTGTCATAATGGATTTCACTTTGCACCTAGGAAGGTTTAAGGCTTTGTGGATCTTTCTATAACCTTGGAGCTTCACTTGCGGCTTCCTGGTTTTTATGTCAGCAATACTGATCTTATCTGCTGTTTTGACTCTGAGTCAATTATTTATTGGGCAACCATACACTTGGACAGAGATGCATTTAAAATTGATTCAGGAAGTCACAAAAATGCCTCAGGAGCTTAAGCCATTAGAAAGAGACTGGAAAAAAAAATTTTCTAGTCTATGCTAACATGCTAACATTTGCTTTTATGTATATGCAGTTGATGAACAATCAGAGGGAAGTGAGTGTTAGAAAGTCAGAAAGACATGAGAGAGGGAAAGAGAGAGATCTGTCCGACACATTATTTAGTACAGTAGTGTGTGGTTTTTAAAGCAGCCGATGAGATTGGCCCACACACTGTAACAAATACAACAATGATATACAGATATAAACAGCAGTGATTCACCCTGAATCGGACAGAGTTGAGCAAGATGATTGCTTGCATAATAAGCAGCAAGGTTCTGAAACTGTAACACACACACAGAGAGAGAGAGAGAGAGAGAGAGAGAGAGAGAGAGAGAGAGATGTTTATTTCTTTGCTTTCATCTTAGAGCTGAATTATCAAAGGTGCCAATTGGCTAAGCTGTTCAGCCAGTATGTGGTGACATAGATCTTGACATTTTCATCGAAAAAGAATATGCTTTATATTTGTCACATGTACATTACAACACAGTAAAATATTTTCTTTGCATATCCCAGTGATGTTAGAAAGCTGGGGTCAGAGCACAGGGTCAACCATAATGCAGCACCCCTGGAGCACAGAGGGTTAAAGGCCTTGCTCAAGGGCTTCAAATGTGGGAGCTTGGAAATACAAGGGCTTGAACCTCCAACCTTCTGATCAGTAGCCCAGAGCCTTAACCAAAAAACTACCACCTACCATGAAGAACAACTCAAGGTTTTAGGATTATTTTGGTGTGAACCTAAAGAATAGCATGTATAGCATATGCATAACATGTATGTTGTATCCAGAGGATAGTAGGGGAACTTCTTCTCATGTTAAAATGCAAACTAGGCAATGGACATTAAATAATAAATAAGCAATTGGGACTTTTACTATGCACAGTTACAGTTTATAGCATTTTTTTTCACATCTTACAGTTGTACAATTACTATTAATTTAACTGTACCCAGACACTGTGAGGAGGAGGCCTCACAGAGCCTAAAATGAATCAACTTTCTGTTTTTAGCTGATAACGCCAAAGAGTTGTCCAAATTCTTGTTGATAATGAATGCTCCATTTTAACATTGACAGTCTTGTTTACAAAGGCAGAGGCTTCTCAACATATCTTAAAGTTAACTGCACTCAGGCCCTATGCTATTAAAAGACACAAAGTGTGTATGGTCATGTCAGCCATGCAGGAACCATCACTTGGGGCTGCTTTCTTGCATAAGGCCCCAGACAGCCTGCAATTAATGAGATAACAATGCATTACTTCAAGCCTAATGAAAGTTGAGTGATGCAATAAGAAAGTGACCCTAAACATACTCCATCCTTTAAACATACAGCACATACATATAGTTTATTATGTGCACCTGCTTGTTAAGACACATAACATACCCTCTAAACATTTGAAGTTTAGTTTTTTTGGCACAAACATGACAGACAAGATGTGTGATCTAACCATGATTCGTGGTGCCAGTTTGATGGATTTTGAAGCATAAACAGCTGCTTGCCTGGGAATTTTATGTATCTATAGTCGCTAAAGTTCACAGAGAGTGGTGCAAGAAAAAGAAAAACATAAAGACACTGGAGGTTCTGTGGTCAAAGCATTTTGTTAATGAGAAAGGTCAGGGCAGAATGACCAGATGAATTCAGACTAACAGATATACTCATATAATAACAAAGTGGTGTATTTAAGCTGCAATGCACTGAATACTGAAGTAAATTGGCTGCAGTAATAAAATAGTAGGCCAGGTTCCACTCTTGTAAACTAAGAGGAGGATGAGTTGGCAACGACTATGTATTCATTAAAACTGGAAAGTCAATACAATTAATTAGATTTTTAATAACATTATAGAACTCTGTACACCTGATGAACATCCCTTCATGGCCACAATCTACATTTTTCAAAGGATACTTCAAGTAATGTGTCTGATCACAAGCCACTTCAATTAGCATGACAATAAATCAAAGTTACTTGTGAACTAAACTAAAGAAGCAAAAAAAATTAAGCCAAGACTTCAGATAAATAACTTGGTATAAACAGGATAAAATTTTGTTTGCTGAAGTATAGCAGAAATGTCTTCACATAACCTGATTATACTTTTGTGGAAGTATAATATATAAACCATACTGGTTTATAGCGGTTGCATTCTTTTTCCTGAGCCTCTCCTGTGAACATTGTTTGTGGTACATGCTCTGAATCGTCGAATGCAGCGTACCATGCACATGCACACACACACACACACACACACACACACACACACACACACACACACACACACACACACACATCTAGCCTTAAATCTAGGGGCAATTTAGTCTGCTTACTGGCAAGTTTTTAGATAGTGAGAAGAAGCAATAAAGAAAACTACCATAAATGCTGAGAGAACATGGAAAACTCCACATGGACTGTTACCTGAGCTCAGCATTTAAATTAGAGAGCTACCTGTTGCAAATATGATATAGGTTTTAGGTTAATGGGTTTTGCACATTGCCTTGTATAATTGTCTGCATCTGTCTCTCTATCAGTACTCTCTAGTGGATTTTTGGCGGTAGGGAGATGTATTTTCTGCTACTTACAACAGTGACATAATGATACTATTGTTTGTAACACTAATGCGCAATGGAGGGGTTGAAACATTCTCAGTGTCAAGTCTAATTTATAAGGCTCATCCAACTGAGCTGAACTGTGCAAGCAGCAGGCACTGGCAGACACCACAGAGTGTCTGCTCCAAAAGGTCAACAAATAATTGCTATGAAATAGAAAGATATGTGCTTTCCCTGCATGGGAATTACAAGACACAGAGTGACGGATTATCTAACTGCAGGGCTTTTTTATGAATCTATTAAATATGCATTGAAAAAGAATCAACACCTTGTTGATATTGCATCATGTTTACACAAATTGGAAAGTCTATATTGTCCCAAGGGGTATGTAACAAAAGTATAATTCTGGTGCATTTTGGCTCAACAAAGAACGTACAAGGGATAGGTGCAACACTACTCAATATGTAACACTTATTTACTTGAAAACACCTCTCTTAAACAGGATTCATTTTGGATATTATTTTAAACAAAGTGCCAATATGGAACATCAGTATTTTATTAAATAAAAGATCTGGAGGGTTTGGTTTAAAGTGTTCATTTTAACCAAATGGTTATTTTATCATTCACTATATTTCAACTGATCCTTTTTTGATGAGGCTGCTAGATCTTCACTGGACAAGCTTGTTTGCAGTGTAGCGAACAACAAATAAATCAGTCTTGACATTCTTTCTATGGTTCTAGCTATAAGATGACAGGGTTCAAGCTTCTATCCTCAATATTAACTACAGCATATCACTCTACTGTTTCATCTGCTAAGCAGCAGTAGCAAAACTTTTACCATGTTCATGTGTTTAGGACATGAAGTACTGGATGTATCTTGTCAGGAACTGCAGTGAAAGGCTCAAGTATTGGTCATAAATATCAGTTATTAAAGAGAGTTAAAGGCCTGGTTGCTAAGTCTATGAGATCATTATTTTTAGTTAAAAATAATTGAAGGACAACATATATTAAACATTTTGGTTAGACATATACCTGACCCTTTTTTGAAAAATAATGCTCATCTAGCACCCTATATGGTTCTACAGTTGTCTTTTGGGAAATCCCTTGAAGGTTATTTGTAGACCCCAATAACAAAGTGGTTCATTTTCACCAAAGGACACAAGAAACTATTTAGGAAGCTAGAACCCATAATCATCTAATGCCCCATGTTGGCAATGTCACAAGAGAATATTTTAATTTAATACGGTGGAAAGAGGTTTCATGAAGAAGTTCTTGAAGCGGGTACATGAAGAGGTTTGGGTAACTGTCTGTGCAATGTTTCTGTGTATATTCTCTCTGTGTCTATGCAGATTACCCCCAGGCTCAAGTTTACATACAACTTTGACGACTATAACAAGGTCAGGTATATGAGTGACTGAGTACATAAACTAGCAGTGTTAGGATTAAATAATTGCAAACTTGAAGTGTCAGTTATTAAGGATAAATTAATGAATGCTGTTGCATGTTAATGAACATGGTCTTTCTAGGTAGTATTTTCTTTATTTGAATGGAACACCATTGGGACATAGATTTTCAGAGACCCTTTTTAGAGACTACTTTTTATAATAGCATGTGTACAAACAACTGTATTTCACAAAATATATTATTTGGCCAAAGGTTTTCATACACCTGAATAGCACACCCTTGAATGTGGGCCTTCTAAAAAGTGTTACCGCGGTCAATTAAATTTGCAGTGGGGTGTTCAAAAGTATATATGTAAATAAAATAAATAGAATTGCAGTGAAAGTTATCCATAGAATTTAAAGCACTTATTAATGGCATTCAAGCCCACATTCAGTATAACAAAAGTAACAGAGACCTGTAATAGCATTCTGTGTCTGGCAACATTAGAAAGATTTAGGGAAGGGGAAAGAAAGAAAACTGACACTCACATTTCTGAAAACAAGTTTAACCAGGTCTCTGTTCAAATTATTTAGCAAACATAAGCACTGCTAAAGTGCCACATAAAATCTGAAAGGATGCACAGTTATTTTTAGTGCAAAATATTTTGAGAAACCATAACAGAATGAGACAGAAATGTGTCTGTAATGGAAAAATTTTGCTTTGGCTATACAGTGTTGTACATCCCAGGATTTAATTTACATCATCCTCAATTGGCCAACGTGCAGATAAATATGTATGTGAAATAAACTAGATCTTCAGAGGGACTAGTTGCTTTAGGGTCTTTGGCAAATCTTTGAGTCTTGGGCAAAGTTTCAAAGTTAGTTTTGAGTTGTATTAAGTGTACGTTATGTAGCGCTCTTTTTTTGTTTGTTTGTTTTCTAAACTCCAACTAAAGAATCAGTTGCACAGTTTTAAGTTTTATTAGCATTTGATGCAAAGCATGCACGTCAGTGCTTAAAATTAGCACACTTAATTTTTTTTGCACAAAATGCTCAGTGAGACATATACTTTGTTATCATAGCAGTATATTATTAAACGTTCTAGCTGTAGCAGCAGATATGGCTTTTGTTCCCTGGTGTTTTGTATTGCTTTAAGATTTATAATAATTCTCTTGATATCACCTAAATAAGGATGGGTTCCCCTTTTCAGTCTGGTTCCTCTCAAGGTTTCTTTTTCATAACATCTAAGGGAGTTTTTCCTTGTCTCATTCGCCCCACAGGCTGCTTATCAGGGATAAATACACATCATTCTTAATTCTTAAATCTTAATTCATAAATTCTGTAAAGCTGCTTTGAGACAATGTCCATTGTGAAAAGCACTATAGAAATAAACTTGACTTGACTTGCTAGTTTTTCCCATAGAAGGTAATGATATTTGGATTTTTCAGCACAAGGTTATTAAGCGTTACAATGTAGAAATGTGTAAATTAGTGAAAGTGATGCAGTAATATGCTAAGGCCCCTTACAGCGGTTTATGGTTGTTAAACTGCTGGATGTCTTGGTAATGCTCTGAAAACAGTGCTTTATAGATCATTGGAGTATATTTGAGGTCAGGACTGACCTCTTCAAGCCAGACAGTATCCATCCCACTTGGAAAGGTGCTATTCTCATATCTTGCAGCATAGCCTACATTCTCAAAACTGAACAAGTTTTAACTTGTTCTGAACTTGACTTTAACTTACTTTCCAACCAGGTTAGACTTCCTCTCTTTCCTTAAAGGTGTCCATGTTACAATGTAACTTTAGAACAACTTTTATTCTAAAGACTTTTAAGAATCTCCCTTGCTACCAAATTATACAGAATTATATTGAATATAGAGTAACTAGGACATAAAAATATGTTGTAAAAACTAGAATGATGTGTGTATCATGGAGGGTTTTCATACCTTTTCCACTTAAGCCTGCTTAAGGCTGACAGGTCCAAAGACTATTATGTAATTCATTAAAAAAAATAGCCATAACCTTTTCACTCAAGCAGAAAAAAGACATAATTCAAACAGAAGCTCTATGTTTTCTTTAACACTTTGAAAGTGCAGAATGACTCTTTAAGGTTAATTATATGTTCATCCTCTTCAAAGCAGTAATCAAGCAGTAACCTCATAGGCTGGAACTGCTTAAGCTGCTGGTGCATTTGGGTGTACGTTGTGGTTTTTTCAATGTGGGAGGTGTTTTTGCCAGTTTGCAGTTTAGGCACTCTAACTGATATACATTTTGGGAACTTTTTGCTAATAAGTAAACACAAAGTTCCTGCAGTACACAGTACAAATGTACAGTTAAATGTAAGTGTTGCAAAAAAAAAAAAAAAAAAAAGACTGTATTAATCTAGGTTTTGCTGATGTCTATTTTTTTTATCAGGTGACAAGAGACAAAGTAGTTATAACTGCCTCTAACTTCTTTGCATATTTTTTGTTCTTATTATACCAGATCAGTTTTTTATTCTTTGTTTATTTTTCTTGGCATATCTGATAAAAAATAGTTTTCAGGGTTGACTTTTAATTTATTGCCTTTATGCCCACACAACTTGAAATTTCTAATTATCTACTTTGGATAGTCTTTTAGCTTACCAGTTCCTTTCTTGTTCATTAGAGCAAATCAGCAAAACAGTAGAACAGTATCAGTAAAATTGCTGTAATGTACCTTCTTTAACTTGAAATGAAATTATTTTACCTTGTAAAATACCACTTATAAGACACCTTAAATCAGCTTAAAATGGTAAGTAATAATCAACAATAATGCCAAAACTCTGAAAAGGAAGGAAAGGGTTAACCAGAGCAAAAGTGTGTGCTGATTGGCTTTCCAGACATAAACAAGAGTCTTACTTGCTGGTGACCCTCAGTCCTGACCCCAGAGATAGAGAGTGGGGCTAATGGGTGTCTCTTTCAAACACAGAGAAGCCCAGAAACAGAGGGTCTATTGTTTGTCAGCCAGAGGCTGCCAAGTCTCTCGCTTCTCTGAGAAAAGTGCTGAGCCAAGCAAGGTTGTGGAGCTAGGACTGGCTCTGAGTTCCAGCTCTTCCCCCTCCTTCCCATGCTCTCCCTTGCCTGGATTCAGCTAGAGCACCACATCAGCATTGCCCCAGGGATTTAACCGTGATCATCTCAGCTTTTTATTGCTTGACTTGGTTGCGAGTATGCTCTTATTTCCTAGAGTTCTCTAAACCTCCAGCTGGTGTGCTTGAGTTTATGTGATACACTAACTTTGTACATTGATTTACATTTCTCAACTGTAGTTTTATTAATCGCTCCTATTATACAGTATGTTTTGAACACCTTAATTTTACATTACATTTGCCTGCACATGCAAAAAATGTATTAAGAAATGTGCAGTCTCAAACTAACGGGCATTACACATCACTATGGGAACTAAAAACAACATGAAACTAGCCCAGGCTTTCTAACTTACTTCTTTAACGATATATCCTTCAGGTAAGCATGGCCTTATTTAAACATTTACTAAACCACCCTGCAATACTGAGAATTATTCTTCCAACATGAAAAATGAGCTAAGCTATTTAAAGACCTGTTTACTTAAGCTAAACCATTTATACTTGAGACTAACAAAGTTAAATAAATATTTTCACAACAGGATTCAATCTGTAATTTGATTAATATAATTTATCTTGTAAACAATATAGATGCTAGTGATGTTGGATATTTTAAATGAAGTATATTACCAGGATCATGGCACATGAATTGCTTAGCAGAAAAGGTAAATAATATCCATACAGCAGTAATGGTAGCGGGGGAAGGGAGCCTGTTGAAACATCTGAAAGTGATTTCTGTTCTTATAAATAGCTAAAAAAAAGCCAAGTTCACTGTCCTACAACACAGGGCTTTGTGTTTATAGCTTGAACTGGGTGTACATCTAATGCTTCAGGCTAAAGAAGTTCTCAGCCTAAAAGTGGCAAAACAGGTCAGTCAGGGAAAATGGAGGAGGGAAAGCGTAGCTGACAGCAGGGATAAGATGCCTGCTGTGCACACGTGTTTCTGTGTGGGATAGATATAGGATGTGTCACAGAACACAATGGGAAAGATATATTATGTCCTTCATAACAAAAAAAAAAAAAAAAAACATCCCTGAAATCCCAGAAGAGAGCTTGCTTAATTTCCAGGCTTGCTTGAACATGTACTTTTGATCATGCCTTGGCTGTTATTTTGCCTGTTGCCTATACCTTGTACATGCTACTCAACCAGGCCCATTACAGCCAATGTGCAAAATTATCAAAATATTTTGGATGTAATAATATATATTTTTGTAATATATTAGTTGGAAACATTGACAGCACATAGCAGACACCCTTATCTAAAGTGCCCTAAAGTTATCAATATACAACTGAGCATTTGAGGATTTAGAGCCTTGCTCAAGGACCCAACAATGGTAGTTTGGTGGGGCTGGGATATGAACTTGCAACCTTGTGATCAGAAGTTTAGCGCCTTAATAGATGAGCTACTCCTTTTTATTGAACAATATCCAGAATATTAAAATAAATCCAAAGTTCTTTGAAACATTATTGTTAAATAATTGTTAAATTATTAATTAATATTAATTAATAATTGTTAAATACTGGGAAAAACAGTTAAAAGTCATAACCTTAACATTCCTGTCAACAGAATTGGCTAGATATTATGCAGGTGAAAAGTTCATGTAACCGCAACTATTTGCCCCCAGACTGGTGTGTCATTTAAGATTTCACCTCACACTCTCAGAATAAGAATAAGGAAAGTAACATAGTAGCCAATATTGAAAGGAGTTGCAGGACAACCTGGATGCAGCTGGAACAACTTTTAAACTGAGCACAATAAGAAATAAACTGCAGCAATATCAACTCTTAACATCTGGTCATTGAGCTGTTCAATGTTGCTGCATTTAAGTACTAATGTTAATTTGTGATGTCTGAACTTGATGTCTATTTTATTTGTTGTTTTTTTTGTACATATTTATGACATTATGTCTGAAATTTTAAGTGCATATACAGAGTAATAATCTTTTTTTAAAGTACTGAATACTCTTTTTGCCTAACTGTGGGTGAATATGTGAAGCGCATCCAGGGTATATTCTAGGCTCCTTATTCATGACAACCCGAACTTGGATGTAGGAAATGACTAAATTAAGTGACTGAGTGAGTGTATACTATTAAAGGTAACTCAGTGTTCATAACATAAAGCTAGGGTTTTCTCTGCATTTCTGTTTCTCTGTCTATTAACAAAAAGCATTATTTTGATTCTAGTCAAACTTTTCCTGCATGGTCTATACTGGTGCATTAGCCGAGAACATTTATAGTTGTGTGTGTGTGGATAGGCAGTCATTAGGGAGAGCAGGAAGTATAGCATGGCCCACTGAATTAATGACCTCACAGTAGGAGAGCAAAGCAGCTGGATGGACCTTGACTCGTCGATTCAAGTGGATATGAGAGAGAGAGAGAGAGAGAGAGAGAGAGAGAGAGAGAGATTAGGAACAATACATTCTGCTTGAGCACAGCTTGACTCCAATAAACACCCTCAAGTTATTTTACTCAAAAGTTTAACCAGTGTGCATTTAATAATAAACACATCCCAGAGCATTCCAGGCTTTAATACAATTTTAATGAAAAAATGTACCAATGAAAAAAAGAGTCAGAAATAATTTTTTGTAGAGCCAAGCTCTTATATACAGCATATTGCACTATATAACATTGTCTAAAACCTCTACACTGTAACAAAACATAAGAAAAGAACAATTTCCAGAGTGCACAGTACAGTCTCGAAGACACACAGTTCAATGTTTACAACAAATGCTACATTTTCGCTGGGTCTTATTTCTTGGTATACAGAGAATTGTGGGCCTCAAGACTTTTTTCATTTTTTTTTTTTTTTTTTTTTGAACTAAAAGGCTTTTAGGCATCTCCATAATTGTAAAACATTACAATAACTGCATTTAATAACAGGTTTCTGACAATAAAAAACCCATACAAAAAAAATGTGTAGTTCATTACAATTGCCAATTGATAAAACTCATTTATTTTGTGGTTTCCTTGCAAATGATCAAAATAAAACTGGATTTGTCCAAACACATAAGCAAAGTATTATACCTTCAGTACACCTACTTTTGGAAATTGGAAACTACTTTTAGAGACCAAAATACTTTTTATTATACTGTTGGTGTCTAACAATGACGGGCCTGCTCAAGATCTTTCTTAAACCTTGAAAGTCTTTGAACATCTGAAATTGGTAGGGAGACCTCAGCTCCTCATTTCTGCTCTGTACAAACCACTTCATCAAGCTAATACTGGATACCATGATGTGCTTTTGAATAAAAAGTAAAAACTAATGTGCCTGTCACCTGAAGTAGATTATGAGAATTTCAGGAGCGACTGCTTAGCAAAACACTGGAACAGTTATTAAAAAAAAAAAAAAAAGAAAAGAAAGAAAAACAAACAACCCCAACAAATCAAGGATTAGATTGGACGAAAATATTAAATATTTTCCAGTGCATGTAAATCAAGAAAATAGTGAATACAGTGGAGATGGAGAGCTAACTCATTAACATGGCCCAGTGTCTTGATCAATCTTTCCTACCCTGTTTTCGTCATTGAGAAATATTTACAGATGTACTATTATATTATATAAACTTTGAGCAAGACCTGGTAGGAGACAGTGAGCATCATGAAAATGAGGTCATTGAGAATGGTGGCCAAATATTTTCATTCACTGTTCAATCATGGGCAAAGACTTTCCTCTGGGACTTTTTTGTCCAATAATCCTGTTAATATATATGTACACTGTTTCAATGGCATTTGAAAAAGAAAAAAAAGTTTAATATAAAAAGGTAGACAGGTGACAAATTAAATGGTTAGCAAAATCCCCCAGAATGTATAACAGCCTCTATTTCCTTTACCTTTAATTTGTCGCCCATCTGAAAGTGGTTGTCCTTCACTGATTTTGGATTCCTTCAGTCTGGAAAATAGATTCAGTACTGTTACCTTTTTTCCCATTTTTTCCATGATCATTCATGTTCTTCAGAGAAAACCAAGGACAACGGACCTTCGAAACAATGACTCCCTCTCCCTTCATAGTTCATAACATAATACAGTCCTGTGGGACTACAATGATTATAGTTGGCCATATTTAAAAAGTAATGTTAAAAAAAATTCAGAAAATGACCATCATGAAACAAGCTCCAAAAAAGGCTAACCTTTCACCTCCTTAATCCACAGGGTGAGGAAGAAGACAAAACATAGACACATCCAGGATTAAAACAAAAGTGGCAAGAAACACAAAAGAAATTGCACACAACCTATACAGTAGCAATGAATCAATATACAAAGAAATAAATAAAAAGGACAAAAAACCCCCCAACAATTTAAATTACAAATAAAAGAAGCAAACGCAAAAGGTTAAGGAGTGAATGTATATATGGATGGAGACTAGATGAAGTGAGAAAGGTAGCTACAGAGTTGTGAGGGCTACAGTCACTGGCTCAGCGTTCACGATCTGCAGGAAACAACGGTTAGCATTTCTTTGGACATTCACCATGCTTGAAGTAGCCTGTGCCCCACACTTACTCATTTGCTCACTTCCACAGCTGGCAAAACTGTTGATGAGAACTAGAGGTGTTTTTTGTACTGTGTACCATTTCTGTGTACCTGTGTAATCGTAGGACTACTGTTAATATAATTAAAGCCATTTCTTGTGAAACTAGCACACTCTAACATGCTATCAGTTCTAAATTATCCTAGGTCCTTCATATCACATTTAATGATATTCTGCATCTGATGTTAATGTATCCATATGTAACTACAGTTTTATATGTAACAACAAAAAAAAGCTACTTTACAGTTGGAAATTAAAAACCAAATTTCACAAAATATACAATCACTCCTTTAAAATAAAATTAAAATAAAATAACATGTAAAAAGAAAAGCTCTACAAGCAAAAAACAGCATTAAAAATCCATCAGTGTCTTCAAACAAGGCAATTACAGTTTTACGAACAATTTACAGAGGAGCATCCTTATCTAAAACAAGCAAAAAGTAGTGGTTATAAAAAAAATAAACAAAAAACCCCATTTAACCCATTTAAACTGAACGGTATAAAAAGCACAATCACAACTTGAAATTCTGTAAGATAAAAACACCAGAGTATCCTGAGAGGAAAAATGCAGTCACTTCACACAGACACAGTATTGCTCTGTGGCTGAGAAAAACAAGTGGCTACAAGGATGTTCAACAGCCAACCACGAGGACCAGTGGTAAATAAAACGTTCAGTAGAAATTCAGTGAATTTTTTTTTCTTTTATATCAACCTGAATGCATGTGGTGAGAATCAGAACTGAGGTTTTTTTTGGTGTTAAACTTGTGTACTAATACCCACAGTGAATTTCCTTGTAAAACACCAGGAGGGAAAAAACAGGCCTCTAAGCAATCATGGTTACTGAAACCTTCACTCAAGATTTGTGGAAGGTGGTTTGAGTAAAAAAAAAAAAACAACAACAACAAAATTTTTTTTACAATTCTAGGCACTGTAATCTTGTTCTTCAGTCTTAAATGGAGATGACACATTGCCTCCATGCATCAAATTATTTGGTGATCTCCCTTGCTGATTATTGACAATCAATGAGAAAAACTAACTTCAAGTATTAGAGGCCTGTCTACTTCCTATTAATAGCTATGGGGAAAAATAGCAAAAACAAAGTTAAAAAAATGATAATTATAATGAATCTCTACAGAGATATACTGAGGTGCAAAACTCTTTGAAGATAAGTCGGGCTGATTGATGTCCTGGAAGAAATTTAGGGAAGAAAAAAAACAAAACAAAACAAAACAAAACACCCTTCCAAACCACCGCCTTCTCTTCTATAGTCCACATTCAGTATTCAGTTTTTATGCAGTGGCTGGAGATGATAAGGCATTCCCAGGGCGGAAGTTGTTCAAAATGTAGACATGAGGAAGTGCAAGCGAAATTCGAAAAGACAGAAAATATTGTACAAAACATCTCAACAAGTCTTATATGAAAATAATCTTATGAACACCATGGCATCTTATTGAGGTGGGAAAAAGGAGGTCCCCGTCCCGCAGAGATTGCCCTCCTTCTCATTTTCTCCCCTAAAAACCCGTGTTGAAAGTCGAACAGTGCCATTAAGCGGAGGTGGCGGATCTTGTCACGGCATCCTTCTCACCTGCGATCCTCCGGTCTCCTCCTGTGCACCGCTGGCTCGCCTTCAAAAAGTATAGCGTACAGCGCTGAGGCTAAACGCAACCAAAATGGCCACTGGTTCCTTTGGTTTCGGTGTTGCTGAAAATAAACAAAAAGAGACAGGAAGTCAGGGCTGGATCCAATCTGGATTACACACGTTACATTATTTGGGTCATATCATGCAGGCAGGGTGAGATGGGGGCAGCAGGCAAAGCGTGTGAGTACAAAACCAGACGCCGGAACCCTACTGATGTTTCCACAACAGAGGCAGTCTGTCTGACTGTCTATATGACACAAAAACGTGGCATGATCCAGACACGCGTGACTATCAGAAGTGAACACATCTTAAGTGGTGGCACAAGATTTTTCTTCAAAAATAACTATTCGGCATATTATAATGATACAGGATTATAATAATCCTGTACTGTAAACATAATATTTATTCCGTATCAGAAACTCCTTTCGTCTTCTTTGCTAAAGCGTAAATTACAGTAATTTACACAGATAACACTTGATCAGGGTCTTAACACAGTATACGTGATACTGCAGTCACCTGAAACGGTGGCATAGTTAAATATCACAGTTAAGCTGTAAATCATGCATGGCTTAATCTCACTCAAGACTCTCTGTGGAACTGAGTCCAGTCGATCTGAAGAGATTTAGAGGATAACACAATCAGGGTTTAGGCACAATACAAAAATTGCAGTGAATGGGATTAAAGTGCTCTGGACATACGCATATTTAGATACACACAAACACTTTGCTCCACTCAGCATGACAGGCCTGGCTGCTTGTGAAATGTGTGCAATATTAAGCCACAGTTCTGGCAAAACAGAAAGACCAGCAACAGTTAATTTGATCCTATATAAAAGAGGTACCTAAAATTAATCCCTACTCAACCACATTTATTAAAAAAAAGACATGGCCATGTAAGTACAATATAAAATTTTACACAAAGCTAATACTTTAAAATGCAGTAACGTGTATATATTTTACAATGAAGTGTACGTACGCTCATATAGAGAAAAACACAGACAGTACACACCCACAAGTGACAGCAATAGCGGTTGCTATAGAAGACCACAAACAACATGGGCAAATTATCAGTGCTGGTGTGAATGCAGGGTTAGACGGAGTTTAAAAAGTCAAGTTCTAGTTATCAAATGTTTTATACATATAGAAGCCATGTGACATTTCAATTGCAGTTAAACTACATGTAATAAATTATGAGAATCCTGGTTTGGGGGTTTCACTGAAAATAGAGGTGGATACCATGGAATCCCTATTTTGTGTATAATAATTTTGTACAAATTTTTTTGTGTATATTCACAACATGGATTTGCTTTACATTGACATTTAAATCCAATAATTATAAATACTTTATCATGGACATTGAAGGATTTGACTAGAACAAATAAACACAGACTTCAGCCTGTGTAGGAGAACTCTTATCGGCCTTTTTGTTATGAGATAACGACTAGCAGTGACTCACACAGATCGCAGCAGGAATTGCATTATGTTGTGCAAGTGCCACTCTTCCTTTGTCCTTGTAGATCAGTTTACATGCTCGAACCGTAACAGGAAGTAACATCAGGCTCTGTTCAGCTTCATAACATGCTTCAAATCACCTCAAGCAGTATCTGCTTTGACCAAGATTCAGATTTTACTCATTTATGGAGCTCCAAGGTCCAGGATTAAAATCCCTAAATTCAAGTTATTTTCTGTCCATGTTTTCCCTGCATCTGCCTGGTGTCTCCTCTGGGTTTCCCGGTTTCCTCATACATCCCAAAAAACATACTTGTAGGTGTATTGTCTGTATGAATCACCCCAAGACCTGAATAAATGTTATCCAATGACCTGGCAGTCAATTTGTTGATTTTGAATCCACAGTGACCCTGACCAGGATAAAGCTGCTATTATGAATAAAGAAATACATTTTCATTCACGTAGTAAATCCCCTAACTTCGGTCACTAACAGCTAAGCCCCCCCAAACATTATAAAATAAAAGAAAAAACATGATCTCAGTCTGCACTTTTACAAAAGATTTTGGTTTAGAAGCACTCAACTGTGACCAAAAAAAACCTTTCACTGACAACTGAATGGGGAAAATAAGTGTGAAAGCACCCTTACACCTAGTCATCGTGCAATCATAAGCACAACACACCCTGACTTCATCCAAGTCTTAGAATGATTTTAGAGAACAGCTTTGCAAGTAAAAGTGTTTAACAGGCTACATCAGCCAAAACTGCATTACAGCAGACTCATGCTTTATGCCTCAGAACTGACAACACAATGTTACTGAGAAAGCAAAAAGTCTTTAAGAATGACCTTTCAAAGCAGACACACAATTTCCCACCCAAAACATAGTGGCACGCAATGTCTGTGTGTGTGGGTGTGTTTGTGTGTGTGTGTGTGTGTGTGTGTGTGTGTGTGTGTGTGTGTGTGTGTGTGTGTGTGTGTGTGAGTGTAAGAGACTCTGTACCACATGACTAACTGTCAAAATGAGTCAAAGGCTAAATTTAACCAGAGATAAGCAATAGAGTTGAGGCAGACGTCACCCGTCACTTCTGCGGGCTTCCTATCAGCCGTGCGTGCAGGCTCACCATCAGCTGCAGAGCTCCCAAGAGTCTCTGCTTATCAAAACAGCAGCAATAAACACATACATGTACATTACACACAGTAAATGTCACCAGACCCACTGGAGACCTTGTCTGCACTTTATAAATCACGGAGCTATCCATAACAGAATCTGACAGTTGGACACCTGGTGCTGAAAAAAATACAAAATAAAAATAATAATAATATTGATGTGCAGATCCCCTACAACTATCTACAGCTCACCCCAAACACTACACATACACAATATGGACAAAACTACTAGGACACAGTAATTTTACTGTGTAAAATAGTAATTTTTTTAATGTGGTAGCATTCAATTTTCCCTTCACTTGAAGTAGGAGACTCAAACCTGTTCCAGCATGACAATGCCCCTGTGCACAATGTCGACTCCAGAAAGATGTGCTTTACATGGGTTGGACTTGATGACCGTAAGTGGCCTGCTACAGAGCTCTGAACTTAACCCTAGAGAACACCTTTTTAGGATGAACTGAAATGCTGACTGCACCCCAGGCCACTTCACCCTACATCAATACCTGTCTGGCTGGCAAATGAATGGCTGGCAAATTACATTTCTCTTTACATTTTTGGTAAACTGGTTGCAGCAGCCTTGTTATTGTTTTTTCCCCCCAAACTGTTTTCCCCCAACTGTTGCTTTTGGTCCCTTCAGAAGTGCTGCACAGCTTTTAAACAAACTGGCAGACAGGAAGCCTGTCTCTTAAAAAACATCCCCTTTTCTCTGGAGTGCTAGTAAACAGAAGTACCTGCTTTCTCTCTCTCTCTCTCTCTCTCTCTCTCTCTCTCTCTCTCTCACACACACACACACACACACACACACACACACACACACACACACACACACACACACACACACACACACACACACACAGGAAGTAGTTTCTGAAACCTAACGCACATGCACGTATCTTCTCTATGGAACTCTAGGTATTAAAATCCTGACAAAGAGCCCTCGAAAAAATAACACAAATAATAATGGAAAAAACATAATAACGGCCCACAAGGAAAGCTCCTGGAAACATTGCCCTGCACAGATAATCCCTCCAACTGCCTCGGGGTTCCATCGCAAACCTGTCAAGAGCAGCAATTTATCTGTCAGCAGCGACCGTTCCTATCTGACTCTCTACAGCCGCTTCGTTTTAGGCTGAGCAGCCCGCCGGCGCTGCACTAACTGCTCATCAGGGGGCTCGTGGGAATAACAGACTACTCTTTGTCATGTCTGACTCATTAGAAACTGAAGTGTCACTGCTGGCGTCAAATCTCAAGACGAGGGGCTGATAAGCGAACGCTCCTGGTGATAAATGAGCACGGTCGAGACTTTAGGGTATGAAATGTAAAGTCTCTGTCCCCTATGGATTCCCATCATGCCATATGGCAGTACAGAGAAGTCCATTTGCACTTATTTTCTTTTCTCTCTCTGCAGGTCGACCAAAGGGAATACTTGAGAAGAAAAATATCAAGTTTGGTCTATTTGTAAAAAAAAAAAAAAAAAAGTTTCCAGAACCTTCAAGTGGAAAAAGTTAAGAAGGAACTCTTAACAAAGGTCACAAAGCAGGTTTCCCGAAATCTGAATGAAGATTGAGACCCTTAATGAACAATCCAGAACTGGCAACTAGGGCTGCAACAACTAATCGATAATAATCGATAATGAAATTCGTTGTCAACGAATGCCGTTATCGATTTATTGGACTGCTCAAGCTACGGGTTAGCGTGGCGGTAAGATAACACAGCCACCCGTGAAAAGTACAGCAGGACCAAGTGTGCATTCCGAGTCATCCAAGGCATGGGAGCATTTAAAATTAACAGCAACAAGGAAAACTGTACCTGGAAGTTATGCAAAGCGAGTGAATAGAAAACACACTTGTGTCACGATGAAGGCGAAGCATGGTAAGCAAAAACTGTATAATCCTTATCATGTGAAAATATAGTATATATAAATATAGTTTAAATAAGGTGCTATTGTATCGTGTTCTTCCAATTAATCGTTTATCAAAATAATCATTAGTTGCAACCCTACTGACAACAGAGTGAAAAAAATGCTCCGAGAGGACAAAAGGAAGAAACCTTGACTAAAAAAAAAAAAAGACAAACTGAATCTTTTAACCATGTAAGGAATGGCACATGACCAACAGAATCTGTGGTTATAAAAAATAATAACACACTCAGATAAGGGGGGTGTTATGCTGCATAACCGACCGAGTTCTCATTGCTAGAAAGAATCTTAAAATGATCAAATAGCAGGTACTCAAAAGAAAACATACAGCTCCTGACTGTTGCACAGTGAACATGAAGCAGAAGGCATAAGAAATAATAACAAAGTTAAAAATATACTAATAAATATTTGAAGTTAGCCCTGGGGATGTTTTAAAAGACCAATATATCAACATGAATTGAAAACTGAAAAACTTCGATTGTGTCAAAATGTTATGTCTGCATTTTATATATTTACTTGACAGCTTAAGAGATGACGTGTAGACGAGGCACAAATAAGGTCAGCGGTGCAGAACGGAAAAGCAAACAAGAAAGAAAAAATAGATAAAGACTACAACCTGAGGCAGTCTCCGTACTTTCACATTAAGGAGTAAATTACACAATTGAGTATAAGAGTAGGAAGTGGAGGGGGGGAGAAAAGCATGCGCACATGTGCGCACACACACACACACACACACATTTACTCACTCACTAAATGCAGGCTAATAGATTTGGGTTCAGGTTTCTTTGGGATCAGTCATCAACTTGGTGTAAAGCGGTGTAAAGTGGCCCGAGAGAGCGCGGCTCATAATCTCTGGGCTCCTGCATGGCCTCTCAAGTCAATTAGGTGAGCCGAGGCTCAGTTACAACTACATTTTAACTCTCTACTTCATGCCCTCTATATATTTACCCTCATATGGGCTTGTACACATCTACTGTTCCCGTACAAAAAAAAATTTTGGCAATACAACCCCAAAAAAGTGCTTGTCCCAGTTTTAGATATAAATGCAAGCGTAAAATCATCGCTCTTTGGAGAGATGAGACCGAGCACAGTGTCTTCTACACAACAGAGAGCAGAGCATCCTGAAAAACAGGCTTAAAACATCAACATCAAGCAACGTGGTGAGCTGAAGTTAAAATAGTAGCTTATCATCACTAAGAACACACACTTGGCACCAAGCCGCAGTATCACTGACTCATGGCTCCTCATTTCTAAAAAGGTGTGTGTTAGTATGTACGCAAGTGTGAGCGTGGCACATTTAGCTAACTCGTGAGCTTTCAATGCCAAGCAAGACTCTGCTGGAGTCTCAGCAATCACATATTCTCAAACCAGGCCCTGGCACACCATTCTGTCTACCTCACATTCTCACCTCTTCCCTATTCATTTGTGTGTGTGTGTGTGTGTGTGTGTGTGTGTGTGTGTGTGTGTGTGTGAAAGAGAGAGAGAGACAGAGAGTGAGTGACTGAGGAAAGAGAGAGAGAGAGAGAGAGAGAGAGAGAGAGAGAGAGAGAGAGAGAGAGAGAGAGAGAGAAAGAAAGAAAGAAAGAAAGAAAAAGTGAGAGAGTGGGAGGTTTATGAAGTTTAAGACCTTAATCATGTAATAGAATGGGCGTAATAGAAAACAAATTAAAAACTGCCAGCTGACGGTTTCGTGATATTCTGCACATTTCCTAACATACTTCCACACCGCCAGTGAGTGTAAACACACTCTTTATGTAGTATGCGGGACACTGATCCAACAATGTAGCATTAATCTGAACAAAGAGACATTATTCATGGCCAGATTGTGCACATCCACAGTTACACAAACCGACCAGAGTTGACTGATTCAGCTTCGCTGTCACAAAGAATGGTTTAGAAAATCATTCCTACTGTATACCATTGCACTGTACAATGACTCACCTTTATGTAATAGATGTTAATTGGAACTTATCAACTTTATATGTTTTTTCTGTCTTTCTTTTCAAATTGATTGTTGCACTCTGTTTTTTATGTAGCAACATCTGTCAATATTGTATTTATTTATATAAGTTACAGTTATTTAATTACATCCCACGACCCCCACCAACTCCCACGACTGTTTGTGTAACCTGCTGCTGCTGTAACACAATAATTTCCCTCACAGGATCAATAAAGTATGTCTAAGTCTAAGAGTCTGAGCTGATCCTAACAAACCCACCACACAATGACTGACAGACACGCACACAGTGAGTTACAGGCATACACACAGAAATGAAGACACACACACACACACACATACATACACACACACACACACACACACACACACGCAAGGAAAAGAGAACTATAAACAGGAAGCTAGAAGGATAGTGTGAGCTGAGCTTTACCATGGTAAGAAATATTAATAAATAAGAGACAAAGAGAGATAGCTCCTGAGAGAGAGAGAATGCTTGACAGGATATTCCACTGTGCAAACTGCACTGAAGCTTTAGTGTTAGACTTTAGTCACGACTGAACTGTCATGAATCTACACAATATAACCTGTAATACAAGTACTCATCCCCATCTTATTACTGTTAAACCCCTGAATTTGTTCTGGTGTAAACAGTAACCAGCAGAAGTAACATAATTAGCTGGAAGGAATTCACCTGGAAGGAAGACACATACAATATTAAAGTCTCCTGAAAAGTAAGAAGTCCATGACAAAGTTTAGGAAAAGTATCAATCAGGATTTAATTCTGAAAAATATATCAAACATTAAAGATAAAAAGTTACTTAGTCGTGCAACGAACTCTTTATATAAAAGGTTATGACATTCTGATTATCCACTACACTGTGAGTGTGTGTGTGTGTGTGTGTGTGTGTGTGTGACATGACATTAAGTGGTTTTAGCTGTTCAAAGCTACTGATATCATCACCACTAACCTTTTGAGCTGGAATAAAGATAAGATGTGTGATGCTCTGCTTATCTATGCACATGTAGGAATGATCATTATCACTAACATGATATTTTATGATCCTAAAAGGGGTCAGGAGGTGGGTGCTTTACTATAACCATTCAACTAGTTAGCTGCAGTATTTGATATAGCAATAATATAGCAGTATTTTTATTTTGAAAATATTATCCACATGCACTGAGAACAGTTGTGATGTATTGCTATGCCATAAACAGGGAGTGTGATGTTAACTCACCAGCATGTGCTCTTGATAGAATTGATCGCCAATCATCTGGAGTTTCTGGCCAATCTGAACCTCCACGCTGTGCGCTTGCCGTCGGCGAGGTTGATTCTCAGGAAGCATGGCGTTCTCGATGTGGTCAGAACGGGCAGACGACGTCAGCAATAGTAATCCTGCACTACCTAGTGAGAGGGCAAAACCACAAGGGTTAAATTCACACCAAAAGCTGCACCCCTCACCTAAGAGCAGACCACATAATACTGACAAACAGACCTGCTACTGCTATAACAGCATCACAAGAGATCTGACATCTAGTGTCTATCTAACCTCAGAAACTAAACAACTAGGCCTATGTACAAGAAAGTTGCAAGAATTAAAAAAACTGCACTGACCAGATTGTTATCTTTGCAGTAGTGTGTGCTTAAGGCACCAATAAATCAGACTCCAGAAATCAAATTTCCTGTTTGTTGTGGTTTCTACTCTTCAGGCTCTTCGGTTTTAAAGATAAACTATAAAATGACAAATTGTGAAAATGAAACATTTTTACATACACATAAAAGAACAGGAAATACAACACAAGAAAACATGAGTCATAATCGATTTGACGCTGACATCCAGAGAAGTCAAATAGAAGATGCTGTGGAAGCCAAAGCTGATTTATCAGTTCTGCATTTTAAATGGGAGACAGCTCAAGCTGTAATCTGATACATGAAGCTAGAAGAAATAATAAAGATAACAATAACAACAACAACAACAACAATAATAATAATAGTAAGAATGCAAATATAAATAAATGAAACAGTGCAGTGAGGTTGTAGCTCCCTTGGTGTCCACTACTGGGCCCACAGCCAGCAGAACAATCCTTGCGTGCACTCATTTGAATTGCAAAGCGACTAAGTACACACACACAAGTAATAAAAGCTGAAGAGGCCAAGACAATCAGACGCCACAGGGAAGGGAGCTGAGAGGACAAGAGACACATAGATTGCTCTCACAGGTGCTGGAATCTTTAGTTTAGTTTCGGCATACTTTATTTAGCATAAGAGAAACTGGTACATGACCAATCGCCTCAAGGCTAAAATAGGGAATTTAATAGTTACCTGTAATGTTAAATAAACTATAAATGTTTTGTCAGTGTGAGGACAAACTGTAATAAACCACTTTTTTCAAAGTTCGTTTAATAAAACAATTTTTAATTCTTGCCAGACAGTTCTAGATTTTGCCCTTCTCCCTTTGTCTCTACCATCATCTCTTACTTTGCCTCCATCTAATTTTTATGAGCCTATGGTTTTACCGTAGAAGAGGCGTCTGGGCTCCTCATCCACACCACAGGGCAGCATGCCATTTATACGTGCCACTTGGCTCCCTGGGGTCTGCGTGCTTTGGTCCTCCTGCTTTATCCCTGTGCTGGAGGAAGGCCAGCAGTGTGAGACAGCCCCAAACACATCATCATCATCTTCATCCATGAGCAGGGTTTTGCACACTCTCCACCTGCAATCCAGAAAAATTATTATAGAGAAAATCTGAATTATTATAGTGTCAGTGTAAAGACGTGTATATTTGCATTTAGCCTCAATGAAGAATAGCAGCAAGTGACTTAAATATAAAGAAGTACATGTACAGTCCTACTTTAATCAGTAATACCCTGTGAGGAATGAACTTCTGCACGTTTTCTTCAGTATTAAATACACTACAGGAGGCCCTTGCTACAGGTTGCACCAGCCCACAACCAAACCAAACCAAGTACAAAAAGTGTTCAAATTGCAAAACCATTAAACTGACAACATTAAAACAAACTTGCTGCCAGGGATCTTAAGTAAGCTGCTGAGCTCCTAGCACTCGTATTTCTATATACATCATATGGTCATGTGACTTCTGCAGCTAATCAGGCAAAAATGTTACAAGCCACTACAACAATCATTATGATAAACTTCGAAACAATCCTAGGTAAACCATGCGAACATGTTGAAGACAAGACTGTCTCTTTGATTCATACTGATCATAATGACATTATTATTCATCATTATCCAGTGCACATCATTAGCAAACACTGCACACTTTATCTGTCGATTTGGTATGAAGCTAATTAATTATTGGACTTATCTCCTAAACAGTAATTCGGCAGGTCAGAATGGCATTATTTTGACCTTGTGCATTTGACATGGAAGACAAGTGGAAAGCAAACAGGGTCATCAATTGAGAAGCTACACCCAATGAACTAGTAGGAATTTCAAGGTGAGAGTGTGGTTTCAGTGTGGCAACACAGAGCATATGACTTAAGGCCTGCTGATGACAGAACCTGATGGCATTGCCTCTGTTGTTTATATTGGCATTCCACCATACATTTCATAGTCATTCTAAAGATCCTAATATTTACAAGATATTATGATCTTCAATAACTTTATTTAATAATAATTAATAATTTAATAACATTAAATGTTAGCATTCATAACCTAATGATCATTTAGTTAACCTAATAACCTAATGATCATTATTCATTTATTATCAATTGCATATGAGCAATGGATTTTGGATGGCCCAGGCTTATTTCAAGGTTGGCGTCTCTGCCACCCTGTACCATATTTTTGGCCACACCCCTGGACAGGGAACCTACTATAAAATGTGCAACCACATTTTAAAGCCTGTGTTTGTAATGCACACATGACAATAACAAATCAGTGCCTCTGTTTCTAACAGCAGGTCTGGAGAGAAACTACATGCAGTCCAGATCCTGAGCAACAGTTATAGCAGTAATGACAGTAAAGATTAGCTTAGCTTGCGGTACTCATTTAGATAAATAGTGGCCATGAAACCACAATACGAGGCTGAGGTTAGACAACTGGCTTGCTATATATAACCTTACAGGGACTTTGACTTCTCCATGTTCTGTGGCAGAGCCCATGTGGGTTTTTGTGGATCATAACAATTCTGGGTGATTATTTGTTCATGAAAGGCTTCAATGTCAACGACTGGATTATGCAGGCTGCAGCTTAATAGGCATGTATAAATTCAGAAACTGTTAAGTCTGTGAGAAAAAAATCAAGACATCCGCTGTCTCTCCACACACATAACTGCAATAATAAAAAATAATAATGATGTCATGAAGAATGGAGACAAAAGCAACTCCACACTGCAACAGAAAAGAATACAAAAAGCATGTGCTGCTTTTATAAAAATGAGTCAATGCATTCCCACAACCAGTTTCTAAACTGAAAGTAAAGGTTGGTGTGTTTTGTGTGAAAGCTGAAAGCATATACACACTTTCACAAGTGCAAAATGTGCCTTGTGTACATGTGCAGCATGAATAGTGAGTGTATCTAAGTGAAGCACCAGTTCTCTTTGTTCAGATCCCATAACAAATGTGAAGGACTCCACACTGTAGCAAGCGATATAGAGCTCCCTCTGCTGCCCTGCACTCTGTGGGTGTGGGTCTGTGTGTGTGCGCACACTCAGAAGGCAAAAATACTGCAAAAACTGATGATGCACATTTTATACAGGTGTAATCATGTATCTTATGCTGCAAATCACTTGGCAACAGAAGTTTAAAA
This sequence comes from Silurus meridionalis, assembly GCF_014805685.1. Classification (NCBI taxonomy): domain Eukaryota; kingdom Metazoa; phylum Chordata; class Actinopteri; order Siluriformes; family Siluridae; genus Silurus; species Silurus meridionalis. The sequence goes on along the minus strand of NC_060891.1, from coordinate 8,101,301 downwards.
GAATTAGCATGCTTACCGTGACATTCTTAGTATTGTATTGGAAATGAAAAATGTCACATAGGGTCACTGTATTCACTTAAATGATGCAGAGTATTTGTCGTTTTGTCATCACTAATTTTACAAGTCAAAAATAAAGACTAAAACCTCTGGATAAAAAAACAACAAAAAACAAAAGAGAAATGATGTGAAGTCTTCAAATGTGCACACTGATACCTAGAAGTTTCATTGCTGTTGTGACTAATAAACGACACGACCAGTGTTTCAGATTCTGCATTAAACCCCACATGGGCCATAATCAACCAATGATTAGATTACTTTTCTAAACTTCACTATATTATTTTTGTTACCTGTATGGTCTCCGTTATGCCAAGTATTAAATTATTTAACAACTTTGACAAGCCTGGTGACAAAATCTTCTGACTTTTTAATCCCACACTGTTGTCAGTCCTGCACTGACAACGATGCTCCAGCTCTCAACACAGCTGCTTGTTACACCAGTTGTATGAGAGAGTAGGTTCAGTCAATTCATCGCCAGTGTAGTCAGTCAGTTGTCCTTGTACCAGCCTTTGTTCCCAATGACCAATCACTAAACACCACTGTTCCCAATCACTCATTTGTTATTTTTACCTGACAACACTATCCTATTCAGTATATCTCTAACTTCTTCATGTGAAAGTTTTTGACATGCAGTTGATTCGAATTATATGCAGTTTATCTAACACATCATCTGCCAATTATTGCAGCACCTTTCCCATTAAAATATTTGGTGACACTGGAATTGATAGGAGAACGTCACACTATTCCAAAACCACTAACTGAGGTCACAAACGCACAACACACACATACCTATATATACACAATCAAACTCACAAAACACCCCTCAGACATGCATCTGGGTCACAGCACAGTGTTCGGGTTAGACGGAGAAAATGCTAAACTAACATTGCGAAAAGCTGCATGTCTCTCGTTTGTGTAAGTGCTTTGTTGTGGCACCTCAGGCCACAGCTTAGCATGTTACCTATCAATCATTATTATCAATGGCTTGTTAAAGTTAAAAGCACAGGTGGTTAACATTATACACACACAGCACACATTATACAGGAAATGGCAATGATTTGTGCTGTTAACTGCTCTAAGGTTGATGCTCATCCAAAGGTCTACAGGGTCATGATGTCATCCAAATATACTTAACAACTTTAAATGTCAAATGATCGCGTTCCTCGTGTGGTGTCATCGCATTTTATTGGCTACTAGTGGTTATACTGAGAAACGGGATTAACCAATCAGAATCAAGCACTTTCCCTCTTTATTTCCTGTATGAATGCTAGTAACCAGCAACTGCTGTTTTAATGTAGGAGGCGAAAACGTTTGAGTGGATATGATTTTATGACATTGTGCCAAGTTTGTCGTATTGTTAACACGTTATACTAATAAAAAACTTTCTTTCGGCTTCTCCCGTTAGGGGTCGCCACAGCGGATCCTCCGCACATGATTTGGCACGTTTTATTATTTTTTTTTTACGCTGGATGCCCTTCCTAACGCAACCCTCCCCAATTTATCCGGGCTTGGGACCGGCACTGTGTCTGGGGTTGGTTCCTGCAGCGGTGAGCGCGCCGCATCCTAACCACACGTTATACTAATAATATATTAATAATACTAATAAATGTTGATTTTTTTTTTACGGCAGCGTTATTGCATCATAAATCCGCGCCGTCGCCGCTGCTGCCTGCCATCCAACCCAACACAGGAGTGTATATAGGAACACACCGGCATTACAGTCAGTCCATTTCCTCAACTCTGCCTCTAATTCATTCCTGACCAGGCCACTGAGGAGATTGTATCCCCGCTCTTGATAGAGAGAGAAAAAAACTATTGGGGTTCAAACGCGTTGAGAATGTTATTGGGTTTATACTGCGCTTTAATATTACCTTAGTTCACCCGGAGACACTGCTCAATTAAGCACTGTGTTAAACCACCGAAATAGTATATTTGCCATTTTTTCACTATGTAGGCTCCTGAGAACTCATGTGCGGTCCTAAAAATGTGCGATTTTTCAAGAAATCAATGGAAGTACAATTAGAAGCCGTTTCTAAAAGCCCAAACATGGCATTTCGTGCATCTCGTGTATCGATTCACGTGTTCAAATAATTTTTTTTTTTGCGTTTCTACTTATCACTAGTAACAGAGATGAAGCTAATCTTCTGTGAAGTGTGGGGAAAAAAAAACAGACGTACAATGTCTTTGAGCTGTGATTTCGCGACATCGCACCACTTTCAGGCAGTTAGTCATGTGTTTACAGTGCGTACACATCTATTTACCTCGTAACCTAACAGCATGTCGGGACTCTGCCATGACAGCCGACATAACCGCGACCCAGATCAGTTTTTTAGTACAGAGCTGAAATCCATGATCCAAATCCAGCTGAAATCAGGAGGCTGTTAAAGAGATTGGTTAGATCATTTACTAAGAAGGCCGGTTAGCTCTACTTTCCTACCGAGTGTTCAACTACATCCGTGTTCTTTTCAGACCACATCTATCATACCACAGTCAAATAAGACGTACACCAACACAACTACTAATTACAGAACATCAGCTATCTCTAACTGTCTATCCAGTCCACTTGAATGGTTACAGAAAAATCAGACAAACTATATCCCTGCAGCCCAACCTGTCTACAGAACCTGCCTTTGTAGTGAGTGAGACTGACCTCTGCTCTGTGGTCTGTATTCAGATCCGTGCTGTTTCTGTGTCTGAAAGAGTCGTAAATTCGCCGATGGGCTCGGTTGAGAGTAAAGTCTGATCAGTATGCTCCTCTTTCCTTCTCGACAACTTTCATTCTGCAGTCCAGCCTCCAGCACGCTCGTTTCTTTACGATCAACGTCATCACTCCGCCCCAAACACGTCACGCCACACAAGACAACAATCCACCATTAAAGCAACACGACAGTTTTGTTCTGCAAACAAAAAGTGCGATCTTTTGATACTCTGACCCAGTACACCAATAGTAGTATTTATACTGTCGTGAAACTGTATTTGTCTTGAGCCTACTTTCCAAGCAATAATACTTTGATAAACCCGTTTCAGCTCCACTACCAGCATTTATTCAATGTTAGCGCTATTTGGGGCATTGCAATAAGTGTCCAGCTGTAGCACCAGGGTGTTTTTGTCTACAGCTTTAGGGAGTGCTATTGCACATACTGGCAATAACCTGGCTTTGTTTTTGTATTAAATTTGTACTGGTTTCTTTTAGTACCTGCTTAATCTTGATCAGGATATTGCAGATCTGGTGTTAATCAAGAACACTGTGCTTGAGATTGGAATACGCCTTGTATAGGACATTAAAACACTACACCACACAATTCACCACACAATTCACCCACCGGTGATTTAGAAAATTTAGACATGGAAGTTTAGACACACACACACACACACACACACACACAATATTTTTATATATATATATATATATATATATATATATATATATATATATATATATATATATATATAAACAATACAATAGGAACATTGTATATCAGTCGATCACATGATTATAGAGTCTGATTTCTCGAGTCAATTTATTTGACTATACCTTTAAGACACGTTGGTCAGTAACCAATCAGGTTGTTTGTTTTGATCCCGCCTCCTCTTTTTTTTTTTAGCGAGCAGGCACGTGGTAGGGAAATTCCCACAGTGCCAGTTCTGCTAGATGGTAGTGAGTTCTCATACATCACAGAATACATGAACATGCTATGCATTACATGTACATTTTGTCACGAATACCATTCATATGTATAATTAGCTGTGGAAAGCTTTCATTTGCATTGCGAATGTACTGTCATTTAGTTTTACTTAATTTATAAGAATATCCAGGGATGGTGGCCAAGATCGGTTGACACAAGACAGAAACACATCCAGGAAAGGATGCTAGTCTGTCACTCACAAAAAACACACATTTACACCTAGGGAACCTAGCGAGAACCTAGAGCATACTTTGCTGCAGCTCTATTCATGCCTCTATGAAGTTCTGTAACGAACTTCTGTAACAACCACTGCTCCACCAGAGAAGCAGGGCAGGTGTTGGATGTTAAGGTCTGGCCCTCTCCACCCACTGGGACTATGACAGATCAATAAACACTTGGACAGCTGGGGCTGAGTGTGACTCAAGATTTTCTCATAAACACTTAAGCATGTCCCTCCCCCACCCATTACTGCAACACAAGGGACTTCCTTAGAAATAAAGAAATATTTCAAGTTGACAAATTCATTTGATTGCTAAAGATTATACGCAGGCTATACTCAGCATGAACATTTTAAATATTTGTAACTACACATTGTCCATCATAACTGACACATTTGTACATCCAATCCAATAGTTCATTTGTAAACTGCACACTTGTAAATAACATCTGTACATTTATTTTACAACTGTTTTTACTCTGTATATATTGCATTATTTAACTGTCTGGTTTACTATTCTGTTACATTATGTCTGTACTACTCCTACACTGGAAGCTCCTAATGCCAAGTCAAATTCCTTGTGTGTGTAAGCATTACAAATGCAATAAAGTTATATCTGATTCTGATTCTGAATATCAACACATGACATAACTATAAGACAGTACAATTACAATAAACTATACCTTACCACAGATTACGAATTCAATACACAATGCACAAAAAAACACTGCTAATTGGGGAAAAAAGTGTGCAAATTATGCCATGGCTAATTGGTAAGTAAATAACAATTGAAAGAATTGAAAATAGTTTTTTTGTTATAGTATTGGTTTAATAATAATAACTTTCTTTCGGCTTCTCCCGTTAGGGGTCGCCACAGCGGATCCTCCGCACGTTTTGATTTGGCACATGTTTTACGCTGGATGCCCTTCCTAACGCAACCCTCCCCAATTTATCCGGGCTTGGGACCGGCACTGAGAGTGGCTGGGGATGGTTCCCTGACCGGGAATCGAACCCGGGTCGCAGCGGTGAGAGCGCTGCAGCTTAACCACTAAACCACCAGGGGACATAATAATAATAATAATAATAAGTGTTCTTTAGGCAGACTATTATCCTTAAAGTGTGAAACTGTGTTCCTTTGTCGATTGGCCATGCAGGTTACCGCCCCATTCACTCCTAACCCACAAATGGGACAGCAGCAGGGTTCACATGGAGTTTGCTGGAGCTTTGCCAATGTTTTGAACAAGTTCAGACGAAGGCCACTGACATATATCCAACCAGTCTCGGAAGTGTAAAGGTTTGACATGGGAAATAAGTCAAATATAGTGGCATAGAAATAATGCTGAGAAAGATCAGCAATTAAAATGAAATTGGAGCATTATATCTTTATTGGAGCATTTCTCTCAAAATGTCAATTCATTTTTATTTGCACAGCACTCACTACAATAGATCTTGTCACAGAGCAACTTTACAGAAAATTAGATGTAAATTTGTTTCTGAAATCATCAAGCCAATGGTGAAAATGGCAAAAAAATAAAAAAAAAATAAAAATAAACTGTTATGAAGGAGAAGCATGAGAGAAACCAGACCAAAAAGGGACCCCATTTATTTTTCTGGAGGACACCCAGTAGTGTGATGCTATGTACATGTACAGAGATATTGTGGGGATTGTTTAATGCAAGTTAGGCCTGTCATGAGATTAATGTGGTCAATTAGCTAAACTTGTTAACATCCATCCATCAAACTGGCATCTGATTTTTCAAATATTGTGTTCGTAGTAAATAGTCACCACTTGTATCCATGCAATGATGCCACCACTGGTAGAGAGGCAGTAAAATAAAGATGAATGATTGGTATGATTGGTGACGGCACACTTTCATGGGCTAGTGTGTTTCTATTGAAACGGGGTGGAGAAAAATACAAGGTGACCCAAGTATGTCCTGACGCTTGGTCCTGTTCAGATGGCAACAGTCACCACTGGCAACAGAGTAAGTTTGGCATTACTGTGTTTTTCCAGGTATAGAGAAGCTGAAATAAAGGCTGTGGCCTTATCTTTTAGTGTCAAAATAAAACGCATGATCAAATGCAAGAGCACATGCACAGAAACACGCACATAAGCACATGACTGAAAAATCACATGCTCTGTTTCCTGCAGTCAGAAGATCCCCCCTCCACCCACTCCCACATCACAGTATCTGTTCACCTTCCTCTATCTTAATATCATTTTTTCATACACATTCATCCCACATTTATGAACCTCCCATCAAAACATCCTTGAGTGCACGAATCCTGCCTGGAGACTCACAAAAAAAGGGTCTCACCGGTTCTGGCTGCGCAAGCTTCGTAGCAACCACAAGAGCTCACCCAGCCAGTCAGGTTGAAAGGAAGAGGCACTGACCCAATGGCAGTGAATGAAAAGGGACTGAAGCAGGCACACTAACCCAGTAACAGCCTGTTGGCCTTCCCTGCCCACCTTCTATTGGATAAGCGTTAATGATCCTTTTACACATTAATGCCTTGTGTAAAACTGCTGCATACTATGACATAAATGTGAGCTATTTCTTTAATAACAACTCAAACCTTGCTTCGTATTGTAGAACACATTTAATTTACATTTATTATCATTGCACACATTTCTCATCCATTCACAAGCAACACAGGATGACTAGTGGTCAGTCATGTAGTATTCCTCTCACATTTGAACAAAAATTGAACACAATGTAATTTGTAATTATTATATGATGATCAATGGTTTCTGCACTCCTAGCATATTACCTCACTCTCTTACACCAATATTGTATGATTTTCTATTTTTATTATACAGCAGTTTAACCCTTGCTACAGTGTAAATAAATAAGTCTGTTTACACGTTTCTTTACTAATAACATTCTTTGGTGAATAATTTCTTTCTCAAAACTATTTCACAGGAACTCTGGGTATAAATTGGCAGCAGTAACCTGGATGGAATGATAGTAAATAAATAAATAAACTAATTTGTTAAATGCTAATCAGTACCTGCTTTCTTTTGTTTGGAATCACAGTAAATCTGAAATCCTTACACACAGTAATAAACAAATAAATACTCATGCTTCTTCTACTACTACTAGTAATAATAATAAACAATAAATAAATAATGATCTACAATTAAAACAATTATTTGTTTTAAAATAGATATATAATTACTTTTATTATTTTATTATAATTATTATTTACACAATTATAAAAAAGAAGTGGTCTGCTCTTGCTAATTCTCTCTTTCTATCACACACACACACACACACACACACACACACACACACACACACACACACTTACAAAAGTTTTTTAGCATGTATATAAAGGTTTATTTTATCTTATCTTATCCTATCTTATTGTATCTTATCTTATCTTATCTTATCTTATCTTTTGTAATATTTAGGAAATTATATGTTGATATTTAAAGCCATGAATGTAAATTGAATTTGAATGCTAATGTTAACATGTAAATAGATGAAATATAATACAATAAAATAAACTAAGAAATATGACTAGAAATGTGACTATAGCCTCTGGACATTATATTGTCTTATAAATATCTGTTATTATTTCCTCACCTCATTTGTACTTTGAGTTTGCTCAATTGACTACGTGTTGATGTAATGGACATGTTAGTTTGTTAATTTATTTGGCATTCTTGCCCCATTTTCTTTTTTTTATTTAGATGAGATATGCATTTTGAGTTTCTACATGCACAAATTGCATGAGTGTCATACACTGCAGCACACCTCGTTACAGACCAAGAGAGAGCCTAACACACAGGTTGTCAGTCATCTCAGGTGAAGGAGGTGTGAATAATTGATCACGGCAAGTGGGGAGGGTCATTTAGGCCTGACCCTCCCTCTGACAGACTGAGAGATAGCTGAACTGGGTTGCCTCTGAGGAGGGGAGATGCCCTTGCTTATTAAACAAAGACACCCGATCCACACTGGTAAACAGAGAGTGCCAGACAGCAGCTCAGCTATAGTCTGGAAAATAGAAAGGGCTAGCATGAACAGTTGTTTTGGAGAATCTCACTTGAAAGATAAAGAGATTAAGGCTGTTTAAGGCCAAGTTGATGTTCATCAGTTCTTTGTAAACGTAGAGCTGTTTAAATCTGCACAATGTACCTATTGTGATTTAATGCAATTCTTTTTCAAATTTAACATGATTATAATCATTAGTTTTGTTTTGTTTAAGTAATCAAATATAAAAATGATTATGTAATAAGACAGAAAGTTATATTAAAAGTCTTGTGTAACAGCTATTCTTTTTTTTTATATCTAGGTCTTGCAAAATACTTGATTTTGTTAAATCAGAAGGTGTTGATTACTTTATATTATATAAAACAGCGCAACACTGACTAAATTACCAGCTCTGAGACGTGCATGGTGGGCGCTTTACATGAATATCCCCATTTTATAACACCAGGAAATTTTAAATAAGTGTCGTTTTTAACTATAAAAAAACATGTAGATGTTAATTTGGTCCTGTTACTTTTGGAGCTGTCTATTTAAGATATACATATGGTATAATATACAGTATATAAAGTGCAATCAAGTCCAGTGTGTCAATCCACATCACATATTCTATTAGTGAACATTTTCTTATAACACTGCATGTTTCATTAATTACTTGCATATGTGTGTTTTTGTGTGTATCCAAATATTTAGGTGCTTGACTATGGCTCTTGGAAACTGACAAATCTATTTAAATATGAATTTCACATATGCCTTATATAAGAATGTAAATATTTAATTAGTTTGTAACTATTTCATCAATAAATATTTATCCACTCTTAGATCTTGGCATGAAAGATATTCAGATGTTCTTCGGGGTGGGTGGGAGGGGTTCAGAGGGTTAACCTAGTTCATTTTGAGGAAGCAGTTGAATACAATTGTATATGGCCCTTCTATGTGAAAGCAATAATTAATATATAATAAATATATAAAAAATGTATCCCAAAAAAAGAAGATGATTGTTGAAAGCTGAATTTATTGTAACACATTCACTGATAATCCCAGATGCCTCACTTTTGCTTTAAAATGTGTATTTCATTTAGTTTAGTGGTCAAATTAATCAGAAAATAGTAATCCATAATTTATGGCAAAATAATACTCTTCAAGTTTAGAAATTAAAAGAAAACATTGGCCAAAATGGACATAGACACAAGAGGTGGAAAAACATTTTTTTGCTTTATATCTTCATTTTAATATAGTAGGCTGTCTATTTTTGCAAATTTTACACTAGGTCATTTCAATTCAATTTAGTTTATTTGTATAGCACTTTTAATAATGGACATTATCTCACAACAGCTTTACAAAGAAAAAGAGGTTATGAAGTTGGAATGAATAACTTTAGTGCCTATATTATCCAATTCCTAAAGAGCTAAAGGCAGTGGCAACTGTGGCAAGGAAAAACTCCCTGAGACGTTAACTCAAATGAGAATTCTTCACAGTTCAGCATTTTGAGGTGTGCTGTTCGTGATGGGTGCGTAAATGAAAAACTGTTAATGCAAACTGCAGGCCTAAGACATTGTAGCAAACTATTGATATTAATTACAGACCAAATCCATCCTCAGTTGATCAGTAACTCAGTCAGGGTGTAATAAATTGTTCTGATTTAAACCAGAATTAGGTGTGGTCTGTACCAGAAGTGGTTTTATATAATAACCTGTCCACTATGCCGTAGAGAAAACATAGAAAAACAGCGCTTCTGATGGGGAAAAGATTTTATGTAGATTTTCATAATGTAATTTTATTAAACTGCAATTAAATGTACCTTACCAGAAAGATGGCTAGACATGCTGTCAGATTATTTTATAAAGCTAAGACACACTGAATTTGAGCAGCCTGTGTCCTTTACACAGCATTTAATACTAATAGCTATATAATTCTTTTTTATTATTTTGCAGAACAGAACACATACAAACACACACAAACACAACAAAAGTACAAGTTTTTAAATACTTTATAATATTAATCGAATTATAATTTAACAGAGATATGCAGTTCAGTATTTTTGAGCTTGATGTGACAACTTTATAAAGTATAAAACTATACAGTATTTCATTTATTTGTACAATAAAAAGGAAGATGTATTGCAGATATACAGTAGTTTACTGTGAATCAGAAATGCATGACAATGTTGCCTTGTTTTCCCAAAAAATATATGAATACATTTATTTAAGTATTATTGTCTGTGATTGAATATTTTTAGATTTCAGTTTTTAGATAAGAAATGTTTCTGTATTTCGGGGTGGGATTTTTTTTTAAAGAAACCTGCCAACCTCTCCACTAAATTCTGCAGGCTGTGCTTTAAAAGTTCAAGATTACAGTACCCTTCCCCCTTAAGCTTTGCTGTCAAATGTTCAGCTTTCTAAAAAAATCTACTACTTTTTATTTCTTTAAATGTATTTATTCACAATGTATTATATTTTCAGTCTGACTAGTTTTCCTATATTTGGCTACAGAATGGTAATAGGAAAAGTATTTTAGATTGCCCAACTGTATTTAAGTGTATTAGTATTAGCACTGAAGCACACTGCTCATGTATCTTATCATGGTAAATAATTCCAGCTGCTTTGACTGAGAACAGAGTGAGGATTTATGCAGCCAACAAAGTGCCCTGAATGAAAGTCTATACATTTATGGGTGAAAGTTCAGAACATTGTCACTGCACCACATACATTATCTCACAGTCTCTTCCAATCACTCAGCTCAGCCACAAATCCCCAGCAGCTGGAAACACTTAATGCATTTGACTGTGCACCAGCTACAAGCTCTTTCTAAATGACTCTGTACTTTATCCATCTGCCATGCTGCTGACCAGACTTTCTTGTATATCCCGACTGACTTGTTTTGTAAAGGCTGGTCATTTTGTGTTTGAAAGAGATCTTGCATTGCTACCTGCTGTGCATTTGGCAGAAGCATGCAATGTCTTTGATCTATTTATGACCTTTGACCTTGTGCTGGACCTGGCAGGATAGGATTTGGAGGTTTCTGATGTTTTCAGCCACATTTGCATCTGAATAAATAAAACCTTAAGACTAAACTATGTAATGTTAGAGACAAATATTTTAGAAAAAAACATTTCTAAACTGCTGTTGCATGATGCAAATAAAACACTTGTTTAATAAACATAAGCAAATCAAAGATTCTTTTTAATTCATGTAGAATTATGCATCATACATACACACATTTCAGTCCAGTTTTACTGTAAATGATGTACATGTGAAGGTGAATATTCATATATATATATATATATATATATATATATATATATATATATATATATATATATATCATGACGCATTAAATATTTAGTGAAAGAAGATTATATGTGCATAAAAAAAGAATTAGACTGTGTTTATAGTAACCACGATCAATGTTCTTGGATTCCATATGATATACTGTATGTCAGAAAAATAATATCCCAGACAAGCACCCACTGGTATATCTGGTTATGTAAAAAAAAATCTTAAACATTCATAACTTAGTTCTGTTGGATTGTGAATGACCAAACATTTTTATTGTTTATTACTAGATGTATTATTTAAAAGTAGTGAAGCATTTCTCTTCCAAAGCCAAATGTAAATGTCCATGCTATTTAGTTCTCAACAGCATACACATTAAAGAAAGTCTGCTTTTACAATACTATATTTAAAATATTCAAATTTACACAATATTTATTTATATATTTAATTTATTTATATTTACATGCTTGAATCCTGCATACTGCTGACACTCCAGTATAAATATACCCTACAAAAGTAAAATATTTGATTTAAACAATATTAGTTATTTAAATAATTATACTGCTATACTGCTATAATAGCACTATGCACACACAGCTGGTATTAACAGTTAAGTGCATCTTCATGGTGCAGACTGAAAACAGTGAAAACTATCATTATAATAGTTAAACATGAGTAGTTTACAGATATTAAATATATCTGTTTAGCTGCTACAATGTATTATACTTTTTATTTCCATCTGCATCAGTATAAGCCACTCTTAAGTCAAATGAATTGCTTAGACATTAAAACTCACTTTATGTTGATTGGCCAATAAGAACAACAAACCTGTAAAAATGTTACGACACTCCGGTGAACATTAACCACTGAGCCACTACTGTACAGCATTCAATTGTAGCTGTGTTTATTTTAAACAGCATCATTGTCACATATTACAGTTGCCTGGCTAAGTTGTCTTTGAGTAAGCATAGCTGCTAAGGTTTATTCAGTAGATGTTGCTGAATGACTGGCGTAAACTGGGACTACATGAAAGAGGTGAGGGGCCTGGGTGAGTGAAGAGAGGCCCTGCTGAGCTCTGTCTCTCAACAGCTGCTAATTATTCTGAGCCAGTGTTGGCCTGCACTCTACCTACTAAACATTTATCTGCTGTCATCCATATTTTATGAAGCACCATTATCAGCCAACAATGAAGGAAGGAGCCAGACCCTTACCTGATACCAAACACAATGCAAACACTGGAGAATACAACAGCCACAAGCTCTCTTTCTCTTTCTCTCTCTCTCTCTCTCTCTCTCTCTCTCTCTCTCTCTCTCTCTCTATCTCACACACACACACACACACACACACACACACACACACACACACACACACACTCACTGATTGCATATTCAAAGCAATTCATCCATATTCATAGCAAACTGGATAACAATCTTACACTGACATTAGTAAATGCAATGTGTAATGGTGTCTGCACTCGCGCCTAAAACACACAGTTCAGTTCTTTGTGGACACTTAGATCATACCAAGATATTATCACAAATACACACAGCAGAAAAAGAGACACACACACACACACACACACAGAGAGAGAGAGAGAGAGAGAGAGAGAGAGAGAAGAGAGAGAGATAAACACACAATTAAAAAATCCAAGATCCAAGACTAGTGGGCTAGTGGTGCAGTAAACACAACAGACCAGCTGCATAGAGAGCTATGAAAACCAAATATATTCACTGCAGACTATGAAACAACATTTTCTTTGCCATTCAGCACTTTCTACTTTGGAATTATTCTTCAATAAAGCTACAAAAACTCTGGTGGGGGATGACAGCTAAAAACTGTTTTACCACCCAGATGAAAAATGTTCCTCATATAAATATAGACATTTTATGTTTGTATGCGCTCACCTGTCTCCTAAAGTTATGCTAGTTTTATACGTTTTTTGTTACGCAATGCTTATTTTCCCTAAATCATTATTTCTAAAAATTGTTCTGGTAAAAAAATGTATGGGTTATATAAAACCTGACGATCTGATATTAAATTAATTTTTTTTTTAATACAGTTGTACACACTGATTAAAATGTATTGTAAAGAACACTTTCTATGCCTATTTCTTTAGCATTCTATTCACTATCTAGGTTTTTTATTTACTACAGTAATGGATATTGACATTTTTATGATATAATACGATGAAACCATGTCAGGTTATATCTAATAAAAATTATATAATAAATAAATAAATAAATAAACATGAAGTATTTCAATATTTAGAAAATTCTTAATTCTTAATGTTTAAAAATATAAAAATTCACAGACAAACAACATAAAAATTATTTATATTTATTTATATATATATATATATATATATATATATATATATATATATATATATATATATATATATACACATTCACAGAATTTTCCCAATTTTGTTTTTTGCATTTTTCCTATACACACCCACCAGCTAGATGTGGTCTTTTGAAGTCAACACTGTTCATGCAATATCCCAAACAAGCTGCCCTCATCTGCATGCATTAGAACATGAATAAACTCTAACAGTAACAGTGCTTTTTGCTTGGGAGCCCTGACAATATAGCTGTGTGATCTGACTGGACTGTGGGATCAATGTCTTTATTACTTATTGCCTGGCTGTACTGTACACTAATCACACTGTAATAATTAAAGCATGCTGCTGGCTCTGGAGGCTGCAGTTGAGCAACAGAGCTTTAGTGCCATGCTTCAGCAGCCTCTTTCAGGAGCAGCTCTCGCCAATTTGTACTTACAGCCACGAGAATAATTATCCAGTGCTGTTTGCGCCAGACAGTTCAGGCCCTCCGCCAGCAGTAATCTACACCATCCTCCTGAAAAATTCAAGAGCTATTAAACACAAAAAAAACAGGCATACTCTAATATCCTCTTTCTACTTGTGAATCAACAAGTCTGCCTGTCTCAGAGGTGTTGAAATTGGAGGAATAAGTAACAACAAATTCACACTCAATAAAAAAACTTGTGTTTCATTCTTGAGACTATTATTAAAGTAGCTGTTAAATCATGAAACAAGCTGTGTTTAATGATTAATTAAGGCAGTTCTTAAATTTCCAGATTTGTGTAATTAACCGATATTAGCTGGCCAAATCTTTTGTAACAGGCAACCTGGTGTTATTTTCACACACACACACACACACACACACACACACACACACACACACACACACACACACACACACACTCTTTTGGCTCAGAAACACTTATTCACAAAAGTCATGACTAAATAAATATGTTTATAAATATATATAATATATATTATATACATATATATTATAAATATCCCAAAAGAAACCCCAGCCCACCTGCCTCAACGACTACCGCCCTGTAGCCCTGACCTCAATAGTGATGAAGTGCTTTGAAAGCCTGGTCAGAGATTTCCTCACTGCGACACTACCAGACATACTAGATCCACTACAGTTCGCCGTACCACCGAACCGCTCTACTGAGGATGCCATTACACATCTTCTCAACACAATGATGAGTCACCTGGACTGCATGAAAGGGACTTATGTGAAAATGCTGTTTATGGACCTGTGACAATGGTTCTCCAACTTCCTGACAGAGAGACCACAAGCCGTATGGGTGGGCAAACACACCTCATCCACCCTCATCCTCAGCATTGGTGCTTCTCATGGTTGTGTTTTGAGCCCCCAGCTGTACTAACTGTACACACATGACTGTGTGGCCACTTCCAACTCCACCACCATTATTAAAATTGCTGATAACACTGTTGTGGTGGGCTTTGACGAGACAATGACGAAAGGGGCCTACCTACAGGAGATTTAAAACATGGAGAGATGGTGACAGAAGGACAATCTTCTCCTAAATGTCAGCAAGACTAAGGAGTTGATAGTGGACTTTAGCACGAAGCAGGCGTGGTCATTCCAACCGCTAAACATCAACGGGACCCCAGTGGCAAGAAGGGACAGTTTTGATAGCTAGGTGTTCACATTACACAGGACCTGTGTTGGTCTTGTCACATTAACACCCTGGTGAAGAAGGTCCGGCAGCGTCTGTACCATCTATGACGCTTAAGGGACTTTGAACTACCCTCTCAGGTGATAAGGACTTTGTACACCTGCACCACTGAGAGCAGCTTGACGGGTAGCATCACTTCCTGGTTCAAGAACAGCACGATGCAGGACAGATGAGCCCTCCAGAGGGTGGTGCGTTCAGCGAAACGTACCATCCGCACCGAGAAAATAAGTTAAAACCAGGAAACAGCTAGCACTTAGTACTGGGACTGGGACTTTTTTCTCTCTCTTTCTGTCTCACTTTCCTTCGCTGCACAATCATTTATTTGCATTATTTGCACTGAAATGTCACTTTAACTCTGGACTGGCACAGCACAGTGTCACTTTACACTTTATTAATCTGTACTAATGTCAATATCTGTCATAGACATATCCATCCCTTTCTCTTAATTAATTTATGTCTGTGTGTGTGTGTGTGTGTGTGTGTGTGTGTGTGTGTGTGTGTGTGTGTGTGTATTATATTATATTATATTATATTATATTATATTATATTATATTACAATTATCCTTTTTTATACCTTACACTATACGTGTAATATATGTTTATATTTATTATATTTATTTTATATTGTTTATTTATTTATTTGTATTAATTTATTTTATGTTGTACTACTAGTTTTTTATGTTTGCTTGTTGAGCAGTCATGAAAAAGCATTTCACTACATGTCATACTCTGTGTGAATGTGTATGTGACAAATAAAATTTGAATTTGGATTTGAATTTGAATTTGTTTTCAACCTAAATACTGAGACTATTCCATAACTCTGGGACTATTTGAGATAACAATAGCCTGCACCTTCTGATTGAAATCAGCATAGCAGATCATAATAGACCAAAAATGAATAATATGACTAACATGATTTTCTAATAAAGTGGGCAGTTTCACTTAAAATAACATTTCTCTTTACATATATATAGAAGTCCTATGAAGCATGTTTATTAAAAAATTATAAATATTTTTTTAGAAAGATTTAAATATTAGAAAGATTTAGTGTATTATTACTGTAAAGGCAATCAAGTTTATTAAAAATCGCATTAAGGAAAATGTATTGATTACTATTTATACTAATTAATTTACTGATAATTAACTGATTTATTTAAGTCCACAACATGCAGTAGGTTTTTGGAATGGAATGTGTATTAAAAACAGATTTGCACTAAAGTCAGTTCCATGCTTTTTTCTTGCTTTTGCTCTCACTATCAATCAAAAGCTGAAAGTGTTTATTTTGGAAATACCAGTGAGGTGAACAATTTGCAGGGAACCAGATGCACTGGCTCATACATGTGGTTGAGATGATGTCACAAGTTTAACATCAATGATGTTGGAACCCAAGCTCATTATGTTTGCTAAGAAGTTGTAAATAGTTAAGTAGGATGAAAAACAGCTAACCAAGAAATTTCATATGAGGCATTCTGTTGATTTTTGTCATGGATTTTGCACATTATAGTATACATTTATTTTTATTTTTTAAATAAATAAATCAAGAATTTATTTACTTACTAAAAGTTTACAGAATTTGATGCCATTAACATTGTGTAATTGAGCAAAATATCAGCAGTATTTTGAGAGATCCTGTGCTGGACCTCACTGTGTATCTCTGTATGTGTATCTATTGTTTTTTCTCTTTGTATTATATGTTATAGCCATTCAGGACTCTTTGATATAATTTAATATATTTTATGAATGCTAAGTAATGGTGCAGTGCGAGGTGTGAGGTCTTAGGTAAGAGTGTGCTGGTCCATTTTTGGCCTTGTTGGCAAGCATCAGTGTTTTAAATCTGATACGTGCAGCTACTGGAAGCCAGTGAAGGGAGCAGCAGTGGGGTGGTGTTGGAGATCTTGGGTAGGTTGAACACAAGTCGTGCAGCTGCATATTAAATCATTTGCAGTGGACGAATAGTGTTCAGAGGAAGACCTGCCAGCAGAGGGTTGCAGTAGTCCAGTCTCAAAATGACAAGAGACTGAACAAACACCTGGGCAGAGAAGGTGTTGTAGAGAAGGAACCAACAAGAACAAGCCACATTAGCAACATGTGAGGAGAAGGACAGTTGATTGTCCATAGTTACCCCAAGGTGAAGAGCAGTGAGTGTAATGGTGAGCATAGAGTTATGAAGAGTTATTCTGAGATCCTGACTTGGAGATGTATCACCTATTTCTGTTGCAGGATTCTTCTATATATTATACATATTGTACACACATAGGTATTGTCAATGACATCAACAAAAACAACATTATTTTTGTTACAGTGTAGCTCTCTAAATGCTCTGCTGTATTTACAAACAAGTAGGTATAAATCAAATCATTTTGATTGCTACATTTGTTTTGTTGAAGAACTAAATACTGAAAGCCTCAACATCTATTCTAGCATTTTCTGACATCCAACAAAAACACTGACAGTGTGTTTGTGTTTAAGGCAGTGTGTACAACTTTATCTGTCAGCCTTTTGTCTTTTTGCGGTGGTGCTTCTTGATGAAAGAAGAGATATCTAAGGTCATTCTCTGATTATCCTTTCCCACCCAGAGTCAAGTAATTCTTAAATATGTTGCTTACACTTCTGTAGCCATCTCACCTTGGACCAAATATTCTTCATGACAATCACATGTTCTTAATTTTGCTCATTTTAAAAGGGTTGTATTTTATTTTTTTATTTTAGCTACACTAGTGTGTTTAGGTACTTTAAAAAAGCACTAATTGGCAAAACCAAGTAGGCAGCCATTTGTAGATTGAATTATACCTGTGTAATATGCAGCCTGCTTGTAACATCATGCAGAATGTTATATTCTGAATATATTCTTCAATGACAATATGCGAAATTAGAAATGTTGTTTATATGGGAATCTATTGGAACATAGATCAGTATACAGTATTGCATACAGATGGCTGTTGTCATATTAAAATGATTACATTTAAGCCTACAATAAAATGTAACTTAACTGCTAAATCTGGCCAAATGTATAAATCTAAGATATATTTACCATGTGGAAGTTCGCAGCAACATTGTGTCTTCAATTTACAAAACTCTAAAAGTATATAAAGAATAAAGAGTAAGTGATTAAAAAAGAATAACATTGCTGGGTAACACTTCTGACTCTTTCAATCAAATAAATAATGATATGAAATATTCCTAAATCAAGCAAAAAATTTTGTTTAAAGAATGTTTTTAACAGTCTGTCAGCCTGACTGAAGACTGAAACCAATATTTCCTTAATTTAAATATTGTATATTATGATTATATATTATATTCAAAGCTTTATTATGTTATATTATATTATATTATATTATATTATATTATATTATATTATATTATATTATATTCAAAGATTTATTGGAAAAGAAATCTAAAGAAAAAAGTAAAAAGATGGAGGGGGACCATATACCACATGTATATCTTTTTTTTATTTTATCAAAGAGTATTTAAGAATTATCTTTCCATACAACAGATGCAAAGAAAGAAAATGCAATATCCTTTCATTTCTGATGATCATATCATCAGGGGCTTCATGAAAGAATAACCTACTTTTATGAAACCCATCGGATATTGCTGTAGCTGAATTCTGCAAAACAGCCAAAAAAAAAAAAAAAAAAACAGTTGGACTGTGGAAATGGTTTTGCTTACTTTATAAACTTGCTCAGGTTATGTGCAAAGATAATGCTAAGTAGGTTGAACAAATGCAGAAGAGAAGCAGCCTATAGAGTAAGTCTAATAATTTCTGTTTGTAATCAGACATTATATGTCCTGCAATGCTCCTGCACCATCATATTGTGATCAAAACACAGAGGAAAAGTTGTAAAATTATTAAATGATCTTATAAAATGAAAACAATTTGGCCAACTGATTACCAGAAGTGTAAAGAAACAGCAAACATTTAATGTTTAAAAAGCATTTTCCAGTTCATATAGTATACAACATCGACATTTTACCAAATGAGGGGTTTTCTCAATGTCTATTATAAAACAATGTATAATGTAAAAACTGTTTTATCCTTAGACATATTGGTGCTGCATATGTTTTTGCATATAAACTTCATATAAGATATGTGAGGAAAAAAACAAACATGGCTGAACCTAATCGCACAAGGACAAAAAAATATAAATAGATTGTTGTTAGTCCAAGTTTGACACACAATACCCTGGATGCTACTGCAGCACTGAGCACATCTGACTGTAGAGGTAATCTGTTACGTGTCACTTTGGACAGTTTCAAACAATGGTTTTATTATCATGTGACAGTAATCAAATGTGACAACATGGTTCAGTTACAATAATGAATATGACAGCGGTATTGCGAGGTATCATTCAATTATTCATCGCTAAAATGGTCAACCAAAAAGAAAAGAAAAAGAAAGAAACAGCCTGCAGTCAATTTGTTTTGTTTTACTCATCCAGACTTAGTTGCAACTTTAGCTGCCTTGAGAACAGTGTATATCAACTCAGGAACTCTTCTTAATGTATATTTCATTAATTATTTACTGTGCATGCCAAGAAAGGAAGACAGCCCAAGGTCCCCAGACTGACTTGTGATATTGTATATACTGTCCCGTATATGTGTGTCTGGGTTTGATGAGTTAAAGTGGTTATTGAGGGAGAAAGTGGCAGGCAATTCTCTGCAAGCCAGCACACACCACAATGATGTGAAGTGTGGGTTCATTGCCGTGTTGGTTACATGAAGCCTTGTTGTGGCTGCAGAGGTGAAGTCAGATTGCCTAATATATGGGAAACAAAAGTGCTGTCAATCAGCTGGGGTCAGACAACTCATCAGCAACTCAGCAGGATGCCATTTAGCCTCTCCTTAGTTTATTCCCTTTAGTTCATATGATATTGATGAGTGAAATACATCATTATAGGGGGGTTTAACGCTTTAATAGCAGTTACAGCAGGATGTGCAGAGTTTTATGGCCAGATGTTTGTGATTGTTATTGACTGTACAGTTTATAATGGTCTCATAATTATAGTGTGTTACTGTTGAACTTGTAGGGGCACATCTGCTTCTAAGATGTAGGCATCTGCAAATAAGATTATACATTAATTTATATTATAGAAATCATTTTTAAAATCTGTTTGTTCTTAAATCAAAAGTACTAACACCCTGCTTAAATATTATGCTGGTAAAAGTATTCCTTATACACTTGTTCATGAATGAAAGTACAAAGATTATTGTTTCTGAATGAACTTAAAATAATCTAAAGTGAAAGTACAGATCTATAAGAAATATATTTCATTACCTGGGGCAAATCCATTCTCCTGCGCATCACACCTTTTTCAGGAGATTAATATTGTTGCATTTTTGCCACTTAGTGAGAGAAGACTTACTATACACATACCCTCACAACAACCGTGTGGTTATCTTCATATTTTTCTGAAATGTAGGGAAGTAAAAATATGATGTAATGCATTAAAATATAGTGAAGTAAAAGTTTCCCAAAATAAAAAGTATGAGAAAGTACAGATTGAGTTTGTGAATCTGTGTGTACAGTGTCAGATGCCCTGTAATGAACTGGCATTTAACCTCATGCTTAGTGTTCTTGTCATAGGCAGTAGATCTCCTGAGAACCTGAGTGAAAAAGTGAGGAAATTTTATAAGATAATAAGGAGAGAAACAAGCTCTGTGTGTGTGTGTGTGTGTGTGTGTGTGTGTGTGTGTGTGTGTGTGTGTGTGTGTGTGTGTGTGTGTGTGTTACGTGGAGGGTTTTAGGGCATTAAAGATTTGAATGCACCGCCATGTCTTAGGTCATCAGGTGGAGGAGTTAAACAAGCCTCATTGAAGTTAAAATGGCTTTGAAGTGGGGTATATTATCAGTCGACTGATCGATAGAACTGTAGTTGAAAAACAAATCTGTCATCAAAGGCACTTGTGTGTGAGCATTGCCTTCACTGCCTTCATATACTTCTTTCATTTTAAGTGAAAGAGGTTGTAAAAGGTGAAATATTTGATAATGACAAAAATAAAAGATATTCCAATAAATTATTTGAAAAATTTCTTTACATTCTTTAAAGCATTTAGGTTCTTCACATTTTTTTAACAATTTTAGCTGCAACTGTATGACAAGTATAATTTATTTTTGTTAAAAATATAGAGCAATAATGTTTTCCTTGATTTTCACCTGCTATATAAATAATCTTAATTAATACAATTAATGTACTGTGTATATATAAATACACAAATCTTTTTAGATCTTATACCACAATTCCACTATTGAAATCATTTGTTAAGGTTCCCATTAATGTATTGGCATAGCATAACATGTCAGCTATTTCAGACACCATTATCACAGTGTACTGTCATACTGAAATTTCACATTAACACCCAGCTATTAATCATGGTTGAAACTGCCAAACCAAATGTCATGCATTAACTGCATTGTTCCTCTCTTTATGTTTATGTGAACTGACATTTTTTTTCTTCAGCACAGCTTCACAATAGTTGGTTGTTCTAATGGATGAAACAGAATACACAGCTCCACACATGTGCATCTCCCTGTCTTTTCCAAAAAAGAAAAGAAAAACATGTGTGTGTCATCTCTGATCATTGCAGCTCCATGAGTCCTGAGGCTTTCGTCTATCTCGGCATGTGTTCCCTGCTGCAAATCCACCCAGCTGTCCTGCGCTCTTGGTCCCAATCGATAATGCACTCTCACAGTTGGATGGCACCTTTTTGTTTGATGTTTTTGTATCTGAACTGGGTTCTAGTGTTTGATTCCAGCATTGTAATGGCTTGCTCAGCTTCAAGAGAAATCAACGGCCCTTTTCTGCCCTTTTATTGTAAAAACTTTATGCAGCGCAATCAGGCAGGGAGCTCAGTAGCAACATCAGGATGCCTGGCTGCTTTAATATTAATAGGTAGAAACTAACGAATACATATCAATACTGTAGGTAGGGGGATGTAGATAATGGCCATAGTCTCCCAACAGATTGGCAGCATTCTCAGATTTCAGAACACAACTCTTGCTATGCACTTTGGCCGCAGGCTACACCTCATGCCTCCATCCACTGCACTAATGAATGTATGTGTGTGAAAGAGGGAAAGCATTCCAAGGAGGGACATGAAAGCGAAAGTATTGATTGAAGAACAGACAAATATGTTCTGAAAAATACAGCAATGGTGAAGCTTCACTTCAGAGTACACAAACACATCCCTTCCCCAGCACCTCTTTAAACACTTAATTCTTTCAAGTATTGTTCATGGCTTCGATACATTAAAGTGGTGGAAGTCCTGTGAATCAAAGACAGACTTTTCACATTTTTTTGCCCATCTCTTTGAACTATGCACTGTTTCTTTCTATAAACTAGTCGAGTGTGTGTATTTGTGGCCCACAAGGCCTGAGCCTTAATGAGTAGTGTCAACAACACAACATGAAAGGACTCTGACAAGTGTTAATGTCAACACTGATAGAGATTGTCTTAGTAACATAACAATCTTCTTGTCACTGCTGCCTTGAGGTGGTGGGTGGAGTGTTTCTAAAATGGCTCAAATATAAACACAGTAACTATGATAGAGATGGAGACGTATGGACAAAGGTAATAGAACTCAAAATTTTTATCTGGGTTGAAAAATCTTACAGCATATATGTCCAGTATTTACATTATTATCTGCTCTGACTAATGTTCACAGTCCATTAGTCAGATCTGATTTAGCATGTCATGTTAATACCACTTTTCTAGCCAAACAACGTGACCTTGGTAGTGCTGTGATTTAAAATCATGACCTTCTGATCAGAAGTAAAATGCCTTAAGCAATAAGTTACCAAATATGTTGAGGGTTGTTTCAGTTGTTGAATTTTTTTATCTGTTAAACATAATTGAATTTTCACTGTTCTAACATTATCCCAATCTTATATCAGTACGAATAGACAACTGCAAACTTTTCACTAGAATTACAAAGATATCACACATTTTCCACAGAAACAGTTTTATGTATCTAACTTTGAATAAGAATGACTACCTGTTCATCTTATTATAGGGAAGTTTAAGTCATGATGACTCCAAAGGCCACCCATGACCAAAGGTCTAATAGAATATAACCAGCCTTGCTCGTTTCCTCTGTAAATTAATGCAAATTTACCTAAACAAAAGAAAACAGTTAGGGCATGTTTTGATTACATCAGGAGGCAAAAGAAAAAATTACTTGGAAAAATTACTTTGGCTGTGGTCTTAATTCAATAACTCTTTTGTCATGCATAAAAACAACAAAACTGCAATACAAAAACAATTTCTTGCTCCATATCTGTCATCTGAAAAAATACATTACAAGCAGAGTGGAGACTATGAAATTAAAGCAATGTTAGCTAATATTTTCGGAACACTTTTATAGAGGAAATAATGTTCCCGAATGTGCTACAGCAAAATATACATATAAAGTGTTAGTTCTGAGATGATCTTTTACTTTCCACATCTGCATTAAATGTTGGTCCAGGAGTCTTTGAATCATAGCATGGGGGTCCATAATTTATTTAATATTTTTACAATCAACTATTTAATTAAAATAATTGTATAAATCGTATGTTATTATGCATAGTAATTTATTTGACTTGTCCCTTGAACTAAACATCATAAATTGAAATCTTAATAACTAAAAAAACTTCCATTTTAAATGGTCAACTTGGACATCATGTTCCAAAGAATTCTGGAAAAAATCCACTATCAAGTTTCCACAAAGTGCATAATTTTATAAAGGCCATTAATGCCATTATAACTTTCCATTTGGTGTCCATACCAAACACAAAAACAGAACTCAAAGCAAAGTATCAAACAAACGGAATATAAAAATAGAAATGCACACATGAGAACAAAGGCTTGGAATCATCAGTAAAACAGTGCAGGAGTAAAACTGCAGAAAAGAATACTTGGATGTCTGAGTCATTTATAGAGTAAAGGTGGTTGGTGGGTAACTTCAACATGTGATTGACGTATATGTGTCATGCTTTGTAGTGCATGATTCTGACAGGAAATTGAGTTGACTGTTCTGCTGTCAAGATTTATTCGCATTATTTAAGGTGAATTTCAAGTCAGAGGTTATGCTGGTCAAAGTGGTGATGTGTCTCAATTTGACACCTGTGCTTAAGCAAACACAGAGAAGAAGCTCAGGGTCTCTCACCTCTTGCGTCCCTTCTTAATCAGGTCTATTCAGACGCTAATGGTAACACACTGTCACTGGTCGGCTCGAGAGCCGGTGGCCACCTGCAGCTGGGCCCTGACCGCCTCAATGACATCATCTTCCTGGAATGCAGCGCCCCTTCATCCATTGTCGTTTTCCCCTCTTGATTTATTGCACCCTTCCACTCCTTTGTGGTTGTCAGCTGCAATTCGAACTATTGTCATGAAGATCTAAACAAAGTGACTAACCTAAATGAAAGGGTTTATTTAATGTAAATATCACTTGTGGTTTGATTTAATATTTGGCATGACTTCATTAAATGACAAAAAACTCTTACAGGTAAATTGCAATAATGAGACAGTAACTGAAAAATTTAAAATCAATTGATAAGTAGCAATGCAGCTAAACAATATAAAAATGAGTTGACTGATGAAAAGTCACAAGCTTCAAATATATTTTGTAAATGTGATTTCCACATGATATAATTATTTGTACCTGTGAATTATTGCATTTAGGTCAAATTTGATTTATTTCCCTTTAAGTTTCCTTATCATGTAAGGTTTACTTAAATTTGAAGAATATAGCATGGTGAGATGCGTCTTTACATGTTTACATAATACTCATATAATCACTTATAATAAAATGTGTTACTGTACTGTATTACTCGTTCTCTCTCAGGCTGTAGCATGGCTTTAATGAGTCCTTCTCATAGGATTTGAAGCTCTTAATCCTCTTTGAATTTGGGGGAATTAGGTCATTTGCTTTGCAGTGAATTAAAGAATATCTTTTTGTCTTAAAATGTTTTTAAACAGAGGCAAAGGTCTACCCCTGCCAATTAGGATTGTTTTAATTGCAAATGTAATGGATAAGCTGTTGTCCTTGAGTCTGTGCCAACATGTCATGTTTTTTGTTTTTTGTTTTTTTTTTTTTTTTGGGGGGTGTGAGTACAATTGCACTGCAATTATGGCTGCATTAATATAAACAGACAACTATGTGAAGTAAGGAATAAAACAGAAAACATTTGGCAGTTTTAGAAAAATTCTTTCACACTGATATTGTGTGATATATAAAACAGAGACATTTTCACCCCAAGCTGTAAACAATTAAATATACTTTTAATCACATTTTCTGTTTGTAGCCTTTTACAGCTACATTTATAGTAATAAATGTCTGTGTAAAAAATTAATTTCTGTTATAATGTATGCTACAGTATAACGACCCAGCCAATAGTGTTGCACAAGCCAGTGCACTCTTAGTGCCGGTCCCAAGCCCGGATAAATGGGGAGGGTTGCATTAGGAAGGGCATCCAGCATAAAGCATGCTCCAAATCAAATATGCGGATCACAAACCAGAATTTCATACCGGATCAGTCGAGGCCCTGGTTACCAATGACCGTCACAGGTATCGTTAGCCAACAGGGTACTGGTGGAATTTGGCTACTGTTGGCCAAAGGAGGAGAAGGAGAGGGAGAAAACGTCTACAGAGACAGAAGGTAAAGGAGAAGCAGAGAAGAGTGTAGGTTAGGTTGGGTACTTTAAACTTTGGCACTATGACTGGTAAAGGGAGAGAGGTAGCTGATATGATGGAGCGGAAAAGGGTAGATATGCTGTGTGTTCAGGAGATCAGGTGGAAAGGGAGTAAGGCCAGGAACACTGGAGGTGGGTTTAAACTGTTCTACCATGATGTTGATGGAAAGAGAAATGGTGTAGAGGTGATCCTGTAGGAAGAGTTTAGTAAGAGTGTAGTGGAGGTGAAGAGAGTTTCTGATAGAGTGATGAACATGAAGCTGGAAGTTGAACGATAAATGTCATCAGTGCCTATGCTCCTTAAGTTGTGAGATGGAGAAGAAAAAATTCTGGAGTGAGGGCAGATTGGGGCAAACTTTAATGGGCATGTTGGTGAAGGGAACAGAGGTGATGAGGAGGTGATGGGTAGGTATGGCCTGAAGGAGAGGAATGTGGAAGGGCAGATGGTGATAGATTTTGCTAAAAGGATGGAAATGGCAGTGGTAAATTCTTATTTTAAGAAGAAGGAGGATCATAGGGTGACAGAGAAAATGACAGAGAGAGAAGAGTTGATGATGTGGAGATGGTAAACTAGGAAGTGGACAGAAAAGAGGAAATTAAAGCAATGATTAAGAGGATGAAGAGTGGTAAGTCGATTGGACCAGATGACATACCAGTAGAAGCATAGAGATGTTTGAGGATAGAACCGGCAGAAAGGAGGAAAAGAGGAAGACCAAGGAGGAGGTTTATGGGTGTGCTGAGACATGCAGGTAGTTGGTTTGAATGAGGCACATGTAGAGGACCAAGTAGTATGGAGACAGATGGTCTGCTGTGGCAACCCCTAATGGGAGCAGCTGAAAGAAAAAAAAGATTTATGCTATAACAGCTTTCCATTTCCATGTCTCTTGAAATTATCAAGAAAAATAAATGCAGTTTATGCTACTGAGAAAGCATAAAGATCTGTCCACTCTCTTGATGACTCATGGTGGGAATATTTCAACAAAGCATGCATAGCTAAAATTACTTCATAAATGTTAAATGAACATGTCTTTACATTACAACTTCACCATATCAGTGATTACATGTTTTGTTTTTCTATCAACCCATTACAACAACAACAGTGTGATGTGGTGCATCTGATATACAAAAATGTATTAACACGAGAGCCTATTAGAAAGAATGCATTAACATAAACCTGTGATTTGGGCTAATGCCTGAACTGCTCTCATGGCTGTGTTGTTACAGAGAACTAATTGACACCTTCAGATCAATACAGTTTAGAATTCAACAGCTGTGAATTAAAAAAAAATTCATTTATTATTGTTCTAATGAATACAATACAATTGTTTGCTTGTTTGATGTAAAAATGAAAGCAACACATTTTATTTAAGAGAATAATCCAAAAATACATGAAGTCTACTATTTTCACTGTGGTTCATTTGAAAATGATGCTCATGGACCCATTACTCAAACAACTCATTGTATTACAGTGAGGTCAGAGAATAGAGAATTAATCTTGCGTGCAATCCCCCCTCTGTCATCAACAGAATATATCATGCATGGGGGGGGTCTAAAACAAGGAGCTCCTCCCTCTATGACTCATTAAGCATGCTGATGTGACCTTGCTTCTATTTTAATCCCATTACCAGAACGGATCATTCACACAGGATACACATAATTCCAGCACTGGTCATGATGTCATGGCAAAGTGTATTTCCAATCTCCATTCTTACCTGGTAAAGTCTATATCATATTTATTCCAGTCAGATAATGATTCATCGCTTCAAAGGGTGTAATTTTTACCAACATTCTTGCGGATCATTTTTCCACAGTAATGGAGCTGTACCATAAAGCTCAGAATAAAAGGCCTGACTGATCGAATGTGTGTTTAAAAAAACAGCCTATTTGTTTGCCGAGGCTATTACTTGATGAAGTCAGTAGAAATGATATACTTTGATTAAATGCAGGGAAAATTAATTCTTATTGGTTAATTCCTATTGGTTTCTATTGGTTTAATGGTTCCCTATTAATTCCTATTAAGAAATATAGGCTTTAAAGTATATCCCGAATTCCTGTAGTCTTTTGATAAAATCTTAATTTTATAAGAAATATTGTTTGTTATGTATTTTTATAGTTTTATAGTGAGAACGTTCTTTGCATGTATTTTGCATATAATAGAATACTTTTGATTTGAAGTGTAAAAAAGAGAAATAACTATTTTGCATTTTTACAATGTATTAGCACAACAATTATTATTATTATTATTATTATTATTATTGTTTTTATTATTATTAATAATAATATTGCTATTATAGTGAACTAATTAACTTTTACAACTGAAAAGGCATAAATAAGATTATAGCAAAACAAATTGTTATTTTCTTATAACCTTCAAATTTGCATTTAAACACGTGCATTCTTTGTCACAACTGTGGCTTCATAAACTCATTAAAGCAACTCTGAAACCCAATAAAGTCATTATTCTAAGTTCCCCCTGCTCATTATGTGGTTTCTTCACCACAATCATCCCTCTTTTCACACTCAGCTGCTCTCTCATTCCCATGTGTGTGTTCCCTTCTTCCCAGCCCTCTGCTTTTGTCTTTCTGTTTTCACAGCTTGCCCACTGTGCTTCTGTCCTCACTCACACCTCTATTGTAATGCAGGACAGCTCTTGGGGAACTGTAATCTTGGACTGCAGTGGAGCTCTTCACACCTGGGTGCAACCTCCCAAACACACACATGCGCACACATACACACATACTGCTGGACCCCCTGTGGATTCTGGAGCTGTCAGTGCTTCACTCAGATATCTGCAGTGACCTACTGTGGCGCCTTCCTGGGAGAACAAGAGAACTAGAAGGATGAGATGATTTCTTTAGGTGAACAGACACACACACACACACACACACACACACACACACACACACACACACACACTTACTCAGGGTGATGTCATTAGATGCAATGATAGCATGTCTGAGGAAATGGAGAGGTCTGTCTGTCCCCTGAAATCTGGTTACAGAACCGCACAAGGCAAATCATAGTCAAATTAAGAGGTTAATGTCTTATTTATATTTTAGCAAACACCCTTTATCCAGCCCATTGACTTATAGAAGCACTTTATATCCTCTTTCAAAATCATGCTCGTGCTGGCACAAATACTGAAAGTTAGGGTCTAAAAGATATAGGTACACAGCAACGAAATGTAGTTAATCATCACCCAGAAGGGCAAATAGTAGCAATTGTGCAAACTTACAAGAGATACATATGTAAATATATGTACAGCATATAATGTATATTTGTAAATATATGTTCAGCAAATAAATATAAAGGCTATGGCAGTGAAAATGTGCAGAAGCTGTTGAGTGATCATAGTGATAAGAGTAATTAGTACTTGTTTAACAATTACTGGAAAGATAAAGTCTATGAAGAGAAGTGACAGCTAAACACACAGAAAATACCCAGTGCCTGTTTTCCTTGTATCTTACAGGATCAAGGTCAACATGAGACTCAAAGAGAAGATCTTTTAAAACAAAGTTCGATGTAAAGTGACTTCAGCGGGAAAACCGATCAGTTTGATTCTGGCTTTGTTACCATGTATCAGTGTTTTAAATCTTATTGTCAGAAGTGCTGCTGTTTACTGAATGAAGAAATCAATGGTGCTGTGTGTAATACTTATTTAAACTTACTTTACAGTTGCATTTTTTTAATCTAATTTAAGAAGCTGGGGATTCCTTAAATGAAATATATATAATAAAAACATAAAACATAAAACATATATAATTGCATATACACTCTGATAGGTTCTGTAATATAAACAACCAGATTATAACAACGAATACAAATGAACAATGCACTGGTTTATTTTAAAAAATGTGTTGGTGTTTTACAAAGAACTTTTTATTGTGTGTGTTATTTCATACTGTGTGTGATATTGAAACATTTCTATATCTATCTATCTATTTATTTTTCTAATTTTTAGTACCTGAATCCTAAAATAAAGTGCACCCTGAGTTTTCAGTCATACTAAAAATATACAAGGTTTTTAAACCTTGTTATAAGGTCATAGTATTATAATTATAGTACAAGTGCAGCAACATTAGCTTACTACTACTTTTACAACTACTTGTTTTGTTAATAGTTATTTATTGAATAATCTTAAGCAGAACATTATACTGGGCTTTCCAGTGACAACACATCAATCACAAACTCTTCAAACATGAAACACTGTCATGGAGATATCTGTGCAACCTCGGATAACCATCAGTAAAGGCTATACACAGTCGTTCAGATCATGTGGAACGTGTCACTGTGTGCGGACGTGAAGAAGAGGAGGTTTAAACTCATGTGCCCTCAGGCCTCAAAAACCCTGTGTTTTTTTCCACTGGTCACTTAAGGCCATGTGTAAAGAAAAAACAATTGATTTATGCTCATGAGAGTTTAGTGGCTATGAACACACAACCTAAGAGCCATTTTCAGGACTTCTGTTGTAGACAAAGGTGTAGATGCTGTCTTTGTTATTTTTTTTTGTTCATTTGTTTATTTGTTTTTTTTTTTGTAGGGATGGACGGATAAGGCCTGTGTCCAGTGTAGGGTGCCACCCTGTGACCTTGTAAAAGAAAACCCATGCAAAATTAATGTGAGAAACATGAGCGTACTGTTTTGTTTTGGCCATTTGAAAGCTCTTGGGGTCATAAATTATGTTCACTCAATCCTCTCCTCCTCCTCCTCCTCCTCCTCCTCCTCCTCCTCCTTCTCCTCTTCCTCCATGAAGGCATGCGCTCAATTAAAGTTTAGTGCCATAGGCTCAGGTGACTGCATTCTGATTTATAACAGAGCATATTGTAAGATATGGAAGGTATGGAAGATATGGAAGGTAAGAACATTGCCAAGTAAGTTTTATACTGGGCACATAAGAATTCCATGACCTCATCACTCAACTACATCTATCACAACCACAGAGATCACCAGATGCAACAAAATAAGCTGAGGGGAGTTATCTAGAGGCATAAACTTCCATCTTTATTACTGGGAAAAAAAATTCTGAAAACATTTCTGCATTTGCTTCCAACAAGAGAGAATAATCTATTAGATGTTGACAAAAAAAATGCAAGACTTTAAAAAAAATTATATGTGTTTATAGAAAATACTTATTAATTAACAAATAAAGACAGAGACATGAGAGAGCCCTTTAAATCAAATAAAGCAACAAAAACCTGGAACCTACCCAAGAGGTAATTAATCATTTATTTATTGATTTATTGTGAGATTACATTTCACACAGATTTACATGGATGAAAATAGTATCAATCAATAAAGCAGTCAGTTAAATCCAAAATAAGAGCGCAGCTGAGGTAATATATTCCCAGAAACACTGAGGGTGAGGTAGGAATAAACTCTGAATGGAACACCATACACACACACATTCATAGTTAGGGGCAATCTGCTGAGCCAAGCCACCTACTAGCATGTCTTTGCAACATTGAGGGGAAGAAAAAGAAACAGACAGCTGTGATCGTTGAGATGGCTACTGTTCTACCATGCCCCTTAAATTGCCAACTTTAAATATACAGTGCATTCAGAAAGTATTCATAAGCCCTTCACATTTTTCAGTTTTTTTATGTTATGTTTTCCTCATTAATCAACACTCAGTACCCCATAGAAAATTATAGAAATGTCTGTTATTTTTCTTAATTAAAAAAAACTCAAATATCACATGTATATAAATATTCAGACCCTTGTAAATTACCTCTTTCTCTTGATCACTGCTGAGATGTTTCTACACCTTGATTAGAGTCCATCTGTTGAAAAGTGAAATTGCTTGGACATGGAAATTGCTTGGACATGATTTAGGAAGGCACACACCTCTCTGTAGAGAGCCTCACAGCTGACAATGCACATCAGAGCAAAAACCAAACCGGGTCAAAGAAAATGCCTGCAGAGCTCAGAGACTTAATAAAAAGCACAGATTTGGGGAAGGCTGCAAACAATTGCTGCTGCACTGATGATTCTGGGCTTTATGCCAGAGTGGCTAGATGGAAGCCTCTCCTCTGTGAATAATCAATGGAAGCCTGCTTGGAGTTTGCAAAAAGGCACCTGGAGGACTCTCAGACGGTGTGGAATAAGATTATCTCACACTTGCTACCAATTCAGCACTACTTTATAGTGGACAAACCGGCTACCCAAACACATCTCCACACGCATGCACTCACTAAGCTTTCCCCCGAGTTCACCAGTCACTGGGAGATAGCACACTGATCAGTCCCATCAGCCACACATGTGCTTCTCACTTGTTACTTCCAACTTCGCCCTCATTTCACTCTTGTCCAGCCGTCGCTGCTAGAGTTATGTCTAGAGAAAACCATTCACTGCTCATAACCTGCCCAAAACCATCCCAAAAGAGAAGCCTGGTGGTGGCAGCATCTTGGAAGGTGTGTTTTTCTACATCATAGACTTGGCAACTGGTCTGGTTAAGGGAATGCTGAATGAAGCAAAGATTTTGTTTATGATTATAATTTTTTAAATGACAGACATTTCTAGAATTCTGTGTTCAAATCTGTCATTATGGGGTGCTCAGTGTAGACTGATGAGAAAAAAAATTGAAGGATTGTAGTATCAGGCAGCAACATAACAAAATTAAAAAATAGGGTCATAATCCATTCTGAATGCATTGTAATATAGTGTGTGTGTGTGTGTGTGTGTGTGTGTGTGTGTGTGTGTGTGTGTGTGTGTGTGTGTGTGTGTGTGAATTTAAATTATTTTGGAAATGAACCATGCTTATTCAATGCCTGTAAAACATGGAAAACAATCGTTCCCACACAAGTCTCTGTTTTCCTGTCTCTTGAAGTTATTAAGACAAAACAATACAGTGTGTCACAGAGAAACCGCAAAACACCCCCTGTCCTGAACACATTCTTGTATTGAAAAACAGCTTTGACTTTAACTTTGAGAAATCATGACACTGGAGAGTCTTACCATAATCATCAGAAACATATGAACTTTTTTTTTATTGTTGAGAGCATCTGCCATTCAAACCCCTAATTCACTTCATGTTGCTGCTGAGAAATATAATATAATATAATATAATATAATATAATATAATATATATATATATATATATATATATATATATATATATATATATATATATATATATATATATATATACGTGTAATGGTTAACATATTCATAAAAGGAGAAATATTGAATACTGCATATTAAGGGATTGAGTAAATAAATGATGGAAGGAATGAAGACATTTGTTAAATTATGCTGAAATAAGTAAAACAGTTAAGTAGATTGTGGAAGAGCGAGTGGGAGGGAGGAAAAAGGACAGCCACAACAGTTCGGTTCACCGGCGTCACCGCCGTTCTTTATTGAATGCATTTAACTATATCACACTGGTGTCTGGTCGCTCAGTGCTCGTACGGCACTACTGGCGCGCGCACGCACACACACACACACGCCTCCGCTCCCTCGGCTTTTATGCACCTCCTGATCACTGAAAAGAAAGCACAGACATCAGGTTTTATTAGTTGCAGGTGAGGCAAATCCCCGCTTACCTGCGTCCTGCCTCGCCCCCCATTCACAAACCGACGCTCGGCCACGCCCCCGCTGCCACATAGATTATACTAAATTAAATATTAAATGGGAAACACACACACACACACACACACACACACACACACAATTATGAACACATATCTGTATATCAGCACAGATCTAACAATTATTTAATGTTGTGTAATCAATTTCATTTGTGCCTATTTAATCAATTGTGCAATTTAATCAATTTAGTGTATCGCATTACATCTATTTTATTTTTATATATTTTATTTTATGAAATATTATATAATATTATTTTATATATTATTTAACCTAGTTGGCATTTTAATTAAAATTGTTTTTTTAAATGTGAATTGTTGTTCACAAATGTTATAATAATAATAATAATAATTAAAATAGTTATTAATAATTCATTTTATTTAAACCAACATATATTAATATCAATAATGATAATATTAATAATAATGATTTAAAAACTGAGGTACGTGTATGTATAGATAGATAGATGATTTCATTTACTTAACAAAAGGTGCAGTAGAAGCAGCAATTACACAAGACCTGTTTTTTTTTAGCATTTTAAAAGGATCTGCTTGCACTGACAATGTGTGTATGTAAAGCAAAAAAAGCTAATACTGAATTTACCACAACTAAAAAAAATATTTATGGTTGTCATTAGCATTAGCATATTTTTCAATTATATTTTTGTCAATTAAAACTTGATGATTTGATGATTTCATACTTTAAATAACTATAGATGTAAAGTCAGGACACTTTCTGAATGTTTATAAATGTTCCTACAACATAGTTATCTGTGGGAACTATTAACACTACACTACCCATAAACGTTTTCTGTCAACCTAATAGTGACATTGTGCTTATTAATGTCTGATATATGTTAACGCCTTATTTCCTGAATGATTTATTCTTATTTTTGTGAGCCTTTGCCAAATTGTTAACCTGTATATTGTGCAAGAAGAGCCCAGTGCTTCTCTTTGATCTGAGCTTGCAATTTTAATGCATGTTGTTTAATTAATGTGTAATTAATGTTCTTATTAAGCGTAAGCTCATCCTGTCTGTGATAATGCGAGGTTGTTCACTGTGCCTTCTGCCTCTTTGTTCATTTGTGTTATAACTAAATTATTAGGTATCGATAATTAATCACTAGGAACGTTTACACAATATGAAACCATTGTTTGATTTATTAGCACATGATTGGCCCAAAATTAACCTCT
This sequence comes from Silurus meridionalis, assembly GCF_014805685.1. Taxonomy (NCBI): domain Eukaryota; kingdom Metazoa; phylum Chordata; class Actinopteri; order Siluriformes; family Siluridae; genus Silurus; species Silurus meridionalis. Next base: position 8,066,601 of record NC_060891.1, on the reverse strand, counting down.
TAACAAATTATATTAACCTGCTGATCTTTTGAGCTACCAGTCCAGGCCTGCATGGTTGGGCAAGCAGGGACTGGGATTAGGAGTAATGTAATTGAGCAGTGGTAAGGAATTTTGCTGTGTGTGTGTGTGTGTGTGTGTGTGTGTGTGTGTGTGTGTGTGTGTGTGTGTGTGTTTGTGAGGTAGGAAGCACCAGTTATCTGTGGCACTGGGTTATTTATTTATTTTTTTCTAGCAAAAGCAGCTTATTTTTGCCATTGTGTTACAAGCATTAAACATGCTGAACATTTTTTGATTTTTGTGCAATAACTATATGACCAAGCATGATTGCAATACCTGGTAATTGAAAAACTCAAGTGAAGTTAAAGATTCATTTCAAAAGTACGTTTTTCTCTAGGGTTTATTTCCTGTCAAGGTTTTATAAAGTGTCTGTGTAGAATTTAAATATAATTTAGCTGAATTGAAAACCGTCTTTTTGGCTCATTACATTCTGTCTAAGTGATTAATATCCGATAACTGACAGCAGTGTCATTAATATCAGCGAATGACATCACCCTTGTTTTGCCAGGATCAATTTGTCTTGCTTTGTGTGTAATTGGTCTTTGTCAATAAAAAGCTAAATCAATTCATGTTAGCATGCATGGCCACTCTTCCCATGAAACCCTTTTTAATGTTATACTGCACTGTCACCTTCTCAACCTTAAATGTGTTTACAAATACTAAATAGCAAGTGGATTTCCAGACCACATGTTTCATCAGTCATTCAATGCTTTATGGTATTGTGTAGATTTGATTTATTTGATGATCACATGGCCACACTATTACAGAGATTAAATAGGTTTATAGTGATGATTATTTTTAGCACTTTGAGGTTGGGAAGCGGGTGAAGGTTGACATTAAATCTTATATTTGTTTTAGGAGTGTGCAGCCTGGTCCTAACAACCACCATTTTTTATTTTATAACTGACAGCAATGCCCCCACTGTCCATTCAATACTTTCTTGTTACTAATTTGTATCCCTCCCCCTTTTTTAAATGCACTTCATACAGGAAGGAAATTAATGAAGAATATAAAAACAGTATTACATGTTTGTACTTGCTGAATGTTTGATCCTGTTTGAATCAGTTCTAAAGTGGAAACAGGGAATTTTTCTGATTATAATGATAATTCTGTAAATCCTACACAGCATTCATACACTTAAGAAAGAGAATAAGAGTGAGAAGTGTATTCTCACTAACACAAATCTTAAGCAGTCATAAGGATAAACCTCGAAACATAATACCATCAACACCTAGTGGCAGACACATTAAAACCCTCAAATTCTTGGGGATGTTGTGACAGATAATCCTCTGTTGCATACTTTCAATCTCAGACATCATATTATCTTATATTCATTAAAATATTCATATTTGTTTAAACATATCTTGTTGTTTTTTAACTAATAATATTTATTATTATATGAAAAAAATTTGTTTTCTTCCAATCTATCTTATATAAATGTGTTTTATGTTTTATAATTGGAACACAAGATTATTAAATCTAAGTAATATTTCTGACAATGAAAATTTTATTTACCGTTCATGAGCACTGATTCACATTTAGGGGTTATTTAGCTGTGTATTTAGGAGTTTGGAACCTGGAAACCAGAAAACCCAGACGAAATCCAGGTAATTTATAATTTAATTGTGAAGATGGTGGCACTTATTTTGAATCCTGCACTATACACCAAGTATCACACTTTACTTGAACTGAGGATATATACTTCGTGGAGCACAAATTATGTAAATGCAACTTAAAAAAAAGGTTTTCATGCATATAGAATGTTTCAAATGCATTTTAGATTAGATTAGATTAGATTAGATTAGATTAGATTAGATTAGATTAGATTAGATTAGAATTAGAATTAGGTACAAAGCCAATGAAACAGTTATAGTGACAGAATACAACATTTGATGCAATGTTAATATGCATTGTATTTAATTTATACTTCAATTGTTAAATGCTCTTAGGATAGATAGATAGATAGATAGATAGATAGATAGATAGATAGATAGATAGATAGATAGATAGATAGATAGATAGATAGATAGACAGACAGACAGACAGACAGACAGACAGACAGACAGACAGACAGACAGATAGATAGATAGATAGATAGACGTTAATGAACAGTTGCAATTAGTGATTAGTCATTAGAAACAGTTGCAATTATATGTTATTATGAATATTAATTAGTGTCATTAGAAATGGTGATTAGGGATTATTAATTAGGAACAGCAGTGATGGGGTCAGTCATTTGGAAGATGGGTAATCAGGGATTAGTTAATATGCATCATGTTTATTAGGGATATAGGAATTGGTTGTGGGAAATATAGACGTGTGCTATATATATATATATATATATATATATATATATGAGCAACACGATTTCGTGTGATTTTACTGCCCCCTATTGTGCAAAAGATTGTATTATACAACCTGAGTATGTAAAGAAGGATGTATTATGTATGTTGTTAACCTGGTTGTACTTCTTACATAATTTTTTTTTTTTGGAAACGTGTCTAAACATTTATTAAATGTAAAGCTTAGAGGAGTTACATGTGTATGTTTGGAATGTGTATGTTCATGTATGAGGAGTATCTTCTTCTTTCGGCTTCTCCCATTAGAAGTCGCCACAGCGGATTATCCGTCTCCATACCCCTCTGTCCTCTACATCTGCCTCTTTCAAACCAACCACCTGCATATCTTCCCTTACCACATCCATAAACCCCCTTCTTGGTCTTCCTCTTTTCCTCTTTCCTATTGGCTCCATCCTCAGCATTCTCCTACCGATATAACCCATGTCTATCATGTCCACCCCCCTATTCTCACCACAAATCACAATATCATCCACAAAAATCATAGTCCATGGGGACTCCTGTCTGACCTCGTCCGTCAACCTGTCCATCACCACTGCAAATAGGAAAGGGCCCAGAGCTGATCCTTGATGCAGACCAACCTCCACCTTAAACCAGTCTGTCATTCATACTGCACACTTTACTGCTGTCACACTGTCCTCATACATGTCCTGCACCACCCTCACATACGTCTCTGACACACCTGACTTTCTTATACAATACCACAACTCCTCTCTCGGTTGTACGCTTTCTCTAAATCTACAAACAATGTATGAGGAGTATAAGTTTTTTGAAAACAGGGTATGCTTTATATTCTGCTTAAATAGTTGTAAAACCAGACTTGATTCTGAGCCGAGTGTGAAACGACATTATTTTGCACTCTAAGTAGTGCATCAATGGATGCAGTAAAAAACTATTTGTACATCAGCCATACCACCTCTAGGTTATGTATAACCTAGTTCCCTGAGGGAACGAGACGCTGCGTCTGAACATTTCAGGAACGCAACATATTAAGCCGAAACCTCAGCTTCTTCATGTGAGCGGGAACGATAAACCAATCATCGATATAATTAAGGACACGGATGCCCTGAAGTCTCAGGGGAGCCAGAGCCACATCGACACTTTGTGAAGGTGCGGGGTGACAGGGCAAGGCCAAATAGAAGAACCCGATATTGGAATGCTTTGACCCCAAAAGCAAAACTCAGGAACTTCCTGTGAGAAGGGAGGATGGGTATGTGTATGCATCCTTCAGATCTATTGTGACAAACCAATCCTCAGATCTGATCTGAAACACGACCTGCTTAAGGGTGAGCCCCCTGAACCGGAGCCTCATTAAAGAGCGGTTCAGCTGATGTAGATCTCGGATAGGTCTAACCCACTGTCCTTTTTGGGAACTATGAAGTACAGGCTGTGGAACCTGGACTCTTTGTCTGACGGAGGGACCACCTCCATGGCCTCCTTCTTCAGGAGAATATCTTCTTCTTGTTCCAGGACCAGAGCCTGCTTGCTTCTCACCAGAGTGAGAGAGAGCCTGTTGAACCGTAGCGTAGCCTCACTCTACAGTAGGCAGGACCCACAGGAACACATCTGGCAAGGCCCTCCAGGCTGCCAGGTTCTCCCTTAAGGGTATCAGTCTCTCAATGACTGACCTTCGGGGTGTGCAGAGCCGGGGCAGTGCCCAAATGCCGCTCTGGAAACGAGACCTCCTGGTCCACAATGATGCCGGGCGGAACAGAAGGAGGGAGCTCGGTGGAGCTGGCCCTGCCCTGAAGCACATTTCGTGGCAGGGTTAACAAACAAGGGTCCCTGAAGGGGCTGGGAGGAAACGGGCATCGAGAAAAGCGATGCTACATGCCCCCCCCGGTCATCCCTCCACAGGTCAGGTCAGGACCTTTTTGGTCACGACGCTCTGTCTTTGCACTTGGCCATACGGTGGGTCTCAGAAAACTGTCCACCCAAAGAATGCAAACACCCAGCGGCCTGACCTGCTGAAGGCGTAAGCCTTACCCACCAGTGCCGAGGTAGTGCACAGGGGCTTGGTGGGTAATGTCGGGGGTTTTAGGTGAAGATGCCACACCCGGTAAGGGATAGCGTGTTAGCGTCTCTTCAGCCCATGGCATGACAGAGAGAAGCACACAGCCGAAACGTGTGCTTGGTTTTCTTAAATGCCTTTTTTTTGACAAACAGACAAACATTAAATTCACACAGAGCGCTTCATGAACAAAACAGAAGCTGATGCAGTCTTCTCTCCAGGTGCACTTTATACTCCCTGGTTGTGACAGCCTGTCTGCACATTTTGACTGATTAGACTCATTACTCAGAGCATGGACAACGCAGTCACGTTCCCAAATCGTTCCGACGCATCTCGAATTCTGAAAGGGACCGATGTTGAGGCTCGGCTGTAACTCCTTGACGGTAGGTGGCGATCTTGTTTTAATTTGCCTTTATTGAGTGAGGCAGGATAGAAGAAGTCGTTTGGCAACATCAACAAGAGGAGACATGTCTGTGATTTGTTCATGCCGTATGTCAAAACATTGCTGGCAGACTGAGAATTTAACCCCGATATTATCTGTAAATGTGGCGTGATTGTATCTCGGGTCAGACTCAGTGTAAGTAGTGTGTGGTTAAGGACAGATGCGGTGTGTAAGCGGTGGGCACTGACAGGCTAGTTTACTGACTCCAGCGCACAAACGCAGTGCTGTGAAAACGTTTGGCATTTAATCCGATTTTATTTTCTGATGTAATGATCGTGTGGACAAGCACAATTCTTCTTTCAGTGTGGAGGCTTTAAAAGTGTAACCAGTGTGACATGCTAGATATTAGTGGAACTAAATGGCCAAGGGATTGCTGCTGAACATTTTTAGCTAACTGTGAACATGAAATGATCTGACAGGTGGGAAATGAGATCGCTGTAACCGTGTTTGAAGGTTATAAAGATAATGCATTATCACAAAGTCTCTAGATGAAATTATGGACTTGAATTGCTCATTTATTTAATCCTCATGACCTTTTTCCCCCCTATATCCGTTCCATGAAGAAGGAGATACATGGAATCTCATGGCATACATGGCCTTTCTGAAAGAGGAATAGACAGAAAGCAGCGAGAAGAAATGAGCTGTGGGGAATATAGACATGTGCTGAGCAGCTCTGATTCTGTGCATGGGCCTTACACACTAATTGTTAGGTGAACAAACCCAAAACTCATGAGTGAGAGAACCACACTGAGTGCAGGATGTTTGCTCACATCTGCTAATGGTTTGTTTGATTCACCAGTAGTGATTAAAGCTCTACTGAGTTGTATTGCATACGCCTCTGACTACAGTGTCGCAATACCAGTTTGTCAACAGTTGTGTGGAATGTTTTTTTTTGTAATGAATGTAATGTAATGCATTATGTTTTGCAGTAGTTTATTACTGAAGAGAAGTTTTACACACACCCCTATTTACTGTAAATCACTGAATATAAGGGTACAACAAACAATTCCATTGATTTCAGCAAAGCACATTCGAGCAAAGCACATAGGGACTGTTGTAGCAGCAGTGTGCAGAAAATTTGTAAGAGGATGTAAGAAGTAATAAGATGCACGATGCTATAGTCTGAGCTTAAATCAGCTGTACTCATTTCTTATTGTCATTTTTGGTGCTCTTCTATGTGGTTCCACAAAAGTGCAAGGAAAGCTTAAAGTAGAACATTTGTTACAAGATGTTACCTTACTTACAATAAAATGAATTGTCACTGTTGTCATTTTTCAGTATGCAGAAGGATCTAATAACCATGGCATCTCAACCACCCTGTCCGCCTCTGAGGGAATTCTGCCCTCTTTACTACCTGCTCAACTCCATCCCTGCAAAAGTTCAGAAAGGCTTCCGCTCCATCCTCGTCTATCTCACAGCTCTGGACAGTAACAGTGACTACATCGCGGTGGGCAGCAGCATCGGCATGCTCTACCTTTACTGCAGGAGAGTAAACCAGATGAATAAGTACAACTTGGAGGTACGACCATTCGCTTATTCACACATTCATGTGTTACTGCTTTGGTTTCATGTTTTGAGTAAGCTTGTTTCTGTGTGTCTGACTTGAACAGGGGAAACGTGAGGCGATTACAGTAGTGAAGCTGCTGAGCTGCTTTGATGACCTAGTGGCTGTCGGTACGGCTTCAGGCCGAGTTGCTCTCTTTCAGCTGGTTTCGCAGCTTCCAGGCAGAAATAAACAGGTATTCAGGGTCTGCTGGAACATTTTGTAATTACTGAGTAATTAATAAATTTTTAATAATGCTTATAGTTGTGGTAATTCAGTAATGTACATTACTCTAGTATATAGTATATAAATAAGACTAGTTTATCAGACTATCAATTCCAAACCAGACCAAGTTTGCTATATCGATCCACACTGTGTTGGTGTGATGAGGATAACTCTGCCAAGTGAAATATTTCCATCAACAGCATGTCCAGAAGTATTTTCTTCCTTTTGCACAATGGCAATTGGACAACACTAAATGTATTTTGTATTAAATAGAAAACTGAATACTTTATTTGTATACAAGTGCAAAAAAAGTCATGAAGCATCCGTGAAACAATTTCAGTCACCACTGCTAGAACAATTTTCTTATACCAGTCTCTTTTCTCGTATGTCTTGTTGTAAAGTTGTAAAACGCAAATAATAATGCAGCTTGTCATGTTTAGTTTAGGACTTGATCAGAAGCTTGTAAATTTAAATCCCAAATCTATTAAGGTGCCACTGCTGGGCCCTTGAAACAAGGCCCTTAACCCTGAACTGCTCAGTTCTATAAAAGTCACACTGAGTAAGTGCGTCTGCCAAATGCCGTGAAGGTAAATTATAAAACGCTGATACTGGAGACTCCTGAAAAATATTACATAAACGTCTACTCAAAGTCAAATTTGATCTGTTCATACCGAGCATCTTCAAATATTTTACAATTATTATTTTTTTCTTTTCCATTTACTCATGTATTTATTTATTTATTTATTTATTATTTTTAACTCCCTTAAATATAGCATTTATAGCTTATATGGCATTAAAGAATAAAACACCATACATTCACCTGTGTGAGTATTTAATATAAAAACGACAACATGAAAATCTGAGCATTAACATTAACCTGTCCTAATTCTGCTACAAATAAGAGCTCAACAATCAGTTTTCTGTTTTTATAATTATTGTTAGGTTTCATGAATTTAATGGTTATAGTGTGTAAATCTTTTTTTTTTTTTTTTTTGCAGTTGAGACGCTTTGACGTAGTCGGCCTACACAAGAGCACAGTGACGACGTTAGCATGGAGTGCTAATGGCATGAAACTCTTCTCTGGTGATGATAAAGGGAAAGTGGTTTATTCTGCTGTGGATCTGGACCAGGTGAGAATCTGTCATTTTCTGGAAAAAGCCCAGGATTTCTCATAGATAGTAATATTTTACAAATAAATTACTGCATATAAATCATATTAATTTGCGAATATGTTTAGCAGGATGCAGTGATTTACAGACTATAATGATTTTTGCCAAAATTTTGTTTAATCTTTCAGTATTGATTATCTGAATTACACCATTCAATTTTGCTTTGTATCATATTGATGTTTGCTCATCTATTTTGGCAACACCATCATGCACGAGTGTACGGGAAAGAATAGTATACCAAAAAGAAATCTTCCCACAAACATTCCTTCAGAATGGTTCAGAAACATTACTGATTGATCGTAATCACTTTAACAGGATACAACTGATCAAATGAAATAATAACAGCATTTTTTCTGTTCTAAACAATTCATTAGTGAAATGACATCATAAAGCAAATTTACATTTATAATCTGTCAGTGTTGGAGGAAGTACAAAAAGCATGTAGTTGAGTAAAAGATACAGTAAAATATTATTACATTAAAAGTAAAAGTGCTCTCTTTAACTTTCACTTGAGTAAAAGTACAAAAGTATTTGCCTTCAAATGTACTCAAGTATCCAAAGTACTATGATTTATTATGGCTATAATGTTCTTTTTATCATTTTTGTCACAAGACTCTTCCTCAATCTTCCTCAACTGAAAAGGCTTTTGTTACTCTCAGCACATCATTCATTAATATAATCATATGAATGAGTCAAACTGATTGATATCTTATAATTTATCATGAACCCAAAACTTTGATTTCAGGGTGTTGTTAGAGGCAGGGGTTTGTCTCATCATCGTCTGAATTGCACTGTAGTGTTTGTTTAAATGCACTGATGCTTGAGCGTCTTCCATGTAGGTCTAAAAGAACTCCTAGGCTTATTCAAGTAATTTAAATGCAAAAAAAGCATTAAGGCAAATTAATATGTTTCCCCCACGGACCATTATTACTGAGACACCACCTGCTTAACCACTGCTTAAAATGGACCGCACTGGGTCTCATTTAAACACATGGTACCCACAAAAGGGGGCTGGAAAGGTGTGTACCTATTATTATTATTATTATTATTATTATTATTATTATTATTATTATTAAAGTAATTTTAAGTTTATTTTTATATATTTATTTATGCTTCTTTTGTTATATATTTGCTTTTTGATGTAATATGCCAATTAAATGCACTAAATCGGTTTAGTTTTCACAGATATTCTTGTTTGTAATTTCAGCAATAAAATGTAATTTAAAAAAAAAAAAGGAAACAAATCACTTGTTCATTTTAAGAGACCCATCTTATTTTCTCTTGCATATTTAGTATTGCTCTCCAATTTAAAGTAAAGTACTTCTTATCTAATTACTCGCTTAATCAGTGGACTAATAGGTAGAATACTTGATTACTAAAATAATCGATAACAGCAGCCCTGTCCCATGTGTTGAAGACCATGTGGGCAAAAAAGAATCAACACAGAATTTTTATTGATCACTGAGGGTTATGACAACTGATCAGTTATGTGAATATTTACACAAGAAATTTAATGGAAATGGAAAAAGGAACAACAGTGGCATTGTCAGGTTTGTGATATTAGACTTGAGCACCCAACTTATCAAGTTCAGCATTTCTTTTGCCTTTTAAGTAGAAAGATAATATTACGGAATGTGATCATTAAAAGACTTCTCTCTGCTCCACTTAAACAATAACACTAATCTCATTCCCACTCTGTCATGATGAAAATTGTTAGCATTTTTATTTTTATACTGTTTGAATTTTTTGCTAACCAAAAGTATAATTTCTGACTGTAATGTCTACTTATTAATCCCTAACTGTAACGCATGTGTCCCAGGGTGTGTGCAACCCAGTGGTGCTGTTAGAAGAGCCGTCAGCTATAGTTCAGCTGGAATACAATCAGAAAGTGCTTCTTATTTCTACCTGTCAGCGCTCTCTCGTGTTTAACACCCAAGAACAATCTCTCCAGCAGCTGGGCACCAAACCCAGAAAAAGGTAAGACTAGCTAAGTCTACCATGCTTCTTCATGTAGATGTTATTGCATAGTAAGGGGCCAATGCTTTATAGCATTAAAGGAACGTTGCTGTTTTGAAAGTATTTCTTTCAAACATATTTGCTCAGAATGTATTTAAACTTCTGAGCTTTGTAACACTTTATTGCCTTATAATTACATTGCACACACAAACACATACACGCGTCATTTTAATCTATTTGATTTATAACCTAATATATATATGAAAATCTGAAGTGTTCTGAATAATTTTAACATTAGTTCAATGCACTAGCTGTACAGTGGGGGAAATAATGATTTGATCCCCTGCTCATTTTGTGAGTTTACCCCTGAACAGTCTAACATTATATTGGTAGGTTTATTTTAACAGAGAGAGAAAGAATATTAAATAAATACAGAAAAAGAAACATTAAAAAAATAAATGTGTATTTGATCAAGTGAAATAAGTATTTGATCCCGTACCAAATTAGCAAGAATTCTGACTCCCACAGACTTAAATGAGTCCTGTACCTTTAAGAAAGAACTCCTAATATCAACTCATGACGTGTATAAAAGACAACAGTCGCAGAATCAACCTCTTCCATTCAAACCTCCTCACAATCATGGGAAAGACCAAAGAGCAGTCAGCAGATGTCAGGGACAAGATTGAGACCTGCACAAGGCTGGAATGGGCGACAAGACCGTCAGATTGTTGTCATGGTTGTATGTTTTGGGTTATTGTCATGCTGAAAGACCCATCCACCACCCATCTTTAGTGTTCTGGCTGAAACCAGGAGGTTCTCATCCAAAATTCTACAGTGCATGGCCCTGTTCATGTGGTGAAGTTTTCCTGTACCCTTAGCAAAGAAACAGCCCCAAAGCAGAATGTTTCCTTCTCCATGTTTGACAGCGGGGATGGTGTTCTTGGGGTCATATTCAGCATTTCTCTGCCTCCAAGCACGGCGAGTCGAGTTGACGCCAAAGAGCTCAATTTTAGTCTCATCTGGCCACATCACATTCTCCCAAGCCTTCTCTAAATCATTCAGGTGTTCATCAGCAAACTTCAGACGGGCATGTTCATGTGAATTCTTCAGCAGAGGGTCCTCAGTGTGTTACCAATGGTTTTCTTGGTGACTGTGGTCCCAGCTTCCCTGAGATCATTAACAAGCTTCTCCTGTGTAATTCTGGACTGATCCCTCATCTTTCTCAGAATCATCTTTACCTCGTGAGCTGAGATTTTGCATGGCGCTCCAGAGCAAGGGCGACTGACGTCTTGTATTTCTTCCATTTTTAAATCATTTCTCATAAATGTCTCTTTCTCTGCAAGCTTCTTGCTGATGGTCTTGTAGCCCATTCTAGTCTTGTGCAGGTCTACATTCTGGTCCCTGACATCCTTTGACGACCCTTTGAACTTGCCAATGGTGGTGGAGAGGTCTGAATGGAAGAGGTTGATTCTGTGACGGTTGATTTTTATACACATAATGAGTTGATATTAGGAGTTCTTTCTTAAAGGTACAGGAGTAATTTGGGTGTGTGGTGGTTAGGATTCTTGCTGGTTGGTAGGGGATCAAATACTTATTTCACTCAATCAAATACAAATTATTTTATTTATAATATAGATTTCATTTAATTTTTTATGTTTTTTTCTCTCTGTTAAAATAAACTTACCATAACAATTCTAGACTGTTTATTTCTTGGTAAGGGGGTACGTTTACAAAATTAGCAGGGGATCAAATAATTATTTCCCCCACTGTATATGACCTTGTATACTCCACGGGAATGTAATAAGGCTTGTGAAGCCAAAGAAGAAAACTGATCATGTTGCTGCACTGCTCTTTAAATAACAATCCATAACATTGAAAATGAAATTCTGTTTACAACTCAGTCATGGGATTTAAATATTGTCTTAATCTCCAACCAGATCCCTGGCACTGTATTCCTCATGAATAAGTTTGAATGCAATGAGAACACATTTGCACTTTAGTGGATTGCGCTTAGTGGATTACACTTTAAATTATTTTTATGTCAACCACCACCATCAGCGTTTCTCACTATAGCAGCTTGTAACAAATAATGTGGTTGGTGTGTGTGTGTGTGTGTGTGTGTGTGTGTGTATAAATATATATATATATATATATATATATTTATATATATATATTTATATTTATATATATATATATATATATATATATATATATATATATATATATATATATATATATATATATATATATATATATATATATATATATATATATATACACACACACACAGTGGAACCCACTTATCTCGACCTCGGTTAACTCGACAACCCTATTAAGTCGACGTTGTTGAAGTAGAACCGCCAAGTTCTCGCTTTGTCTAAGCATTTTTTAACGGTTATGTTGACTTTTCACCGAACCCTAATATCTCGAGCACAAGGGGGAAAAATTTGCCATTTAACGTCAGTTATCTCGATCGGCACTGTGCAGCCGCAGAAGAACTTCATGACGTGGCGGAAAAATCAAGCCTACGGATGCTACAGGTGTTGTATTGTATACTGGTGAATCTCTGCTGTTAGTTAGTGCACATATGCCTTTTGTTGTTAAATGTTATCTCGATGCTTTTTGGCGACCCCCTAGGACATCGACATAACGGGTTCCACTGTGTATATATATATATATATATATATATATATATATATATATATATATATATATATATATATATAATACATACATACGTACTTCTTACTCACTGACTTCCATGGCGGTGATGCTGCAAGTGACACCAACACAATAAAGTATGTAATTATTACTTGAAATTTTAAATCTCTAATGACTGCTACTTTTGATATTATTAATATATAATCTGATTATAGATCTGATTATAATATAGAGCAATTTCTTTGGTCAAATTACTTAAATGGTTAGTGTTTATTTATTTTATTAAATAATTCCTAAATTTTTTCCCTCATAGCAATGGCAAGTTTGGTGCCTGTTTTCAACCTGCTCTGTGCAAGCAGAGTGATCTTCTGGTGTACGCGGCACGGCCGGGCCTTCGTCTCTGGAGAACAGATGTGCGTGGACGCGTACAAGAGACGCATGTACTCAAGCCGCTTTTCAACCAGGATGTGCCTCAGTTCGAGCTCTTCCCTCGCTCAAGCCCCACCAGCGCATTCCGGCCCACTGACAGGCAGCTTGGGCTCGTCACCTGCTTCCTCAAAGAGGGCTGGGTGCTCAGCTGGAACGAGTACAGCGTGTATATAGTGGACTGTACAAACCAGGTACGCTGTCTTTTGTAGTTCACAAAATTAAAGTAAACTTTTGCAATAGCATTTCATTCATGGCCCAAATGTTATAGTCCAGTCATGTAACAATTGTAGATGCTCATTGTCCAGCTCAAAAAGCAGATCACCTCAAATTCCAACATCAACCAACCTAGAGTGCACACATGATCTCACCCTAAACAAAGACTAGCTTTATTATTTGTAGTAACAAGTTAATTAATTATTGTTTTTATTCATTTATTAAAATTAATTAATAACAAATATTACCTGTGGTAACGATGCCAAGGAAAAACCTCCTAAGATGGTAGAAGTAATGTTGAAAAGAACCAGATCTAACACTCTTTTGTGTACAGCATTATACAAATTTTAGTTGTGTGCAATTGTAATTATTATTTTTTACATTTTTGGAATGTAACAAATGCACAAACCAATAAATCTCATCAAATGTTATTAAATGGCTACTATATAGTTTTTATAGAAAGCAAGTTAGTTAATCTTGTATTCATTTGTAAAAGACTTGCACTAGACTGTGTTTAAGAAGAAAAAAAGTTATGGCAATGTGGGTTTAATGTTGTTTGTGCAGAGAATATTAGATGTGTATGGGTTCTTAACTAGAAAGCATTTATTTGTTCACTTTAAGGTCATTGTTGGTGGAATGGAAAGCTGTGGAGACATAGTGTCTGTGTCTTGCACAGAAAATGAGATCTTCATTTTGAAAGGAGACAGAGACATTATGCGGATCTCCAACTGCCCAGAGGGATTGGTCTCCAATAGTAAGACTTTTTCCTTATGTTACTGTATATGATTAAATCCATTATTCAAATTCAGCAGAAAGGTGATTTCCCCATGGCAGACTGGAACATTTCATTTGTAGCTCATAGCAAGTCTAATCTGAAGAACTGTCAGGACTTTTCTATACAGTGATTCTATACTATATCTATGACAGATGTGGACAAAATTGTTGGTACCTTCCATTAAAGAAAGAAAAACCCACATAGGTCGCTAAAATAAAATAAAACTGACAAAAGTAATAATAAATAAAAATGCTATGAAAATGAATTAATGAAAACGTTTGTATTTTGTTGTATTTCATTCCGTTTTCTTTATTATTTTTTTTTTCTAGTGTCAGATCTGTCCTATCGCCTAACCTCCCCTCTCTCCACCCCGACCGTTTTGCTCCCTGCAAATGGAGCAGTGGAAACAGCTCAGCCGATCAGGACCGTAGCTATCATTGCAGAACCAGAAGATCAGCCCAAAGCAGAAGAGTCTGAGGAAGCACAGGAGGAGTGCAAAGAGGCACAGGAAGAATTCAGCCAGGCGATGGAAGCGCTAGAGGTGGCAGAGGAGGTCGAGGGCCAGAAAAAGGCATCAGCAGACACACAAAGCCGCAGTAGCTCCATCACTTCATGGGAGAGCACACAAGGAACTTCAGAGATGTCGTCCAGCCGCTACAGCACTATTACACAAGAGGACTTTCAGCAGGAGCTAGTTGTCAAACCTGTCAAATTGAAGAGGAAAGGCAAGAGGATAAGAAATGGTGAGTGCAGGCTGTGTCTTTATTAGTATTAGCATTCAGATCTGGAATGGAATGTAAAAAATGCGTGTGTGTGTGTGTGTGTGTGTGTGTGTGTGTGTGTGTGTGTGTGTGTGTGTGGTCAGGTGACTACAACATATTTAATAAAGCATAAGTGTCTTAATACTGGCGCATTGTAAAGAATCTGAGCAGTTGTTGCTTAGCTAACTAATGATTAATCACATGATTGCAAAGAGTTAACTCACGGGTACTTTTTAAGTGTTTAATACTCTAATCAACATGGCCATAGACAAATATGGATGCTTTATGCAATTGTATGTTTATTATTAGTGAAACCTTTACTCAACATAGAGCATGAAAACAAAATATAATTGTGAATGTTTTAATGTAATTATGGTGTTTTAAATTACACAAATTATCAGGACATCAGGGCTGCAACTAACTATTATTTTAATAATTGATTAATTGGACGATTGTTTTTTTTTTTAATTGGTTAATTAATCGGATTAAACAAAATAGGTTTTGCTTATTATAACTATATTAAACCCTAATTCAGAGTATAATTTAAAAGCTAGATACTGAAATTAAATATTTTTAATTTAGACATTTTACAGCTTAAAGTGGCTGCTTGTTGAGGAGGGCATGGGGAATTTCTCCTTAAATATCTTTAAAAAAAAAAAAAAGAAAAATAATAATACTAACAGCTTTTGAGTGCGCAAGGTGGAGCAATTTGTGTAAATCAACAGTTGTATTGTTTTTAATGATAATTGCAGATGGAAAGTTAACAACCATGCTTAAAACATCTATGTTATATATAATACAGCATTGTTTTTACAATAAAAAAAGTTACAAACAAAAAGTTTACACAGTAGCATTTAATTAAACTGTACCATTTTCACATGATGAGGATTATACAGTTTATGCTCACTGTGCTGATTTCACCTTCATCCGTGAATTGGGATGCAAACATTTTCCTGCTACTGGTTGACTCTGTACTCGCCGCCATTTTCGCAGGCGGCTGTGTTATCTTGCCTTCACGCTAAACCGTAACTTGGTTAGAGCGAAATGCTTGCTGCATTAATCTGGCGTTAATAAAAAAAAATGTGTGCTGTTAAAATTAATTTGCATTAACACATTATTAATGCCTTACTTTTGACAGCACACATATATTTTATATACAGTGGAACCCGGTTATGTTGATGTCCTAGGGGATCGCCAAAAAGCATCGAGGTAACCGATGATCGAGATAAACAAAAATCAAAATGGCGGCAATATATTAACGTGCTTGAAATTTCTTTATGTACATGATGTGCGTTAATAAATGAGAATGTGCATGCACGTGTTTTTGGAGGTTTTTTTACACAACAGCGTTGCTGCGATTTGTTTGATGAAGGCATGCTATAAAAATGTACATACGTTTGTTAACAACAAAAGGCATAAGTGCACCTACTAACAGCAGAGATTTACCAGTATACAATACAAACCACCGTCCATTCTCCATACAAACCTTTATTATATTCTCCAACATTATAAACACACAGATCGCTCAAAAAAAAAAAAAAAACAGCGGCTGCACAGTGCCGTCTCACATTTAGTCCACATGTGGAAAAAAGAAAAATAAACAGTAACTAAGTTTCTGAAAACTTATGACCATCAGGCTGAAGTAATCCGCACAAACACACAAAGCAAAGTGTCCGAAAAAATTTACGAGAGAGAGAGAGAGAGAGAGAGAGAGAGAGAGAGAGAGTTTGTGAATGGAAAAATATGGAAATTAAAAAATACCGCGACCGGTGGCACGGCGCGAAGCCGGAAAAAAACCCCGGAAGATCCAAAACCGAACCCGAAACCAAAACGAGGGACAGAAAAGTCTCAAACATGAACGTGAAGGGGCGTGGCAGGTGCTTTCGGCCGCTTTCTCTGAAGCTCCGGCTTCAACTCCTTACCGAGAGCCGTGCTCCTTACCGAGAGCCGTGCTCCTTACCGAGAGCCGTGCTCCTTACCCTGCTCGCGCCGGTAAGGAGCACGGCTCTCGGTAAGGAGCGACGCCGTAAGGAGTTGAAGGCGGAGTGCCGCGCCCCGCTCATCGCATAACATTTAACAAAAAAATGCATATGTGCACTTACTAACAGCAGAGATTCACCAGTATACAATACAAACACCTGTAGTATCTGTAAGGTTTGATTTTTCCGCCACTTTCGCGAGTTCTTCTGCGGCTGCACAGTGCCGATCGACATAACTGACGTTCAAATTTCTAATTTTTCCCCCCTTGTGCTCGAGATATCAGGGTTCCGCGACATAAAAAAGTCGACATAACCGATAAAAAATGCTTAGAAAAAGCGAGAATTTGGCGGTTCCACTTCAAAAACGTCGACTTAATAGGGTTGTCGAGTTAACCGAGGGCGAGATAACCGGGTTCCACTGTATTAGTTCTCAATCTCAGCAGGTTATTCACAGAGAAACAACTAAGTTTAAAGGTCGAATTACACCCAGTGTTTGCTCAAGTGTTAGAAATACAAAAATCTTGATTATGATTGAAATACAATTCAGTATGCAGCTCTACGAATGCAATATTGCCATTAGACAGGAAACACGTTCATAGTGTAGAGAAAGAATTGCTACTTCTAATTCATATGCTTTTACAGAGAGTGGGAACTGTGTGAACGAGCACAGCAGCTGGTCAGAGAGCATGTACAGTCAGGATGGCCTAAACAGTGATGGCCTCCCAACGCCTGCCAGCGAACCCCCTTCAGATCACACAAGCCTCATGTGCAGCAGCCTGGACCTTCAGAGCAACGACTCGCCAGAACACGAGGGCTCTGTTTATATAGAGTCACTCAACACTGAAACATTTTTAATGCAGAACATTTCAGATAAACCCCAGATTCAGGATCAGGAGAGCAGTGTGTCTTTTCTGACCAAAGAAGCTCAGCTCTCATGTCCCACATCCCTCTGTCTTCAAGACACAAACTGCCAGGTTTACAGTGATGCTGCCAAAACTGGAGAACGCAAGGAGCAAACAACAAGCACGCCAGATGTAGACATGCTGTTGGAGTGCACTTTCTCCTACATGCATGCAGCTAATGAGAAGCCAGACATGGAGGAGCCATGTGAAATCCATGATCCAGAGCTTCAGTCCAAAGATGATTCAGAAAGGACCTTTGATTCGGATTTACCATACTATTCCATCAGGCCACTTCCCTATTCGCCAGAGCCGGAGCCGGAGCTGTCACCCTCCAGTGACGAGGAGGACATATATGCACATGGAATACTGTCAAGTGCCAGTCAGGGGGATGGCCTCGGTAATGCCGGCCTGCAGGTATCTACACTGAATCAGACAGAGCAGGAAGATATGCGACACAAGACAGACCAGGTAAAGTGCACCCAAATCGCATGTGCAATAAAGAAATTCCACCCAATGATTATGATTCCACTGGTTTCTTAGAAAACCATGTCACAAACCATAGTCACAAACTTGAGATTAGCGTGAGCACTTGTGTAAAAATGTAAAAAATGTCAAATGTAACTTTAAATCTGTCATATCAAACTCAAATTATTAACTGTTCAATAACTGACACGAGGATCACGAGGCGTCCACATCAGCAGTGTTATTTTTTGGTGACTGGGCCGCCATGCCAGTATGGGGAACAGAAAGGATCAGGCAAATCAGTAGGGCAGAAGGAGTGAGGGCCTCTGAGGAAACGTTTAATAAGAGAGAGTGAGAGAGAGAGAGAGAGAGAGAGATATTGGGCAGGAGAGAATGAAAACTTAAGAGAATGTATGTACACTGCTAAGAGTGTAATCAGGACAAGAATTGCTGTGTTTGCATAACTATATAAAAGAGCCAAAAGGCTGGCAAGGATATAAAGTTGCCAGCCACTAAACCATCATTTTTTTAAATAAGGCACAGTTGTCAGAGAATCTCTGCCCTTTCATTTTCTCGAAAGAGTTTGGAGAAAAATTTGGCCAATACAGACAATTCAGCATATCACATGTAAAATAAGAAATGAAGCTCAATGCCTACAATGGGCATGTGAGCACCAGAACTGGAAATGGTGCAATAGAAGGGTGTTTGGTCTTCCCAACAGGATGTGCTAATGATATGTAATTTTTATCAGAAAGCTAACTGAGGAGTTTTACAGAGAGTGTGAATAGTATATGATCACGTTTATGTCATTATTTATTCTTTCTTTTTTTTTTATTTGGTCTTTACTATTGCACATTTTAGTATTATTGGGTTTTTTTTTGTTTTTTTTAGTTACAATAAACAATGCATAATCATAAATTATATCCATTTTAGTTCAGGTTGTAACATTTGCAATAGAAGATATACATCTGGTCATCGAGAGACATTTTGCGGTCTTTAAAGCGCTGTCGGTTGTTTCATGTGGTTTCATCGTGTTGTTTATGTTTCATTGAGTGATACAGCTGAGGTCTTCTTGATGTTCTTGTTCTGTGCTGTGGGTGCAGTTTGCCGAGAGCTGGATGGGTTACAGTGGGCCAGGCTGTGGCATCCTCGGCCTGGTAGTGACTGAGCGACATATCTGGTGCCTGGACTTTAAAGGAGTCCTGTACTGCAGCAGCCTCACCAACGGCAGCCTGAACTGGCAGAAATATGAAGAGAATGTCCAGCAGGTGGCATTGTCTCCTTCCGGTAAGTAGGGATTCTCAGCTTTTCCTTTATGGCAGGGCTTTTATGTTACAAATTGTGTAGTCTTTTGAAAGACTGGAGTTTAAATGAGCTGTATATGGGGCACCTAGACAACTTAAGTTTTATGAGTTTTTGGTACCTCAAATAATAAAATGTAATAAAAGAAACATAAATGTTTATTAGAAAACAGTGGTAAATCAGGAAATTGTGATTCCAGGAACTGTAAAACAAAACGTTAGTAGTAAAGGGTTATAAAGTAGAAATGTGTTTGTCCTCTTAGGCTCATTGCTGTGGAAGGTGGAACAGAAGTCTATGACAGCCTATGCCTGTGGTAAAGTGACAATCAAGGGGAAACGGCACTGGTACAAAGCCCTGGACGAGACTTCGTTTGTAGCATTGAGTGATGACACAGCCTGGATCATACGCACCAGCGGAGATCTTTATCTTCAGACAGGTGAGATGATGTGGATGTTGTGTTTCACTCAAATAGGGTCTCCTGAATTAAGGCATGTGTGTTTCATGCATTTGTGTAAATTTGTGCTAGTCATCCATGCTATCAGCTGTTTTTCTTGTATCAATATAATAAATATTTAGGCTGTAGTAAGTGATTTGTGCTGTCTTATTTTTTAATTTGAACCAAACTGAGAGATTTTCAACCATTTTTGCACCAGAATTATAACATGTACACACAGGTTGGTCACTTGTTTGAGTGGGTTCTATCTGGCCACAGCATAATGTAATTTGTATAGAATACAAACCATCCTAGCACAAAGACACATTGTAATCTTTAACTTGATATTAGAGGTTTTTATTTGGGACTGGGCTTCTTTTAGGTCTCTAAATGCAGTGTGAAGAGGTGGTTGTGAGGGGTGGGTGTGCTCTGAGCATATGGTCCCAGGTCAGAATTGAGATCTAAATAATGACCAATGAACAGCTATGAAAAGTTTACACGTTTTTTAAGAACTTTCATTATTATGTCCAGAAAAGTTTTACCTTAGCCTTATCAGACTAAAACGCATTTTGCCAAATAGTTTAGGTGGGCTTGGATGTTTTTCCATGAGAAATAGCTTCCATTCCACCACTTAACCCAGACAATGAGGTGAACAATGAGAGATTGTTGTCACATACAGGGAGTGTGTAGTATTTGCCAGATACGTCTGCATTTCCTTTAATGTTGTTGTAGATCTCTGCAAACTCCCTGATAAGTTTTATTCATGTCCTTATATCTATTTTTGAGGGACATCCTGTTCTTGGTAATGTCACTGTGATGGCCTTTTTCTCTACTATTTTTGACAATTCAATTCCTTTTGACAGTGAGATCCTGCACATGCCTGGTAAGCGGACATTAGTTTCAGCACACAGATGAAACCAAGAAAATATCAAGAAACTGTTACAGAAACAGCTGGTCTTTATTTGAGGGTAATAATGATTGATGACAGCTGGATGGTAATTACATTTGAACAAGAGTTCGATTTGATTGGTTCATTCAAAGTACAGTCACATGCCCCTTTATAAAAGGGTGTGTTTGCTCATGCAGCCACTTTGTAAGTTCTATGGGTTTTTTTTTTGGGGGCAGATAGAGAAAAAAAGATCATTTATATCTTGGCTTGGTCCTTTTTTCAAATTTGAATGGCCTGTCGCTTTAACACGGGTGTAGACTTTTCATTATCTGTGTGCACATCGGATGTATTGTGTTTAATTAGTTGACCATTAGATGGCGGTGTATGACTTCTTTTAACACAAAATCCACTGCACTGAAAATTCCTTTAAAGACTTTTTGTCCCTAAATGTAAACACTTTAGGCATTTGGATCTTTGTAATTAGAGAAGTCATGATCTGAAAGAAAGAAGAAAGTCTTAGTTTCAGAGTGCTTTACATGCTGCTGTGTAGTTGATCAGGATCAGTGTGAGTGTTGTGGCAGTGCTTTACATAACTCTGCAGTGTGTAATCAAGCACAGCAGCTCTCAGCACAGTCGTGCCAGCTGTCTCGTAGCTCTCTTTATGGAAATCCCCAGCAGTAGATTTCTGTTCTGGCCTCCAGCTCCAACCACATTGTTCCTGTGAATATACTGACTAGCTGTCAGAATATCATCCTATTCTCATAATTCAACAGATAATACCTTTGTGCTTTCATTTGCAAAAAATCTTTTTTTTCACAGTTAATGTCATACTGACTATCATTTACATTGACATAAGGGAAAAAATAGTCACTTTTGGAACATAGAATTTGAAATCTTTGAAATTGAAAGCAAAAGCTCTCACTAACATGTTTTACAACACCTATGTATCATTATGTATGTATATGCAAGTATGCATAGTAATCAGCTGATCTTTTTCAGTGGGAAGGTCATTTAAAATTTATTGCTCTATATTTTCTTGAATTTTGCCATATGAAAAACCCATGGCAGAATAACATGTTAAAAGGATTCTGAAAAGTTTTAATGTGTGTGATCTTTTCACTGTGTATTTTACATAAGGTGTTAGGAGAAAATGAATGACATTCTATGGCTACCCTTTTCTTTGATAACTGCATTTTAACTGCATCATAATCCTTTCAAAATTGTAATAATTGCCCCACATTCTTCTGTGCACCTTCTTCAAATTAAGGCCTCCAGTCTATAAATTTGTTTCTTAAAATCTACTAGTGTTTTTATACAACTATATATTTTTCCTGCTAAACAGGACAACCTATAAAGGACCATCAAGTGGATCTAAAGCTTTTCTAGGTATTTGCCTGTAAGGGAACTTGAAAAAGAAGAATGTGTATGCTATGTAAGCTATTTCTACAGACAGGGCTTGGTATCACTACAAAACAGGGCTTGTCACTACATCACTACAAACAGGGCTTGGCATGTGCTGACATTACAGTAGTGTGACCAGTTATTGACCCTTTAATTAAAATTAATTCAATCCACTATCAGAAGCTAATATGTAATAAGATAGCATGGTGTATATATTTCTATTAAGTGTGGACTTTAAGGAAAGATTTTTAAATTGAAATATATTAGATACTGAACAGCATTTAACGTGTGTGTGTCAGGGCTGAGCATGGACCGGCCGTGTGCACGCTCGGTGAAGGTGGACTGCCCATGTCCCATGGCACAGATAGCAGCACGGGGCAGCATGGTATGGGCACTGAGTGAGCAGAGAGTTCTCTTCTACAGAGAGGGACTCAGCAGCTACTGTGCAGAGGGCGAACAGTGGAAATACGACAAAGTCAGGTATCCTCACCCCTCTCCAGACCTCTCCTATAACTACTTTGTCCTGAAATGCTAAAGTGGCTATAATACTATAGTAATTAGTGGGAGGTGGTAGCTTTGTGGTTAAGTCGGAAGGTCAGTAACCTAGGTATTGTCAAGCTATTACTCTTGAGGTCCTTGAGCAAGGCCCTTAACACTCTGTGCTTCAGAAGTGCTGTAACATGGCAGACCCTGAGCTTGACTCCATCACTGGGATATGCGAAGAAAGATTTGTCTGTGCTGTGAAGTACATGTGACAAGTATAAAGCACATTTCTTTCTTATCTTAAAGGGAGCAACAGACATAATCGAGTGCAAATAGTGCATAATTGCTGCTGTTTTAGATTATTGATTATATCTTCCTTGTAGTGAAATTGAATTATGTGCATTTTGTGTCTGTATTCTGAGTTTTTACAGTGGAACTGACAATCCGGAGAAAGCACTGTTATAACATTTGTATATGATGATGACGTGAGTCTGATTACACTGTTATCATGGTTCAGAATGTGGCCGATATATGCATCTCTTGTAGGTTTCCATAATAACTGTATATGTAACAGTAACAGCTGATTGGGGTTTGTTCACAAGTGTGCTTGTGTGGCTGGGCACTGATATTAAATGAGGAGGCCTGGTGCCTAGTGTTCCTATTCATTTCAGTGGGTTTGAGGCCCGAATTCTTCACAGGACACAAGTGTTTCACACAAGCCTTGCAAACCATGTCTTTTATGCACCTTACTTTGTGCATGAATCCTTCAGATCCAGTCAGTGAAAATATCTAACTTACAATGCTGTGAAAAGTGTTTGCCCCCTTCCTGATTTCTTGTTTTTTTGCATGTTTGTCAAACTTTAATGTTTCAGATTATTAAACTAATTTAAATATTAGTAAAAGATAACACAAGTGAACGCAACATGCAGTATTTAAATGAAGGTTTTTATTATTGAGGGAAAACAAAATCCAAAACTACATGGCCCTGTGTGAAAAAGTGTTTGCCCCCTGTTAAAACGGTGGATTATCACACCTGAGTTCAATTTCTCTATCCACACCCAGACCTGATTACTGCCACACCTGTTCACAATAAAGAAATCTCTTTAATAGGACCTGCCTGACAAAGTGAAGTAGACCAAAAGATTCTCAAAAGCTAGACCTCATGCCGAGATCCAAAGAAATTGGGAAACAAATTAGAAAGAATGTAATTGAGGTCTATCAGTCTGGAAAAGGTTATAAAGACATTTCTAAATCTTTGGGACTCCAGTGAACCACAATGAGAGCCATTATTCACGAATAGCAAAAACATGGAACAGTGGAGAACCTTCCCAGGAGTGACCAGCTGACCAAAATTACCCCAAGATCACAGTGACAACTCATCCAAGAGGTCACAAAAGACCCCACAACAACATCCAAAGAACTGCAGGCCTCACTTGCCTCAGTTAAGGTCAGTGTTCATGACTTCACCATAAGAAAGAGACTGGGCAAAAATTGTCATTGTCAAATTGTCATTTTTGCAGATTTCCAAAATGGAAACAACTTTTTGGAAGGTGATAAATGGAACCATGAATTCTGCTGTTTACCAAAAAATCCTGAAGAAGAATGTCTGGCCATCTGTTCGTGGCCTCAAACTAAAGCTAACTTGGGTTCTGCAGCAGGACAATGATCCGAAACACACCAGCAAGTCCACCTCTGAATGGCTGAAGAAAAACAAAATGATTTGGAGTGGCCTAGTCAGTGACCTGAATCCTATTGAGATGCTGTGGCATGACCATAAAAAGGTGGTTCATGCACGAAAACCCACCAATGTGGCTGAATTACAACAATTCTGCATATATGAGTGACCAATAGTCCTCCACATCGCTGTAACAGGCTGATTGCAAGGTATCGCAAATGCTTTATTGCAGTTGTTGCTGATAAGGGCGGCCCAACCAGTTATTAGGTTTAGGGGGCAAACACTTTTTTCACACAGGGCCATGTAGTTTTGGATTTTGTTTTCCCTCAATAATAAAAACCTTTATTTAAAAACTGCATGTTGTGTTCACTTCTGTTATCTTTTACTAATATTTAAATTAGTTTAATAATCTGAAACATTAAAGTGTGACAAACATGCAAAACACGAAAAAAAAAAAAAAAAAGGAATCAGGATCACACTTTTTCACACCACTGTAGTGGCAGCTGTTTGGTGTGTATGGAGGCAAAGGTCAGGTGTCCACATACATTTGGTCATTTGGTGTATAAAGAGCTTACATCTGTCCAGTGCAAAACATTAATCATTTCCTTTTGCTTGTAATCGGTGTGTGTGTGTGTGTGTGTGTGTGTGTGTGTGTGTGTGTGTGTGTGTGTGTGTGTGTGCGCAGTGAAATTCAGCGTCTAGAGCCTATATGCATTGCTCTGGGTGAGAACAACACACTGTGGGCTTTGGACACCAGTGGTAGCCTTTGGTTCAGAACTGGGATCACGGCAAAGAAACCCCAGGGTGAAGACGAGCACTGGTGGCAGGTACACGTGACATGATGTGTAATACAATCAAAACATCTGTGTCTATTTACCAACCACAATATTATTTATTTATTTGTTTGTTTTTGTTAAAAATGACAGTAAAGCTGACTTGACTTAGAATAGAATTGGCTTATGGCATGAATTGCACCATAGAAATTGTGCCATATGTTTGTTTATCTCTGAAAGCATTGGTAAATAAAGGGTATTCTGATTCTCAGTAAATGCTCATTTATAAATAAATTCTTTAAGACTACCCTGGAAATAGAACCGCTATTTTTTTGTTATAAGTTCTATATGTAATTATGGAATAACTCAGTAATATTTCTAACTGTAGTGTAGCTGTGTTCCTGCTTTAATACTTGGAATAAAAAGAAAAAGGAAAACACCTAAGACATTTTACACAGTTGCTGTTTTAATTGAGAAGTTACAAATAAATGAAAGACAACATGATTTATTGTTTACTAACTACAATGTTTACACACCTGATCTCCTGTATAGGTGAGCATCACAGATTATGTAGTGTTCGAGCAGGGTGGCCTCTTCCAGACATTGATTCAGGCCACGCAGAGTGTCGCCACAGCTACCAAGGCTCCTGTGGAGCGGGTTGCCGAGCGTTTGCGCGTGGCATTCCTCTGGCAGCAGTCTCAGTGTCACCCAAGTCTGGTCAGTGCCAATCGAAGTGGAGTGTGGATTGCCTCAGGTCGCAACGACTTCCACGTGGCCAAAGGCAGTCTTATTGGTGTGATTCTTTTTCCTAATTTCCCATTATGCAGTTAAGCATTTAACATTGATTGTCAAGATTGTCAAGGCTTTTAGCTTAATAGATTAGGGAACATAGAGAACACAGCAGGAAAGGACCAGCAGAAGTTCTGGCATGTCTTTCTTCTATAATTCAGCAAAAACACATGCAGATTATTAGTGGTAGACATTTTTAGCTTTTGATGTGTTTAATATTTCTTCTGTGTGTGTGTGTGTGTGTGTGTGTGTGTGTGTGTGTGTGTGTGTTTTTTTTTTTTTTCAAATCCTATTTCTTTTTCAATGTTCTTTCAGGGACATATTGGAGAACTGTTGCACCCAGAGGCCTCGCATCTGCAACTAAGTGGGCATTTGTATTTTCCTCAGCAGTTCCAGCCAAAGAGGGTATGTGCATATTTCCTTATTTTTCATTGCAAGCTGAATAATTTAGATTCTAATGAAGGCTGTAAAAACTGTTTTTTTTTCTATTTTCTAAAACTCCATTTACTTTAATTGTCATACAGTTCATGTGTTAAGTTTACATGTCTACTGTATATTTTCATGAAAGGTTATTTCAAAATAATATCTGTGTGTCTTTGTTATTATTTTGAAATAACCTTTAATGGAAATGTAATAGACTTATTCAGATTTTATTACTATATCATTACAGTGACATTTTTTAACCCCTTAGCAAACCCTTATAACTAACCTTACATTTTTTACTCTGTTATATTGCAGCCATTTGCTAAAATCATTGAAGTTAATTTAAGTTAATGAAAAACTGAAATATCACATGGTCCTAAGTATTCACACCCTTTGCTCAGTATTTAGTAGAAGCACGCTTTTGATCTAATACAGCCGTGAGTTTTTCTGGGAAGTTTTTCACACCTGGATTTGGGGATCCTCTGCCATTCCTCTTTGCAGATCCTCTTCAGTTCTGTCAGGTTGGATGGTAAATGTTGGTGGACAGCCATTTTTAGGTCTCTCCAGAGATGCTCAATTGGGTTTAAGTCAGGGCTCTGGCTGGGCCATTCAAAAACAGTCACGGAGTTGTTGTGAAGCCACTCCTTCTTATTTCAGCTTTGTGCTTAGGGTCAATGTCTTGTTGGAAGGTAAACCTTCGGCCCAGTCTGAGGTCCAGAGCACTCGGAAGAATGTTTTCGTCCAAGATATCTCTGTACTTGGCCGCATTAATTTTTCCCTCAATTGCAACCAGTTGTCCTGTCCCTGCAGCTGAAAAACACCCCCACAGCATGATGCTGCCACCACCATGCTCCATTGTTGGGACTGTATTGGACAGGTGATGAGCAGTGCCTGGTTTTCTCCACACATACTGCTTAGAATTAAGGCCAAAAAGTTCTATCTTGGTCTCATCAGACCAGAGAATCTTATTTCTTACCATCTTGGAGTCCTTCAGGTGTTTTTTTAGCAAACTCCATGAGGGCTTTCATGTGTCTTGCACTGAGGAGAGGCTTCCGTCGGTCCACTCTGCCATAAAGCCCCGACTGGTGGAGGGCTGCAGTGATGGTTGACTTTCTACAACTTTCTCTCATCTCCAACTGCATCTCTGAAGCTCAGCCACAGTGATCTTTGGGTTCTTCGGGCGGCCAGCTATAGGAAGGGTTCTGGTCGTCCCAAACGTCTTCCATTTAAGGATTATGGAGGCCACCGTGCTCTTAGGAACCTTTAGTGCAGCAGACATTTTTTTGTAACCTTGGCCAGATCTGTGCCTTGCCACAATCCTGTCTCTGAGCTCTCCAGGCAGTTCCTTTGACCTCATGATTCTCATATGATCTGACATGCATTGTGATCTGTAAGGTCTTATATAGACAAATGTGTGGCTTTCCTAATCAAGTCCAATCAGTATAATCAAACACAGCTGGACTCAAATAAGGGTGTAGAACCATCTCAAGGATGATCAGAAGAAATGGATAGTACCTGAGTTAAATATATGAGTGTCACAGCAAAGGGTCTGAATACTTAGGACCATGTGATAGTTCAGTTTTTCTTTTTTAATAAATCTGCAAAAATGTCAACAATTCTGTGTTTTTTTGTCAATATGGGGTGCTATGTACATTAATGAGGAAAATAAATTAACTTAAATGATTTTAGCTAATCGCTGCAAGATAACAAAGAGTAAAAATTTAAGGGGGTCTGAATACTTTCCGTACCCACTGTATGTGTGCGTGTGTGTGTGTGTGTGTGTGTGTGTGTATATATATATATATATATATATATATATATATATATATATATATATATATATATATATATATATATATATACAGTACAGACCAAAAGTTTGGAAACACCTGCTCATTCAAAGAGTTTTCTTTATTTTCATGACTATGAAAATTGTAGATTCACACTGAAGGCATCAAAACTATGAATTAACACATGTGGAATTATATACATAACAAAAAAGTGAACTGAAAATATGTCATATTGTAGGTTCTTCAAAGTAGGCATCAAAAGAATGCCAAGAGTGTGCAAAGCAGTAATCTAAGCAAAAGGTGGCTACTTTGAAGAACCTACAATATGACATATTTTCAGTTGTTTCACACTTTTTTGTTATGTATATAATTCGTCGCACGGAGCTCCTCGCAGTCATGCTGATCACACACACCTGACTCTCATTCACTCACTCATCCCATCTCCTATTTAAGCCCCTCACCTCCACACACTCGCGGTCCGTTATTGTTTGTGCATGATCGTATGTGTTGGTTCATGGCGGTCTGTGTAATCGCGTACACGTATCCCGCTACGTACCCTTCTTCTCGGACTCCGCATTCTCTCAACAGCACCCCGGATTACCTCGATCCTGCTGTTTTCCATGTTCACGCTGTCTGCACCATGTTTATCCGTTGCTACCCAGCGATGCGCTTTCCATAGCGCGGATCCGTGGATTCTCTATACGAACTGTCTCTGCTTTCACAGAACTTTGTGGACGGCGCTCCCGGAGTGCACCACTGGATATTACTGCTTCGCTACAAGTATTGGTGGATTATCTCCTGAGTATTCTCAATAAACTTTATTTGCAATTACTTCGGCTTCCACCTCCTTAACTCGCCATAGCAGAAAAATTACGTACCTTAATGTGGTTACTGTAGTGTGCTCTTAGTTCTGATGGGAATGGCCTTCACTCACTGCTTTCAAACCCTGAAATATGGCATAAAGCTCTCCAAAAGAAAAATAGAGAAGAACCTGAGCCAACGGAAAGTAGAGGATGCAGGAAATCAAAACAATATTTAGAAATTTTAAAGCGATGAGAGAGAGAGAGAAAAAAACGAACTGTAAAAGTTTAAACACAGATACAGACACAAAATTCCTGGCAAACAGTACACAAC
This sequence comes from Silurus meridionalis, assembly GCF_014805685.1. NCBI lineage: Eukaryota > Metazoa > Chordata > Actinopteri > Siluriformes > Siluridae > Silurus > Silurus meridionalis. Next base: position 8,037,567 of record NC_060891.1, on the reverse strand, counting down.
AGGAAGCCACGTCACAGGAAGATGTGTTTCAGCAGTGAAGTGTGCAGTAGGAACAACAGACTGGTTCAAGGTGGAGGTTGGACTGCGTCAAGGATCGCCTCTGAGCACTTTCCTGTTTGCTGTGGTGATGGACAGGTTGACAGACAGGCGTCTCCGTGTACTATGATGTTTGTGGATGATATTGTGATTTGTGGTGAGAGTAGGGAGCAGGTTGAGAAGAGCCTGGAGAGGTGTAGGTACATGCTGGAGAGAAGGGGAATGAAAGTCAGTAGGAGTAAGGCGGAGTACATGTGTGTGAATGAGAGGGAGGGCAGTGGAGTGGTGCGGTTGCAGGGAGAAGTGGTGGAGAAGTGGAGATCATGAAGTTCAGGTACCTGGGGTTAACAGTGCAAAGTAATGGAGAGTGTGTTAGAGAAGTAAAGAAAAGAGTGCAGGCAGGGTGGAGTGGGTGGAGAAGAGTGGCAGGAGTGATTTGTGATAGAACAGTATCTGCGAGAGTGAAAGTGAAAGTTTATAGGACTGTGGTGAGACCTGCAATGTTGTATGGTTTAGAGACAGTGGTATTGAGTAAAAGACAGGAGGTGGAGCTGGAGGTAGCAGAGCTGAAGATGTTGAGGTTTTCGTTGGGAGTGACGACGATGGACAGGATTAGAAATGAGTTATTAGATGGACAGCGCATGTGGGACGTTTTGGACACAAGGTGAGGGAGGCGAGATTGAGATGGTTTGGACATGTGCAGAGGAGGGACATTGGTTATATCTGTAGGAGAATGCTGATGATGGAGCCACCAGGAAGGAGGAAAAGAGGAAGACCAAGGAGGTGGTTTATTGATATGGTGAGGGAAGACATGCATGTTGTTGGGTTGAAAGAGGCAGAAGTAGAGGACAGTGGGGTATGGAGACGGATGATCCACTGTGGCGACCCCTAATGGGAGCAGCCGAAAGAAGAAGAAAAAGAAGAAGAAGAAGAAGAGGAAGAAGAAGAAGAAGAAGGCAGTGCAAGATAACAATGGTGCTCACACAAAATATTGACACTTTAAACACAGTTTTGACATGTTCACTTAGGGTCTATTTACTTTTTTTGAAAATGATTTTGACAATAATGCCTGTATGTTGAGTTATTTTTAGAGGACTAAAAAACAGTAAATCTGTACTGCTCTACAAGCTGCACATTGACTACTCTAAAATATATCCAAGTTTCATTTCTATAGTATTCTCCTTTGAGAAGATCTACTGAAATGGTTGCTGGAATGTGATTTATTTGTGAAATGTATATAATTACATATCATTTGGATGGATAGATAGATTTTTACATTTTAACTTTTTAGAATTTAATTTGATTTTCAGGAGGATCTGAACTTCTTTTTGTTTGAATTTTCTCATTTCCTAATTATGACAGTTGGCCAATCATACGCTTCTAACAGTTCTTACACCTGGTTGCTATAGAGTCCATAATTTGATTTATTCAATTTCATGCTCATTAAATGTTCAGTGAGTGTTCATGGTCTTTGGATCAGATATTGTTATCCTTCCAGAGACCATTCGCTTCAGAATAGAAATGTTTTGTCACAGGATAAATCAAACGTATTGTTTGCACTGATTATTTTCACTAACATGATAAGTGGACTCAAACCATGCCAGTCAAATGCCCACACAACACAACAGTGACTTTCTATTTAGCTAGACACCTAATTGTACATTGTTTTGAATTTCATATCTCCATAGGGAGTTTTCTTTGGCTGGGTCAGAGCAGGAAAGACTTGTTCTGCATTTGGGACCAGGATCTGCAGATGCGTCCACTTACTGTCCAGCTGCCTGCAGATGTGGAGATTGTGCAGCTGTCAGCCTGCAGAGATGCTCTGTGGGTCTGGATCAGCATGGGCGTGTCCACATTCGCACACTCACAGCCAACTGCCCCACTGGTCTCCACTGGACACCTCTTGACCTCAGCCAGCTTGGTATGCACTCACACACCCCGTGAGAGAGTTGCGTCAGTAGATCACGCACAGGGCTAAATTAGAATTGAGGAATGCAAAAACAGCCATGTCTTTGCAAAGGCCATCAAAGCATTGCAGATGTATTCAGTTTTTTGCTTGTTGTAAAGACAGCAACAGTTGGTTATGGTGTTGGCTTGGGGTGTGTTTGTGGCTTAATAGAAATCCTATAACTGCATCAGACTAAAAATAGCTTCATAGATTACATTAAAGATAGTTATTAGGTGAGTCAACAGTTTGACTGAAGTTAATGTACATAGACATTCATACATGTTGTTGAAATCATTTGCAGCCTTCTATATGCGGAGCTATCTGTTTATTTTAAAGAAGCAGCACATGCTATAAGCCTGTCCTTCACCTTTTGTAGTAAATTAATTGGTAACAGACTGGGAGTGGTCCATTAACACCCACTCCTAGCTAGGGCTGGGCGATATGGCCTAAAAAAAAATCCCAGATTTTTTCACCAAAAATCCGATTTGCGATTATTAAATAAAGTTTATTTACCCTTCTGGGATTATAACCCACTTTGGGTTAAAGTGCAATCAGAAACAACAAGCCAAAAATACAAGATGGCAGGCCCTGCCTTTGTAAATTGTGAAAATAGAACGTAACATAACATAAAATGAGCAAACCTACAAAGAAAAATGTTTTATGAGTGTTTAAATGTGGAACATGATTGAAAATGCACCTGAGGTTTTGAGTGATTTTGCCTTTACTTTTCGGAAAAAATCCACAGTAAAATGACTGTTTATGAGTGTTTGAATATGGTGATTTAAATGATCTGATTTTTCTGTTTCTTAACGGAAACGCCGTTCTGAAGCGCCTTTACATGTATTTTGGTCGCTTCCACCACCTGTACCGTAAGTGTATGATTGGACGCGCAACACTAAACAAAGTGCGGCTGCTTAACCGTGTATTTTCAACATGCGGCTGCTTAACTTTTCTTGGGAACAAGTTCTTCTCTGCTCGCTGCCATGTTGTTTGTGTATCTCTATAGCAAACGCGCGGGAGGAGGGGGGCGGGGTGGCTGAGTTCGTTCGAAACTATGGGAGCCCAGAGGGGAGCGTCGGCAGACATTAAAGAGAAAACCAATTTTTATTGAAACAGATCGATTTATCGCCAAGCCCTACTCCTCGCTATCCAGAATGTTTTAACACATTGTCTGGGATGGCCCTTTTGTGAAGTCCTTTAGGCTGGGTTGTTTGCAACAAGGTCACCCATATAGAACATTCCTTTCCACACAGACCTCCAGTTTCCATTACGTCTAAGGTCGTGGATAAACTGCAGTGTGCATCTAACCTGCTTTCCTGATGCTACCTTTAAAAATAACTCTTTGTGTACATATTACAGTATTAATGTTTCGTTGTCAAGTTTTAGCTTTAGAATGAGAACTTTTGTGTACTCTGTTTTTTTTCATGCACGTAGCGGTAGGTGGGAGTCTACGTCACTAAAATGCTCAGACAGCGAGGGCCAGTTTCATATATCAAGAGCACCTGCTGTTGAGAGATGTCTTTATTTTTATATGAGCAGGTGGTTCTTGCATAACACTAATACGTCATGCCAGCAAAGTGTCAGGGTAAAGGCTGAGAAAGAGCAAAGCAGTGTTGCTGGTGCTTAAATTGTGAATGCTGGATCAACAAACTAACTTCTACTAAACTAAAGAAATGCACCAGTGGACTTAATCAACATGGTTGTTAAAAGAAATACATTCAGGTTTCACACACAGTCCAGTGTGCTTCTGTACCTCAATCCAGGGGACTTTGGCCCTTTGCAGATAAGATTGGCGTGGCTACAGGTTTTTACTACAGACTTTGAGAGTTGATTTAGCGACTAAGGTGAACTGATCAAACTAGTCGAATCATGTGTTATGGTTGGAATGCCTGACAAACGCTGGCTCAGTTTTTTCCTGACTAAACAGATCTCACGGTTCAGTAGACTCACAGTGAAGTTCGAAAAAGATTTAAACTCCAGTTACCCCGAGAACACCCCATAGTATGTGCGGTGTTTGTTTACGTGCAGAGTGTTTCTGTGTGTCGCTCTGTGAAAATGGTGGGAGTGCAAATAGACGGAGTCATGTGATAGAGTCAGCCGTAGCCTTGCCTGTTTTGGTTGTGGACGTGTTGCAGGCTGAAAGATGAGCTCGGCAGGCACAATTTTAGAATGCAGAAACTGTTATGGTACACAGAGTTCCCTCTTTAATATACAGTACAGTCTTAAGAGCTGAGTACACTAGCAAGTCTAATTTTGTTGAATTAATAACTCCATTCCAAATTGTTTTACTCTGTTGTTAAAGAACATATTTGTTATGTTAAATTTTAATTATTATATTTAGTTATTTGCTTATACATATGGAAGTTAAATATATTTGAATGTAAAACATCTTTACTCAATAAACAAGTATTGTGTGCTAAGGAAAACTTTTAAAGGTCACTATGATCTTATGCATTTTGCTTATTCATGTAGTATTTGCAGCTGAACAGCATTACTGCTATTGATCCAGTAGTTAAGCATTTAAGTCAGGTTTACTAAGTCTGCTGTGGAGCGACAGATCAGAATGTATTGACATTGTAGGTTCAGGGACATAATCACAGTCTTAGGCACTTACACTGACTGTTTTCATCAAGGCATAACTCTGTTCTTACTGCATTGATTTGCTGGTACTAGAGCTACAAGTAAAGAATGAACAGAGAAGATCCTTGTGCTTTGGATGTAGTGACGCAGGCCTCTATATAATCATATCCCAGTCTGACGAGAGTCACTATCTTTTTCTGATTAAGACAAGCCAGGGCAATGCACTTCTTTCAATCTGACAGTTATACAGATCAGTTCTTTGAGATTAAACATACATCAGGCACCTACGTTTTATTATGTGTCACCCTGGTATTACAAAATACGCTTTGGACTGGCTGCTATTAATTAAAAGATTCAAGGGAACATCATGTGACTGTATTGCTCAATTCATTTTAACACACAATAACTCACAATGATAAAAGTTAAAAAGATGCTTGTGGATATTTTTCAAGTGCATTAATCATCAAAACCTCAAATATAAAAAAAATCAGTGATTTACATAAGCATTCAGACCCTTTATATTCACTAGTAGCACTGATGGAAGTAAGTATGGCTCCTTGGGAAAGTATCAACAAGCTTTGCACATCTGTATTTGACCAGTTTCTCTTATTCTTCCTGGAAGATCTTCTCAAGTTCATTGGTTGAGCATATTGTGTGAACTTTCATCTTCAGCTATCACCACAGATGTTCTGTGTGGTTGTGGGCTCTTGTTGGGCCACTCAAGGACATTTAGAGGCATTCTCAAATTCCACTCCTATATTGTCCTTCTTAAATGTTTCAGATGGTCTGAATGAAAAGTGAACCTTCGCAATCGTAGCCTGAAGCTGTTTCTACTTTCGTTAAGGAGCTCTATGTATTTGACATTAATACTTTTTTATCAATTTTTCTTCTTTTCTCACCTGCTGAAAACCATGCGCAAGCCATTTTTTTAAACATAAATATGTTGTAAGTTAATTAGCACATCTTGCTTTTCAGAAGATGAGGCGCTTTACGTTACGTTTTGTCTTTGTAGTGGTTCAAAACTTTATTTTACACTTTGCTCTGGAGAGGACTGAAACTTTTAGAAATGGTGTTTTACTTAATCATGTGTAATTAGTTGGATTTGCATTAGGTGGTTAATTAAAGCAAACAGGATTCACCTGAGCTTGACTGGAGTGCCAGAGCCAATATGTGAATTATTAATTTTTATTTTTAATAAATGTGCAATAATTTATTTTTATTGCAACTGAATTTGTCCTTGCAGCTCATTTGCTGTGGGCTCTGGACAGCCACTGTAACGTACATGTGTGCACTGGCATCACCAAGTCTCGACAGCCTGGGAGCACGTTACTGGTATACCATCATTATGAATTAGTTTTTGCTTTGTTAAGTAAGGATTTCTTTGTGTAGATTAAAGACAAAAAAAAACATTAAATCCATTTTAATTACATTTCGCACACAAGAAAATGTGCAAAAACTAAAGGAGTGCATTTTGATGCAAAAACCAGGCGCTAATTTTCAGCCCTGTAATGCACACTGGTGGTATGGACACTAACCCATTTTTGTGCAAAAAGGTTATAATTGGATTATCACAAATTGCTTTTCATTGTTGAAATTTCTGAGACTGTATATAGAATCAGTTAAAGGTCTGTTGCAATGTGCACAAAAATTGTGGGTATGAGATCCTGAAGATACTATTCTTACTTACAGGACATGTGAGGCTTCTGAGTTTTTCCTGTGGAAGTCAGAATGTGTGGGCATGCGACGCCAATGGTATGGTGTATTTCAGAGTGGGAACACAACCGCTAAACCCCAGCATGATGCTTCCAGCCTGGATCTGCATCGATCCACCTGAGCAGGTAAACCGGCCAGTCTGAAGTTAAAACACTAAAACACAAGTGATGTTTGTTTTATCCTATGATTTATTGAGCTGTCCAAATAAGAACAAGGCTAAAATTACATTACAGCCTAACAGTTTCTTGTGTGTTGTTTTGTTGCCTGGAGCAGCCTATGGGTGTGCACTTAGTACGCGTTCAGACCAATCCAAACGACCGCATGCTGTGGGCTCTGGACAGCCGCTGTAACGTACATGTGCGCATTGGCATCACAGAGGAGATGCCAGTGGGGACGGCCTGGGAGCACATTCCTGGTATGCAATCATTATGCTTTTTTTCCCCCTCCTAGGTATTGAACCTGAACACATCTGATTTCCTGGAAGCCTGGGCTACTGATTGGTCCAGCTCTGGGTATAGAGAGTTACTGAAATGTTTTACAAACAGACCAGTGTTCATTAGATCTACTGTACATCTCTCTTTAGAACATATATCAAATATTATTAAAGAGGATAAAATGATTCAATTCACTTTAATTTTATTTGTGTAGCACTTTAAACAATGAAAATTGTTTCAAAGCAGCTTTACACAGTTAATGTGGTGATAAAAATTAACAAGATGTTCTTTATAAGTAAGTTTGTTCCTGATGAGTGAGCCGGTGGGGACTGTGGTAAGAAAAAAAAAACCTGAGATGGCATAAGGAAGAAACCTGAGAGGAACCAGACTCAAGAGGGAACCCATCCTCATCTGGGTTGCACAAATGTCCATTAACTACAGCTAAATGCTTTTGAGGTGTGTAGTGATGTTGATCAAATGCAAACTGTAGTCCTGAGTCAGCAGACTGTTGACATTAACTACAGTCCAAATTCATCCTTAAAGCTCCTGTGTTACTCCGTAATTTCATGGATCCCCAGGGCGTTAATGAGAAACCGTCCTCTGCTGCACAGAGTCGCCTCCAATTGAAGAGAACACTATCCAGAGGCAGGCCAGGACAAAGTGGGCAGATCCAAGGAGAAGATAGGGGCAGGAACAGTGGTCACTGGAACCTTAGGAGCATGTTTAACTTGACTGAGAGAGAGAGAGAGAGAGAGAGAGAGAGAGAGAGAAGATGGGCGACAGGGAGAGAAGGATATGAATAATAAAGAATCCTTATTGTTGTATAAAAGTTAAGGATACTGTGCAGTTGGGGATTCCAGCAAGAGTCGCTATGTCAGCATAACTAAAAGGGAGAGCCAGAAGGTAACACAAACATGAGGGATCTCTGGGATAAGAGAGGCTCACCACACCACCATGTGAGAGTAAGGAGATGACAGCATACAAATATCCTAGTTGACCAAACACTCGATGATCCCTCTAGATCTGCTCCTTTACCTAAGAAAAATCTGCTAAAATACTCGACTAAATAAACATGTTTTTAGCCTTGAACACTGAGACTGAGACTGTGTCTGTGTCCCCATACACTAATTGGAAGGCTGTTCCATAACTGTGGTGCTTTATAAGAGAAAGTTCTGCCCCCTGCTGTAGTCTTTGTTATTGAAGGTACCAACAAATAGCCTGCACCTTCTGATCTAATTAGGTGTGGGGGATCATATTGGTACAGAAGTTCACTCAGATACTGCGGCGCGAAAACTTTTAAGTGCTTCATACATCAGCAGTAGTATTTTATAATCAATGCAAGATTAATTGGGACTCAGTGTTGACCGTGTTTTTCTGCATCCTGTAACAACATCATATTTCTAATTTAGCAATATTTCTAAGGTGAAGGCCATCCTGGTAATGTTAATCACACAGACCTCAAAGTCTATAGTTAATAATCACACTAGGGTCTTTGTCTTTTTACTTCTAGCTGCATGTGGTCCTAGTTAAAGTTCTTCCATCTTATCCGAGTTGAGCAAAAGGAAGGTATCAAGCATTCACTGTCTAATGTCCACATTCCTCAACATTGTTAAGCCGATCTCTCTCATCTGGCTTTGCTGAAATATACAACTGTGTATCATCAGCATAGCAATGGAAGCTAATACCATGTTTATGTATAATTTCACCCAGAGGCTGCATTCATACAGTATATAAAGAGAAATGCAATGGGCCTAAAACGGATCCTTGCAGAACACCAAACTTTACTTTAGAGAGTGTGGAGAACTCACCATTTACATAAACAAACTGATAGCAATCAGTCAGATAAGACTTTACTACTTCTGAATTATGCCAGAAGAGAGCTGTTCCCTTTATTCCAACAACATTTTCTAGTCTAGCAAGGAGGGTAGTATGATCAATGGTTTTAAAAGCTGCACTAAGGTCGAGCAAAGCAAGTAGGGAGACACAACCCTGATTAGAAGCTAATAACAGGTCATTTACCACTTTAACTAGCGCTGTCTCTGTGCTATGATGAGGCTTAAATTTTTTTTTTAAATACATTTTAAAAATGTTATTCCTAAGTAGATGAGCAGTGAGCAGAACTGCTGTGCTACAACATTTTCTAAAATCTTGGAGATAAAGGGGAGATTTGATATTGTCCTGTAGTTGGACAGCTGACAATTGTCACGGTCAGGTTTCTTAATTAGGGGGTTGATAACTGTCAGTTTGAATGATTTAGGTACATAACCAGTGCTTTAGGTTCAATTACATCTGGAATTATCTGAAACTTGTAGGCAAGGAATCGAGAAAAGTTGATTTTGATGAGGAAATTAAATTATCTTGAATAGGAGTAAAGCTTTGTAATTGATTGTTATAATTACAGTGCTGTCTACTGGGTAAAATAGTTTAAATTTATAATAATCGTTTGGATTTTTTTGCCTGATGTTTTCAACTTTATAATTAAAAAAGTTCATTCAATCATTACTACCTATTGACGGTGTGCATGTAAGTGCAGTGCTTTTATTTCCTGTTCATTTTGCTACAGAACTGAATAAAAATCTAGGATTATGCTTGTTATTTTCTATGAGGGTGGAGAAATATGCTGATCAGCAGCACTAAGGGCTTTTCTATAATTTAGAAGGCTCTCCATGCTATTTTAAATACTGTCAATTTGGTTTGACGTTATTTCCGTTCTCATTTCCGAGTGGTTTGTTTTAAGGTGTGCATATGATCATTATACCACAGTGCTAATATTTTCCCTCTGATCATTTTGCTTTAAGGGGAGTTACATCATCTAGAGTGTAACAGAACGTTGATTCGAGACATTCAGTGACCCAGTCGAGCTCTGTGGGGTCAGAGGGAGATCTAATTTATGTTGACAGTTCCAGAGGATTATTGATAAAACTCCCTGCTGTAGTTGAAGTGAATGTACGCTTAGGTATACGCGAGGTATTAATGCTATGACTGAGGCATATTTTAAAGAAAATAAGGTCATTAGATCATTAATTAGATACTGGATTATTACAGATCATTATCTGAAATAGGTTCAGACTTTGGAGATTATGACTATATTTTTTTCTTATTAAGCCAAGAGTGTGTCTACCACTATGAGTTGGTCCTATACTTTTTGATTAATTCCTACTAAATCTAGAATGCTGTTGTTCTTAAGGAGTCTTCCTGATCATCAAAATTAATATTAAAGTCACCAACAATTAATGTTTTGACTCAAGACGTAGCAAGATCTGTGATGAAATCAGAGTGGGGCCCTGGGGGTCTATAAATACAGTCGTCTCCCATTTATCGCGTTTCTTTTTTACTGTTTAAGCCATAAATTATCCTCCCACACTCTTTAAACACACAAAGACATCAATTGCAAGAATATAGCGAGATGTATTTTGTGTAAATTTGTAAAATATCACATTTATAGTGAGTACTGTACAGTACTGTAGCGTAGCCTATGCATAGTTTCTCTGTTTGTTTATTGGTGGAAGAGTCCTATGAAGTCAAAAAAGGGGCTGAGTTAAAGATACACGTCATGGCATTCCTTATTTTCATTGTATAAATCTGGTGACGTATGTCTTCAACTCTGGTCTTTTTTTTTTTTTTTTTAACGTCAGAGCCAGTCACAACCCAGATTAAATGAATGGGCCATTCCGATTGGCCAGACTTGTTCCTCCAGCCGTAAATTGTAGATTTTCAGCATTCCAGCACCGCAATTTCGTACACAACGCTACACGTTCTTTGTCTCGTATAAATGTATGATTACACACTGTACGGTATTTTATGTATACTTTTATTAATAAAAATAGAATTATTAATTATAAAATTAAATTAATTATCTAATTTCAACAAAAACTCAATAAGAACAATTTACTATAAGTATATTTTAGGTAAAAATCTCATCTAATCGTTTGTTAATGTTACTTTGTTAATGTTACAACATTTGTTAATGTTACAACATTGTTTTATTTTGTGTCATGTACTCAACTTTCATCCACATAACATCCACATGCAGTAGAATATCAAGTTTTTTACAGTAGAAAACAAAAGAAACTCAAACATACACTGTAACCAATGGTATGGTATATTAACCATGATTCATATTTGAAGGAATGCAGGTTGGGGCAGGTCACTCCAGAAAATGTTCAGGATTGAGGACATAATTAGAAAACTCTAATCATAAAATATGTTGAGTGTCACATTTGTAACATGGCCTCTCTGTGCTGCAGGACTCCAGGCTAGTCAGTTAGTTCTCAGCACAAGAACTGCATGGGTGCGCTGTCCCAATGGTGAGATGGCTCGGCGATATGGGATTTCAGAAAAGAACCCAGCTGGAGACTACTGGAAGAAGGTGCCAGGTGTGATCAACTGGCTAACGGGTGAGTGGTTAAAGGGCTACTGGGGTGAAAACTCTGTAAAAGCTTACAAAATAATGCGGCTTGGATTTTAGTAGCTTTAATAGGAACTTTAGCACGGCAGCTTTTTTAATGCTTCGCGGTTTGAAGGTTTTCCAGCATTATAAAATTTGATTTTGCCTGGGAGGACCGTTTTTGTTTGCCACTTCGTTTTTGTTCAGTACTAGCCTAGCAACTTTGCTCATCTGGATAGGATTTCATACTGCTTTTATTAAAAAGGGCTTCTTGTCACTGTACTTTGTGAATTAGATGTTTTTTAATAGTAAGATGGGTGAATATGTGTACATTCACAACCTCTATGAAGTTTATTCATTTGTAATAATAATACATAATATTTATTCTGAGTTATTTTGATATATCACTATAACATATACTATTAAAGATTATGTATGTTTTACTGTATGAACTATTAAAGACATCAGATGCAGACTATGCAGGCACATTGGTTATAAAGCTTACTTTTCTCTTACAGTAAGCTTTTACCTGAAGTTCTGAGTAGTAAACTTTGTTTCTTTGTTGCAGTGACTCCCATGGATGAGGTCTGGGCCGTTACCCCAAATGGTGCCCTGACCCAGCGGCTCACCAAGACCCTGCCGCACAGCGCCGGAAGAAATCGCGCCAACACAGGCTCTCTCAGTGGTGAAGAACTCGAAGAGGAGTGGGAGGTGATTTAGACAGCTGTGTTGTGTGTTCTTGTAAAAAATTGTTCTGTTGTTTTTGCTAGTCTGCACTTTTTGGTTGTTCTTAACCTGTGTACAGAAGAGATTGTCTTTAAAGAGTGTACAGAATTTTTGCTGGTTAAGTTTTGGATAGGAGCTTCAACAAAAATATTAGTTAATTTAACTTATTTTAACCATGTATTACTCACATTTTTAACCAAAATGTCAGAATCCCGTTACACTTTTTTCTAATATGCCGAAATGTCAGTACCATCATGAGGTATGTCTGCCAGAAGAAGAGGAGAGAGAGAGAGAGAGAGAGAGAGAGAGAGAGAGACAGAGAGAGAGAGAGACAGACTGATCATGAAGTAAAATAAAATATGTCAAGCGACTGGTAGTAAAGAGTATTAATTCATGGTCTCTTCATCTGTGATCACCAAGTTAGTGACACATGATAGAACTTTAAACAGAAATTTAAAGAGATCAAGAAATGTTGTATAAGTGTAATCTTAACTTATCAAATGTAAAAACATGTTTACTAGTTTATTTACATGTGTGGTGTATAACACCATCTAATATTAACAGTCCGTAGCTCTTTGCTTTGTGAAGGAACACGGGTTTATTCCAGAAAAAGCATTCTGAATTTAGTGTATTGATGATTGCTGTATCGGTGGCTGTGAGTAAAATGGGCAATATGCCTAATCAATTCAGTTTATAATCAGTTACTGACTGTCAAAATATCCACAACGCTGTTGTGCCGCAGTCAAAATGAACTGCAAAGATTGTCTGCAGAAAGAAAGTCTGTAGTTTTCAGAACTATAACAGGACAAAGTAAAGATTTTTCCATTTAGGGGTTTTCCCAGGCCACCACACACACTGCGAAGCAACTAGAGACATATCTCTACTGCTTAATGAACCGAAAGTCTAGCTGAAGCAGCATACTGTTACAATAACAGCATGTTGAGCTTAACGTTAATTAAAGTCTTTAATTAAAATGTAAAGCCAAAAACTTTGTGGATAAACAAGAAGTGTGAAACAGAAACCCCACTGACCCTTGAGTCAAATTACTGGGACCAAAATTGCTTAGTATTGGATTTCAAATCTGTTCAATAGTTCAATTCTGATTATCTAGGGCATGTTTTCCTAAGCTTTAACACCTCTAAATGACTGATACTGCACTTTTCGGTCCATCACACCATAACCACCATAAAAATATAACACTCTTTAAGACTGAATGTAGGAAGAACTTTTTGCTAATATATACTAAAGTCTACGCTTTAACCCCAGACTCACCCAGGAATGTATGTAATATTACTCTACATTGGTAATACTTACTGTGAGCTATTACCAGTGTTAGATCCATTAAATAGGGCATAAAGCATGTTAAACATAGTTATTCACATACCTGCTGTTTATCAGTTCAGAACAACTGTGTGCATGAGTGATCAGAAGCTGGAAAATGGGATGAAGAGGTGTTTATTTTTATTTTTATTACTGTAACTTTGTTTATTTAATTATTAGTAAACTGGTTGGTGTCATTGTGACGGTACAGCACTCTTATAAGCCACCTAGGTACATAGTCCACTCTGAGTGAACTGTAATGCTGTTTAGGCAATTTTCATGTTTCATGCCTTTTTTTTGTTGTTGTTTTTTTTAAAGGGAATGCACTTTAATAATGAATAAATACATGTTTGAGGTGCATCATCATTTAATAAGAGTCATATATAGTGCTAGTGTCTTTTTATTTTTTCACTTGTGACTTGTCTGTAATTCTGTTTGGACCACAGACACCTCTGAAATATTATGCAAATGAAATATGGTAAGTATATCAACGTTGCATTCATTTGGCATCGATTTGTGGTTGTTTTATTTTTTTTTTTTATCTGTGATATTTTGCCTAGTTCTGAGGCCATCTGTGACCCTCATATCTTCTTTTCTTCTCTTCTCCTCCAAGCACAATGCTGTCGGTGAAAAATGAAATGGGAACACTAGCACTCATTATAGAGCACTGATGTTATGCTGTATGGTATATTATCACTAATCACACGCTTAATACATTGATGTCATTGCTTTATGGTGTCTATATCAACTTCCAGGATTAAAAAGATGTTTACCAAAATTTGTTACTTTTTCTCTATTTTAAAAATGGAGGGTATGTGCAGGGGTTTAAGAAATGCACTGATAGTTTTCCCAAATGTATATATTATATTTAAAAAATATATTTTAACAGTAACTAAGCATTACTTGGAATCATATTTTACAAACATCACATATTTACAGTGCAGTCAGCATAGCAGTCCTAAACCCATTCAATCAACTTTATACACACTTTTTAGATCCGTTTCTGTCCAAGTAAGGCAGAGTGCGTCCTTTAACACTGGTGCAGTCTAAAATCAGGTGGTTTGAGGAAATCGGGCAGAGACTCGAGCTGTTCGTCAGGAACACAGCGCATCACATTGCGCATGCATTGCACGAAGAGGGACGGTGGACATTGACCGATGAGCCACTGGAGCCCCTGTTCCCCGATGATGCGGCTCCACAGTGCGGGGTTCTCACGCAGATCATTGCGCATGCGGAAGTGTGGCGTGGGCATGAACAGCACCAGATATCCGAGGCACACGCGCTTCGTTCTCATGTCTCTGCCGCTTTGGCTGATTTGCTGAAGCAGCCAGTCCAGAGGCGTGTCTCCTGAGCGGTCTGTGACGTACGGGCACGCGCCGTTGGCTAGCAACAGTAGCAAGCACTCTGGGCGCGCGAGGTCGCACGCCAGGTGCAGCGCCGTTTTGCCGCTCTCTGTGTGCGCGCACCCGCGCTCATTCAAGAGCGCCTTTTTCTCGCTTTCGTCGCCTGACTCCTTCAGGGTGCTCATGATCATCTTGAGAATGCTCACGCGGTTGTAGCGCACGGCCACGGCCACGTGCGGCGCGGCGGAGTGCACGCAGCAGCGGAAGCTCGCGCTCGGCATGGCCAGCGCGCGCACGGAGAAGCGCTGGAGCAGGTGGCGCGCGTACTGCTGGTGGTCGTGAACGAGCGCGTAGAGGAGCGCCTCGGAGGGCGTGAAGGCGCATGCGCGGCCTTCGTCCTCCCAGTGGAACGCCTCGGTGGCGCGTATGTCCTCCAGCAGCCACACCGGCAGCAGATCCCGCACAGCCTGGTAGAAAGCCAGCGAAGTTCTCTGGCACTGTTTTTCAGATTTGTAATCTGCACGGCGCTCGTATATTCCAAAATCCAGAGGCATCGTTACCCACTTACTCTGTTCTCCCCACCCACCTTTTTGCACTCTGTTGTGATTGAAGTTACGATTATTGGGCTGGTTGGTTTGACTTTGAGGTCAGGGAACACCTGAAACATCTGCACACTTACTAGAGGTAGTTTATAGCATTTCTTTTTGTCTTTTTTTTGCAAAGCCTGAGCAGTTATCAGTATAATGTGTTATCACGCATCAGCAGGCAAAATGACAGATCACTAACGTCAATAATCCATGAGGGTATTAACCGGGAAAACAAGAGCAGCTTGAATGAAGCTATTGCTACTGTCCTCCGCCGTCAAAGCCCGCTGCAGTCCCATTCAGTTACTTTTATACTACAGTGCAGAAACACGCCCCACCTACTGCTCTCCTCCTCCCATCCCCTACCCAACCCACTCAACACACACCGAGCTCTTGTGCATGTGTTTCATTGGCCATGAATGTAAGCATGCAGATGTGACGTCAAAAAGGTCTGAATGAACTCTATAAGTTTCCATATAGAGAAGAGCAGCAGTGCGAGATATCTTTCATTACCAGTAGACGTACGTGAGCTGTTAAACGGAAGGGGCAGGGTGTGTCAGATAGCCTGGGCTTCTCACATTCAGAGAAACGAAACCTTCTCTGCCCTTGATTTAATAGATATGACCTAAAGAATTCATGTTTTCTATATTCATATTGTGATCACATCACCAACAACTTTCTAACAGTCTAACACAGGTACAAAATACCCAATTACATATTCAAGCCATTTCATACATAAATTAATTAATTTTTTTTAAGTTCCTAGAAACATAAAAATGGCGGGGGATGATTCCTGAAATAAGAACCAAAAAACTCCCCAAGTCATTATTAGGAAGAAACACTGAGAGGAACAGAATCAAAAGGGGACATATCCTCATCTGTGTGTCACAGCAAGATGCTAAATTCTTCTTCTTCTATACATTTATATTATAGAGGTGCTAAGTGTGTCTGGTTTTTTATTTTTTGGTTTAAAAAATACTCACACATTGTGTAATAAATTAGACTTGTGCATAGTTTTTTCACAAATGCAATTCTTCTTCTGTGCAAATGAGAACATCCACAACCACAAAAAGAGTCTATGTGTCCATCATTTGTAGCATTTAGGTCTATATATGGCCAATAGCCTTTATATATAAAAATGACAAAATCCATAAATATTCTTTACATGTATTCTGCACTGGTTTCAGAGCAAAAAAAAATCTATCTTGAATTTAACAAATGGAATCTGGCACAAATATACCACAGGCATGAATGAATGGTAATAGAGAGTGATTTGGTAGATTGTATGTGATCCACTAGATTTTGGAGCACAGCTGTGTTCATTTGTGATCATTTCCACAAGAAGATCGTTAGTATGTTCAGGGGTGCGGTCGGTATTACGGTTCAACCCAAATGTTGTTTGTTCTGGTTCATGCACAGGGACATTGTCATGCTAGAACACGTTTGGTCCTTTTAGTTCCAGTGAAGGAAAATCTTTGAGCTACAGCATAAAGACAACTGTACAACTGTATGCTTCCAACTGTGTGGTAACGGCTTGGGAAAGAACTGCATATGGGTGAGTTGTGCATGTGTCTATACGTTTTACACGTAGTCTATCACATTCTGCCGAATGTATGAAATAAGGGGTTACCCCCAGGATAGTTTAACAAATTCTGGAATACCAAACTGTGACTAATACACTGAAGGTTCAGCGGGAACTTGTTTTACATGCCAAAGCCGAATGTGCCACGTTTTCCAGCATAGGTTTGATTTGCATATTCAAACTCTTTTGACAAATTATTGAAGGTGCATTGTTTGTTGACATCCTAACAGGAACACACTGTTGTTTTGCTACTAGTAGCTAAAAAAATATAGATATTTAATATTAAAATTAGGACTTAAAGTTGCATAACCGAGATATGGCATGGAGATTTGCAAACAAGCACATTTTAAATGTATTTAAAGCCTAAATTCACAGTTTATTCATGCTGGTCCCTGTCCTGTTTACACTAACCATTATGGTGAAATGGTTATGGACATGAGACAATGAGTCTTGTATCTGAGAATCTGTCAATCTGTTGTCACTAAGTTGGAAGCTCAGAATTGTAACTATCTTAGTTTGTTGTAGCATTACAATTTTCTTTCACTGGAAGTATAATCACCAAATATACAAGTGCATATAAAAAAAATTTATATCATGAAAAAGCTATATTGAAAAGTTGTCATGAGAATATTTTTGTAGGAAAATTTAAAAATATAGATATTGTAGAGTTTGTAAGAAGAGTGGAGAGGCACATAATCCAAGTTGCTTTACGTCCAGTATGAAGTTTTCACAGTCGGTCATGGGGTGCCATGTCATCTGCTTGTGTTGGTTTACTGTGTTTTATTAAGTCTAGAGTTAACACAGCTATTTACCTGGGGATTTTAGAGTAATTCATTTTCTGTCTGCTGACAAGCTTTATGGAGATGCTGATTTCCTTTTCCAGCAGTATTTGACACCTGCCCATTGTGCCAAAATTACTACTAACTGGTTTGCTGACCATGATGTTGCTGTGCTTGATTGGCCAGCCAACTCACCTGACATGAACAAAATAGTGAATATATGGGGAATTGTTAAGAGGAAGATGAGGATACACAACACAAAACCTAGCAATACAGATCAGCTGAAGGCTGCTATCAAAGCAACTAGGGTTTCAAAAACACATCAGCAGTGCCACAGGCTGATCACCTCTGTCGTGCTGCATAGATGCAGTAATTAATGTATTAATTACATGAATTACTGTATAATTCATGTAGTAATTTAAAGCATGAACATTTCTGTATTGTAAATCCTTTTTTGTTTGATCTTAGAAAATATTAAAAAAGTTAAAAGTTAAAGCTATAGTATTAGCTTTAATCATCATTGGAACAGAAAAAGGCTTGTAATTATATATAAATATTTTGTTATGTATCTAGAATATATGAACGTTTCTCTTTTTGAAATAAATTGCAAAAAATAAAAAATGTAAATTTCCACAGTATTAAATGTTTTTTAGATGTAAATGTATGTCAGCATGACAAACTCACCGTGCAAGTGAGGTCCTTAAAAGATGGTTTGTATAAGACTGAACACTGGAACACTGACTGCACCCGAGGGCTCTTGGGGCAGAGTCTAGGCGGAGAATCTGATCTTACTAATGCTCTAGGGGCTCTATAAGCAAATTCCCATAACCACACTCTTAATATCTAGTGTTAAACTAGCCAAGCACATTGAGTGTGATGGACAGTTCATTATTTTTCATAAATTATTATGTATAATTTATTTTCCACCATGCACTCATTATGCAAATCTTTGCATGAAAAGTGTCTGACATAATTTCTGGATGTTTCATTATCTGCACTTTCTCCTTAGATTATGCCTGCTGGAGGTCACAAATGACTGATGACCTTCTAGTGATATTTTGTTATAGATAGTAATATGTACGTACACTCACGGTGCTGTGACGTCACATGATCACATCCCATTGGGCTTGATGGGTAATGCTGTGTGTTATCAAGTGACACGTGCATACAGAACATTCAGCACCCGCAGCTCACCTTGTACAACATCCCTCAATGCAAACACCAAGCTTAGAGCTGGGGTCATTTAACAGACCAACTTGTTTTTAGGTATTATAGATGTATTTCAACATCTATGCATCCGTTTCACATGTAAAACTTCCCACTTATCCATTATAATTTATATCTTTAACATACACTTTTACCCAAAGGTATGCAGCTGAGCTATTCTCAGCTTTCTCAGTGACACAAAAAGAAGTCTGATCCTGGGATTTAATCTAAGAACCTTCCAGACATTAGCACAGAATCCTAAATATGCAGCTATCTATTTATCTATCTAACGATTCAGTTGTTAAAATAATAATGGGATCATCTTAAACAAAACAACAGATAAGCATTAGATAAGCATTTAAGCTTGGGTTACACACACAATGAAACTTAAAATCTGATTTAATGTGAAACCTAATCAAGCTTGAAACTTGAACTATTAGTCAGCCATTCTAACTGTTTAGTTATCCAGCTACCCATCAATCAGTTCTTAATGTGTGAGAACTTAATCAAGCCTGAACAGCAGCAATCAAAACAAGGCCTGGGAAAAGTAGGAGATCGCCCTGAAGAAATACTAACCACAACAACCACACCACCTAGTGGATGAACATGTAATGCAAATTTCAAACAGGCTCCTTTTTATACTTCACGTTGTTATTCAAGACTTCTCCAGGAAGTATTTAATCCATGCATTTTTTTTACCTGTGGGCAGAGAATGGTATTTACCTACTTTGTATAGAACGTAAAAATGAAAAGAAAAAAAAATTAAAACTTTGGTGCAAGTGAAATGTACTTTATACTACTCTCACTAAATTAATCAGTGGTTATTTCATTATCCAGAGATAATGTCAAGTAAAGAGATAATGTTCAATAGATTTTTTTTCAGGTGATAGGACTAGACAGACAAGTGTGTGTGCTGATCAAAGTTTTGTGGCTGATGTTATTTAAAAAACATCCCAACTTAATCAAACTAAAATGTTTAATTGTAATATAAATTATAATAGTCTATAAATGTTTAGTGGATTTTTTTTCAAACAAATATTAATGATATAAAACAAATAATGTCTGCTTGGGAATTGCATGCCTGCCTGTGGAGGTGGCTATAAAGACAGACATAGTTTTTACTGCCATATTTAAAATGTAGATATTTTATTTATGAACTGAAATGATATCTTTAAATCTAATATTCTCCCTTTTCACATCTGAGACTTTGAAATGCTAGAACATTACTGGTTGTGCGAGATGCAAAAAAAAAATAAAATAAAACATTTCATTTTCACTTTCAAAATTTCTCATAGCAGAAGTTAAAGTTTCACCATGGGAAGGTTGTTCCCAGAATGCTTTATGTATGTATCAGTTCAGACAAAGTTACACCACTGTGCATTTTCTTCACTGAATAATGAATACTGTATATTTTGAAAGCTGTATATTTTAGTTCAATTATAAATCCTTTGTTGAAATGATATGTATTTGACAATAATGGGAATGCTATTTTGTCTTACACAGTAGTTTAATGATAATGTCTGTCAGTTTTAGACCATAAACCATATTTTAAATAAATGGCACATACTGTAAATACGGCAACCCAATTGCAGTCATTTTCATACAAAGCAAAGTTAAGCAATAACAAAGTAGTCTTGGAATTAAAGTAACCCAATCATGTCACATGAGTGCAATGTATAAAGTAAAAAGCTTTAGTTAATGTTCAAATCAGATATCAATATGAGGTAAAGATGTGATCTAACTGATTCTGTCTAACTGTGGTATGTTTGCTGGTGCCAGATTGTTGTTCTACCTAACTCTGAAACTGCTGATCTTCTGGGATTTTCACATACAACAGTCTCTAGACTTATTACAGAATAGTGTGAAAAGCAAAAAACCTACAGTATGCCACAGTTCTGTGGGTGAAACCTCTTTATTTTTTGAAAAAGGAGAATTAACTGACTTGTTACAAATGACAGGAAGGTTTCAGCAATCAAATAATTACTGTCTACAACCATTTTGAAGAGAAGCGCATTATCTGAAGCTCTTGACCTTTATCTGTGCGATTTTATGTATTGTGCCACTGTGATATGATTGGCAAAGAGTTACATACATAATGTCTTTAAACAGTCTGCAAGATTACGGAAATTGGTATAATGACTGTTATAAGCTTCTGATTGGTCAATTGTCATAATAAGAAGTTAATGGTAGGAGATCTTTGGCTGTGAAAGAGCCTTGTTTTAGAAACAACTCAGCCAAGACCACTACAAGTCTGGTTCTTCCTTATAAGAAATTTTCACTGAAAGCACCATGAGCAATTACAAAAATCATGTGACTAAACAGAAATTTCATCATTTTGGAACAAGGCACAAATGAACTCCCAGGGTTATTTTGGTCAGAGAGAAAAAAAGAAAAAGAAAAGGCAAAGGAGTAGCAAATATTTGTTCATCTTTAAGCCACTGCCATAACTTAAATGGATGTAGACACCACTACTGTCTAGAAAAGACAAAGTGTGGGATTTTAGAGGAGTGTTTTCTGATCTTAAGAACAAAAATAGAACTGGTTGTTCATAATAATCTGCAGTGTGTATGGAAGAAAAAGAGGCTTTGGATCCAAAGATTTCTTTTCCATCTGTAAAGCATAGAGCGTCAAGCTCAAAAAAAATGTTAGCTTGGTTAAAAGTTCATCTTACAACAGGACAATGATCCTAAGCATAGGAGAATCTCAGTAACAAATTAAAGTCAACAAAGTGAACATACCGAGGAAACTGTCACAAACTTCTCACAAAAATCCTATAGAAAATGTGTGGAATGAACTTCAGGTTCTGTAAATCAGTGTGTTGTAATGAGCATCCCAAACTTAACATTGTACCAGTTCTGTTAGGAGCAAAGTGCAAACATTCCTACATAATATTGCTAGGACCAAGTACTATAAAAGTGACTTTTTGACTGGGTAAAAACATTTGACATGTAAATAAATCTGCCTCTTAGCCATTACTGTTTAAATGATTTCTTATGGAAATAAAGTAGATACAATAACACATTCAATACAGGACATACCATGTAACATAAAGTGTGTGTAATTGTATAAAACTTTCAATTTTGTAAAATATGTACATTTATCATTAGAACAAACATTTACACTATAACCAAAATATAATTACATAATCAAGCAAGTCTGCATGGTCCCTGGTGGTCTAGTGGTTAGGATGCGGCGCTCTCACCAACCCCAGCCACTCTTAGTGCCGGTCCCAAGCCCAGATAAATGGGAAGGTTGCGTTAGGAAGGGCATCCAGCATAAAAACATGCCAAATCAAACATGCGAATGATCCGCTGTGGCGACCCCTAATGGTAGAAGTCGAAAGAAAGTTAATCAAGCAAGACTGCAGCCACCCTGATAAAACCTACATGTGGTATTTTTTATCTGTAGTGTTCGAGTTGTGATCATGAAGT
This sequence comes from Silurus meridionalis, assembly GCF_014805685.1. NCBI lineage: Eukaryota > Metazoa > Chordata > Actinopteri > Siluriformes > Siluridae > Silurus > Silurus meridionalis. The sequence continues at coordinate 8,015,498 of NC_060891.1, read as the reverse complement.
CTTTATCTCTTATTATTTTGAATCCTGTTTGAGTCATTCTGACACCCTACCTCTGGATGGAGTTATTTTCATTTGGAGACCACTCCCTTCTACTGAAGATGATTCCACATCCGCATCCACATGAGGCAAATGATCCATGTAGTTACTTAGCATGGTATACTTAAGACCCATAATGATGGTTTTGCACTGTAATGAATATAAACATTCTGCTACAGTGGCTTAGAACTACAGCTGCCATGAATGTTTTTGCATTCAATCATCCAGGTGAACATTTGATAACATCAACGATGATAAATCTATTATGAATGGACATTCTGTGTCACCCAGATGAGGTTGGGTTCCCTTCTGAGTCTGGTTCCTTTCAAGGTTTCTTTCTCATACCATCTCAGGGAGATTTTCCATGCCACTGGCTTACTCATTATTACTCTCTATACACCTAAAATGGAATGGAATGGAATTAGACTACATATAATACAGGCTTCTGTCATGAAATGAACAACTCATGGACATGGACATGGAAACAAAAGAAACTATTTTAGTAAATTCAAGTCTTAAAAATAAAAGTGACATCTGTGGTGCCACAGGTCAAATTTGACCCACCAAGAGTATTGACTGTTATATGCATCCATGCATCATAGAAAAGTTATGTGCTGCCCTGAAAATTCAATTTGGCTTAACTGCCCACATCAAAGACACATCTTAACCCCTCCCCCACCTACCCTGTCTTCTATAGGGACACATGACCCAAACGTTTCTTGTGGAACATTGATACTCATAATTTTGGCGGGTTTGGTGTGAACAATATGAATTGTGAAATGAATATGAATTGTCTGAACATTGTTATCTACAAATACGGCTCATGTGTGTTATCAGCTTCATTTTGCATCATCAGTCTATTTCAACATGAGCAAGAGATTCAGTGTCTTTGGGCTGCCCACCTCTTCAGATGTGTCTTCTTGTTCAGGATCATACTCCACATGACCAAAGGAACCTCTCCTTTCATGACCAAAGATATGGTCAATAGATTCAGTGTATGTGAGGTTGATGACCATATCTTTGGTCATGAAAGTAATATTAAGGACAGAGAGCAAAGTAACAGTGATGATGATTTGTCTGAGGATGGGGATGATGTGAAGTTTGATCCAGAACAAGAAGACACATCTGATGAAGAGGACAGCCCAAATGGCAAAGATGATTAAAAAGAACTCTTCAAATAAAAAAAGTGACATTTCATGGTCATCAATCCTTTATGACAACCAAGGCAGAGCACCAATTGAGAACATCATCAGAATGGCCCCGGGGCCTACTAGATATGTATGCTTTGTCACATTTTCAAATTATTGGGACAGCATTTGAGTTGTTCAAAACACCATCTAGTTAGAACATCCTGCTTGAGATGACAAACACTGAAGGGAAAATGGTGTTTGGCAACAGCTGGGTGGAGATCGACAAAACACACCTGGATGCTTACATAGGGCTGTTGGTTCTTGCTGGTATGTACAGATCCTGTAATGAGGCCACAGGCAGCTTATGGGATGGTGAGTCACCCCAGGGTACTTCTCGAGCTACCATCTCACTTCAAATCTTTCATGTGTTGTCAAGAGTTATCCTCTTTGACAATCGAGAGACAAAAGCTTGCTCTCATTAGGGATGTCTGGGCCATATGGGTGGAGCACTTGCCACACATGTGGGAAACATTTATGCAAGGAACACACTAAAAAATCACATAATTTAATTCATGCATATGAACACACACACCTTGTCAATGTTCAGTATTCAAAACATTAATTTTAACACACATGCCCAAACAGACACAAATTATGTTGTCATTGTTCAATGTTCAATTTGACAGCGAAAAAAAACATACTGTAACATATTTGAATTTGCAATTTTAAGCAAAATTCCGTTTGATTATGTGAAAAAGTATGACCTTTTACCTCTTTCCTAACATAAAACTGTGTGGGTCAATTTTGACCCATAACCCAACAGATGTCACTATGGCTAATAACATTAAGTAAAAAAAAAAGGTATGTTCTAATATTAATCTATTATAGTCAGAAAACAAATACCCATTGGCTTTACTATAACAAATATGAGTAAATGTAAACATTTTTATGAGTGGTATATTCTTAAATAAATAGTCCATGTGGACAAAAAAATACATTTAAAACTATGTTTATATGGTTATTTTTCATCTCATCTCGAAGTAAATATTATGTAAATACTTTTGGTATTATGATGACCATATAATATAAAAAGAAAAATGGCTACTCAAATGCCCCCCCAAGTGTGATTAAATTTGTGAATATTTTTTTGTATCATGACCATTAAATTACTGACTCAGAGCCTAAAACTAATACCCCAGTGGTTTTTTGAATTAAGACTGATGGCAGGCTGAAGTGCTTGACTGACTTTGTTTTCATATGTATCTTACATATCAGTAAACAGTATATTAACAAATTAGCTAAACAGAATTTAACAAGTACAAAAAGATCATGTGTGCTTTTGAAGTTATTTCTATGTTTGACCCAAGGTGCATCAGTGGTCATAGTAAGCAAGAGAGTCCACACAGGAAGGTATCTGACACATTTAAATGGTAGATAAAATTACATTACACATTTTAACTAATGGATAAGTCCAACCAGTATAGGTTCATGTTCTAAGTCTAACTTAGGTAGCATTAAATTCTGGCAGTGAACGCCCCAAAAGTGGTAAATTCTGTATGGAAAGTTTTGCTCACATAACTATACACCCCTGGGAAAAAAAGGCAAAATATTAAGCAAAATGACTTTGTGGGGAAAAGTTGGAAACAGGGAAAATTTGACATGAAATTAAATTTATATCTGGGTTCACAAAATATTTCAACTATGTATCAACTATATATATATATATATATATATATATATATATATATATATATATATATATATATATATATATATATATAGTTGATACATAGTTGAAATATTTTGTGCAAAGTGTGCAAAGTGTGCAAAGCAGTAATCAAAGCAAAAGGTGGCTACTTTGAAGAACCTAGAATATGAAATATTTCAGTAGTTTCACACTTGTTATGTATATAATTTCATATATAATTCCGTGTTAATTCATAGTTTTGATGTCTTCAGTGTGAATCTACAATTTTCATAGTCATGAAAATAAAGAAAACTCTTTGAATGAGAAGGTGTGTCCAAACTTTTGGTCTGTACTGTATATATATATATATATATATATATATATATATATATATATATATATATATATATATATATACTTGATTGTTTTCTGACATCTTTTACATTTACTGTCTCCATGAAATGCCCTAAGGGCTGTAATTTGATCAGATTTTTTGTTGTTGTTTGTTTACTTTTAAACCAGGAAATCAACCTTAAAATCTGTAAAAAAAAAAAAAAAAAAAGCTAGCTAAAAAGGTGGATTAAACTTTTGGGGATACACTACCCCATACTTAGATCACCCTAAACTATTCAACTTAATAGTTAGAGGTGAAACAAATAACATAATTTTTATATGAACTTTTGAAATTGTCATTTTTTTCAAACTAGGAGATGGCTAATATGTTTACTGTAGAGCAAGACTCGAGCTTTGAAGTGGGACTTAAAAGGTGCAGGGAGATTTTCATTAGAAGAACACACGAGCTGAATTATCATAAGTGTTCGCTGTTTTCCAGGAAGTGAAGAACTTTAAAATTCAAGTATTTTTAATGGTAGAGTGTTGTATTGGTTCCCCTAAAGGCAACAAGGAATGGGGAAAGCTCAGAGCACCAAACACCTTGAATTTGATTTCAGGGGCACTTTGAACAGGACCAGGGGCTTTGAATGGATGCTGGTGAATCGAATCTTTTTTTTTTTTTTATGTGGTGTATTTTTTTTTGCACCTGATGTGCACCAACTGCACTTTTAAGTGACCTTATACAGATGAATTAATAAACTAAGTGATGAATCTCCTTGACTTGGCTATCCTTGTGTCTAGTTTTCCTCTCCCTCCCCCTTGTTTTCTCCCCCGTCAGCAGTTTGACTGAGTGTGTTTCTCTCTCACACATCTCAGTAGGGCTCTTCACTGTGGAACTAGTGTGGAAGTGCAGAAGTGAAGTTCACTACTCTCTCCGTATGAACAGGCTCATACTTTATTCAAACACAGTTGCGTTTCATATCAAAGCGACGTTTTTTTTGTATCCACACCGGACCTCGACGCGTGTCCTGGAGAAAAGCCAGTTTATATCGAGGCGTGTTTTGAAGTGTTTCGAATCTCATTCCGGGGCCGAAATGATCCAATTAAATTAGCGTTAGCCGATGCTATTTCGCTAGCACGCTACCAGTGCCACACAGGAGTTAGCCTGCTAGCTAATGCAATAGACTTAATATTGTTCTCGGGGAACTTAGCTGGCTTGGTATTGCTAACTTCATAGAGCGAGGTAGTTATAAAAAAAGAGATCGATGCAGTTTGGAGACTCGATGGTTGGTGTTTTCGATGTTTGGACTCGTGTTTGAGGGGATTTTGCAAGTATTCACACTTCAGGGTTTTTTTTTTGACAGCGAGGCCGCGAATTAGCCAACATCTCAGTCTCGGCTTAGCTTAGCCTGTTAGCTAGCTAGTCTTGTGTGTGTTTGAGTGAGAGAGAGGGGGGAGAGGGAGGCAGGGAGGCAGTCAGGAAAAGAGAGAGGTAAAGTTCGTCGCTGTTGCCTCGAGATGCCCGCGATGTTGGAAAAGGGGACGACGGAGATTTCAGGGAAGAGAAGAGGCAGAAACTCGGTGAGCAATCCGACCAAAAGTTTCACGTCGAATGGCAACAGTAACAACTCTTGGGAGGAAGGAAGTTCGCCTTCCTCCAGCGATGACGAGCACGGTAAGTCAGTCACACTTTGGTAGCCTCGATCACTCGGCACAAGTTCGGACACTTTTCCAACCTTCTTCCTATCTGATTTGTCGCCTTCTTTTTCTCCGCTAAGGTGCAGGAGGGATGCGAGTCGGCCCACAGTTTCAGGCTGTAGTTCCAGACTACGACCCCGGTAAATTGTGCGGCAGTTTTCTGAGCTGTAGTGAAGGAGCAGGTTCCAGCGCGGACGAGCCTCGAACACTGCCCGTTGTTTCACTCGTGTTTAGTTGCATCAGATCTGCAGCGCACTGCACCACGGATCGCTTTCATTATTCAATACTAATGATTTACTTCATTTTGCTGTATTTATTATAGTTATTACTATTATTATTATATTATTGGGGTGAAATCTAATTATTGCCATAAACAACAGAGCCGTTTGCTTCCCTACATCGGAGTGCTTCATACTTAGTGTTCAAGTCAAGCAGGATTTTATTGGCTTCCTTTTAAAAGTTCATATACACCAGAAACAAATGCCATTTCTAAACACCCGAATGAGTTAAATAAAATGGCCTATTACTTACTCGGGAAACCTGCCCATTCTCTCATCTATCTGATCAGCGAACCATGTCAAGTTTATTTCTATAGCGCTTTTCACAACGGATATTGTCTCAAAGCAGCTTTACAGAAATGAAGAATGAAGGTGAATGATGTGTATTTATCCCTGATGAGCAGCCCTGGGGCCACTGTGGAAAACAAAAACTCCACTACTTTAACCATGTGGCAGCAGCACAAAAAATGCATATACAGGTCAGGGGCTTTGGTTAATGTTCACATTAAACATCAGATTTTGGAAAAGTGTGATCTCTGTGTTGATTCAGGAAGTCTGTAATAAACACCAGCACACTACAGTCACAGAAGTCCCGGTTCTAATGGTTATTGTGAGCATTAACCACAGACCTTGAATTTCATTTGCAGTGTATTTATTTATTTTTGTGCTGCTGCCACATGATTTAGATAAGCGAGTAAATGTACAGAATTTTTGCTTTGGTTTATGGGAGTATATATACACAGACAAATGCATTTTTCATCTATCCTCCTACACAAAAATGCAGTTTGTTTTAGCCACGTGTTGAGCTAAGTAGTCAGACTTTTAGATAGAACCAGTTTTTAATGAAGTTATTAGGATACTGGAAAATAACAATAAAAGATATAAAGATCTGGTCTACCAGCTTGACTAGTTGAACCTGTAATCTGGCAGCTGATAGTCTGTCAGACTACACTTGATTTTTCAGTTGGGCTATTATATTGTTTTATTTTCATGTGTGAATAGTATTATTTACATGTTGCCTTTCTTATCTTTATACAACAACACACAGAAAGAGCACTGCACTTTAAGGCTGTTGCTATCGATCATTTTAGGAATCAAATATTTTACCGATTATTACATCGATTAATCAAGTAATTGGATAATAAGTTATTTTTCCTTATTGAAGAGCAATACTAAATATACATGAGAAAACAAGATGGCTTTCTTAAAATGAGCAAGTGATTTGTTTTTTTTTTTTTAGAAATATGTACATTTTATTGCTGAAATTACATACAAGAATATCTGTAAAAAAAAAAAAAAACTAAACCCATTTAGTGCATTTAATTGGCATATTACAACAAAATAGAAATATATGAATAAAATACCACATGAGTAGCCTGCGGGCCTTTTCTAAAAAATAGCTGTTTCCTACTTTGTTAAATAATTGTTGATAATTATTATGATAAATCATTAAAATGATTAGTGTCTTCACATAGATGAATACCATTAATTATTAATAATAACATATAAAAAAAGTTAGATTGTGCAAATGTGTTATTTCAGATCAAACTGAAAACTGTGTGTATCAAACTGGTAGCCCTTCACATTAATCGGTACCCAAGAAGTAGCTCTCAGTTTCAAAAAGCTTGGTGACCCCTGGTTTAGCAGGTGGTACATCAGTAATAATGGTCCGTGGGGTAACACATTGCTCTGTGTGTAGTTAAATGAAACAAAAAAAAAAGTAATCGAATTACTTGACTTACTCGTGGAATTGTGTCAGCCCTACTGCACTTTGCACTGTACAAAATTCAAGCAAATGTATTTAAACACAAGAGGATTTCATTTTGTTAGCTGACACGGAGAGCATCTTATCACAGAATGTTAGCATTTAGTATAGTATAGATTTTATTATTATTATTTTTTTTTTATCTGTCCCTGCAGCATAAAACAGGTTTAAGTAAAAATAAATGTATATTAAATCACATGCTTTTTTTTTTTTTTTTGCTTTGTTATGTGTGACGCTTGTGTATTTTCTTTATTCCAGAAGTGGCCAAGGCGAGCCAGGAGAGGGAAAACTTGGGAATGCTGGTGTGGATTCCTAACCAAAATCTGTCTGAGTCTAAATGTGAGTCATTTGTTATGGTGTTAACATCTGGGAGGAAAAAAACATAACATGACAAGTTTTCCCCAAGAGTTATTGTCAAAAGCGAAATCTTAATGCACACAATCCTCCTGTTTTTGATTCAATAAATGAAATCATGTTACATAAACAGTGTCTTCATAGCATAAACAATTATCCAAAAACATTTGTTTATTAAAAAGTCAAAACTAATAAAACACGACTTATTAAATGGTTAAGATTGTACTAAGAAGCCTAAAATTAACTGTGTGGCATCTTTTCATGTATTTAGAGATGCTTTACAGTCTTTATTAAAGTGAAATTTAGTTGATTGGACATGGTACATTTCATAGGAATAGATCCCATAGATCTGATACAGCATTACTAGCTGACTGGTTGCTCTGAATATTTGTGTGAATGTAATATTTAATCATTTCAATCAGTTTAATACAAAAATAATGCATAGTAAATTTCATAATCTTATAAAACTTTGGGAAACTGTTTGACTTGTGACCAGAATTACAGGATAATAAATAATCTACACTGTGCCTTTTTTTTGTTTGATTCAGTGGATGAATATATTGCTATTGCCAAAGAGAAACATGGGTACAACATGGAGCAGGTAAATAAAAAAGATGTTTTTTATTTTAGTGCATTTATGTGTTTCTCAATATTTTTCTGCAGATAACAATGTTACTTTATATTTACTACAATGATGGTTAGTTATTTACAAAATACATTTACCTATGTATATACTTAATTGTGTATGTGTACAGACATGAAAAGGATACTTTGATTTCTATGGTTTTATGTATCAGGACATCATCATCATAATAATAATTGGGTCCCTAACAGGTTTTAGTATTAGTTAATACAACTTTAGATGAACAACACCACAACATTACACTGTCATTATTGATTTTTTTACCGAACATAAGCTGAAATGGAGAAGCCATGTGCAGGGTTTTAAAAAGCCTAACATTTAAAAAATCAAGATTTTAGGCCTTAAAAAGTCTTAAACTCACTGTTCAAGGTCTTAAATAATTTTAAACAGGTCTTAATTTTACAAGGTCCATAAAACTACCTCTAATGCTCATTTTATTTTTTGTTTTGTTGCAGTGTTGTAGTTTTTTCTTTTGCTAGTCCAAATATAATGGACTGTGTTACGACTACAATCAGCTTTCAGTTATTGGCACAAATCTTTCTTGGATTGTACCACAGAGGTGAAACTGATTTTAATTTTCAGCCATGGGAATGGGAAAGTTTAGCGATGGCTAGAAATGAATCAATTTAAATTGCATTCTGAATGGTCTTTAAAAGGTCTTAAAAAGTCTTGCATTTGACTTGGTAACGCCTGTAGAAACCCTGCATGTGTGAAAACTAGGACTGCAAATAAAGATTTTTTTTTGATAATCGATTATTCTGATTTTTTTTTTAATTAATTAGTTCATTGGATAAAATTGGATTGGTTCTTTTGCTTATTATAATATATAAAACCCTAATTCAGGGTATTTATTATTAACATTTTACTTAAAAAAATAATGCAAAAGCCACATTTTGAGTTTAACTATATTTAATTTTGACATTTTATAAAGCTTATAGTGGCTGCTTGTTGAAGATTGCATGAGTATGAAAGGTGAAATAATTTGAGTAAATCAGCATTTGTATTGTTTTTAATGATAATTGCAAACGGCAAGTTGACAACTATGCTTAAAAAAATCTATATAAAAACGGATACATTTTGTTTAAACAATTAACAATTGGTAAACAATTTTTGTTTAAAAAAATAGACATTTTGTTCAGTTCTGAAGATATAAGCATCGAGAATATATAATTTAATATACAAACAGTTGAACGTATATAGTAAAGCTGCAGTAAATCATTTGTGAAAACAGAAGTTACTGTTGTATTAGACAGATGCTATAAAAAGAGAATGGATTGGAGAAACGCAGCAAGCTAACAAGCTGGATTTTTAAAAAGAAAAAAATGCATTGGTGTACAAATACATCATTTGCTGAAAACCACAAAAGTGACAAAAAAAATGTTATTGTTTACTGCTGCTGTTATTTGCTGCTTTTGATTTCGCGTTTGTTCGCACTGCTTTAATTGAATCCATCATGTCGCGATCGAGCTGATTTTGCAACCTGATGCCCGCGAGTCACGACAGAACAGATCTAGTGCGACTTTTACACAATAGCACTTCATTAAATGATACCATTTTTACATGCTGAGGAAATAGTTTTTGCTCACCGTGCTGATGTTTCGCCCTCATACGTGATACCAGTGTGTTTTCTTTTCCTGCTGCCGGTAGAGTTCCGGTTGACTCTGAATCTGAAAGTTTTCCACTTGTAAAGTGCTCTCGGTAGAATGATGGTTAAAATGGCCTTATAACCCTTCCCAGATTGATAGAAAATCCAGAGGGTGTACGTTTATATATTTATACAAACACACAATGATACCTTTATCTTTTAACAGGCATTAGGAATGCTTTTCTGGCACAAACACAACATAGAGAAGTCTTTAGCAGACCTTCCTAACTTCACCCCATTCCCTGACGAATGGACAGTGGAAGACAAAGTGCTGTTTGAACAGGGTTTCAGCTTTCACGGCAAAACTTTCCACCGCATCCAACAAATGGTGAGCCACTACAAGCAATTTCTACACTGCACTTATTAAGAAAAAACTTAAATGTACCCGAATTGTGTCTTGAGGAATTTAAATGTTAATTTAGCCCTCCACAGAAAGTCTGTAGTTGCCAATTATCCTGCCAATCAAGAGTAATAATGGTGATTAGCATACTTCTATTTGCTGTTATCCAGGTTAATGACTGTATATTCGTGGCATGTTCAGCACTTATATTTGGGTGTATTCTTTTCAGCTTCCAGACAAGTCTATTGCAAGCCTTGTTCGATTCTATTACTCCTGGAAGAAAACACGCAGCAAAACCAGTGTCATGGACCGCCATGCTCGCAAACAGAAGAGAGATCGTGAGGAGAGGTCAGCTATTCATATATGTACAGTCATTACCATAAACATTTGGACACCAACTGTTATTATTTTAGCTGCTGCAAAAATGTTAGTGTCCAAATGTTTATGGACATTTTACTATTTCATTATATTGTTGCAATTTAAGTAAGGTGTCAATTTCTTTCTTAATTTTAAGGATATAGATCTTTAAAAAAAAATGTAATGAATAGTGTAGGAATCACACGACTCTTTATATTTGATGCCCCACCCTGCACTCTGTATTAAAGATACACAAAGCAAATGACCTTTATTTCAGATTAATTTTAAAATCATGGTTGTAAATGTCTGAAGTTTAAAACCTATACACACCACTTGACACGGGGGGCTTTTCCCTTAATGTTCTGCTAGGGCTTAACTTCAGCTGTTTTCAGTTCCTGTTTGTTCTTCAGGCATTTTGCCTTCTTCAGGTAAAATGCATGCTCAGTCAGATTCAGGTTAAGTGATTGATCTGGCCAGTGCAGAACACTTTGCATTGTCTTCACATAGTTCTGGTACATTCCAGATGTTTTTGTCTAACTCTAATTGCTTCTTCCTGTTTTTGAGGCTTATTATTTATTAACAATGTGTGTATATTGTGAAGTCTTTTCTTCATTGTTGACATTTACACAGATATGTCTCTCTTAGAGAGTGTTCTTGAACTAGCCAGCAGTTTTGAAGCATTTTTCTAGAGAGAAAAATCCCCCTGCCATCCATTACACTTTCTTTCATTGGTCATTCAAATCAAACATTAGTATTAGAGAAATAATGTTTCTTACTGACCTTGACTGTGGTATGATTTTCAGTGCCAAAGATGCTGCTTTGTGTATTTAAAAAATGAATGCACAATAGCTTCATGTTTTCCTCCTATTCTATTTTGTGACGTGAACATGTAGTTGAGCTCTTGACTTGTATGTGATTACCTGATTGGATAATTGCATGCATGTGTTCTTATTAAAATGATTGTGTATATAATGGTGGTTGGCACTTTATTTATGGCTAAGTGCAGGCTAGCATCTAGATGTAAAGATGATTTTTTTTAATATAGTTTTTAATTTCTATAAAAATAATAAAAGCCAGTTAAACTCTTGGGTTCCACTGTCCCATTTCTTTGTTTCACATTATCCCTAAAGAGTGAATAAATGATGCTGTCGGTTGCAGCTCTCACTTAGTATTAAGTATTAAACAGATACACTGTGTGAGCTGTGAGTTTGTTGTATTGCTCAAATAATTTCATTCTGTTTGAATTTCTCCTCGTTTTGTTTTTAAGCGATGACGAGGCTGATGAGACACACTGCAACTCTCCAGGTGACAACGAATTAGAGTCAAACAAGGAGGAGAAAAAAGAGGTAACATTTTTTTTTTTACTTAGGGTAAAGTTGTCTGCATAGGAAGTAAGCATTAAATGATCTCACTTTTAAAATGTTTTAAATTATTATTATTATTTTTTTTTACATTATTTATTTTACAATGTATTTTGTTTTTTTCTTTTAAAGAGTGTGCAGTATTTCTCTTAGTAAATCCTCTCTTTTTCCTCAGGGTGCATCTGCTCTTGAAAAACAGGATACAAAACCTGCACTTGTCCAGAAGGTACCAGTGCAAATTGAAATAAATCCATAGCCTGTCTACCATGACACTCCAATAGTAACATTCACTTTATACAGTCTTGCCTTTTTACATATACGTTAGTAGCAGTTACACGGCATGCTTTTTAGCATAATGTCCATTTTTATCCTGGTGGGGAAAAGTTTCAGAACAGTTATTGGTTTCCTGTTTCTCCTAACTGAGTAAACCCCCTCAATTCTGCTCTTTTTTTAATTACAAACTATTAAATCTATTTTTTTAGCAAGCACCTCACACAGAAAAGCCAGCTCATGTTAAAAAGGAAGCACAAGGTCCAAGGAACCACCACCGTGCCAAGAGAAAGCCTCCCAAAGGCATGCACCTAAACCAGAGTGATGTGACAGCCATGTCAAGCAGTGGCCCTGCCGCAGCCAGCGTTCTCAGGCAGCTGGACATGGAGCTCATTGCAATTAAACGACAGGTTTGTTCTATCCGATCTATATCAACTTGGCATAATGAGCATAGGCTCGGCGCACTTTTAAACGAGTGATTGTGAAACCTGTCTGCAGATTCAGAGCATCAAACAGAACAACAGCGCCTTAAGAGAAGCGCTTGATACAGGGGTAGAGGAGTTTCGGCCAGCTGAGGTAATCACGCTGTTTAGATGTAGAATCATGTTTCAAAATGTCAGATTTTCCGCTTGCTTGTTGGACTTTTTAAAAGTGGAAGTTGAGTCACAGCTGTGGCATATGCATGGAGTCAGTGTTCTGTGGTGTTAGGCTTCTGATTGTCACGAAATTCTTTTTCCGCCTATTATTTCTGTCTTTCTGAAAGTCTAATTTAAGTGCATTGTTTTCAAAGGTGAATCAGAAATTTAACACACGCTGGACTACAGAGGAGCAGCTTCTTGCAGTACAAGGTAAAATTATAGTGCTTTTTGTTTTTTACTTTTGTTTACATTTAGCTTTTTTTTTTATGTATGGAATTCTGAGAAGAATGGTGATCGATAAATACATAATCTATTTCCCTCCAATCCTTTAGCCATTAGGAAATATGGAAGGGACTTTCAGGCAATTTCCGACGTCATCGGCAACAAGTCAGTGGTTCAGGTGAAGAACTTCTTCGTAAACTACCGTCGACGCTTTAATTTGGACGAGGTGCTGCAAGAGTGGGAGGCAGAACATGGTGTAGAAGCCTCCAAGAGCTCGGAGGAAGAAAAAATGGAGGTGTCCTCTGAGGAAGGAACCACAACACCTGTACCACCAGAGGACCAGAAAGAGGTCTGAAAATCTTTTTGACAGGTGTTAAAAACAGTCCTGCTGTCTAAAGTTGAATAGCATTTTTTAGTGTTTATTTTGTTTACATTTCAACAATGCCAGGCACTACTTAGTTGTGCAGGAAAAATATTGAGGAGAAGGAGGCAAGTGCTGTATGTAATAAAACAAAAAAAAACAGAGCCTTTCTGATTTTGGTGTCTCCAAATTTTTACAGGAGTCACTGTGTCCTGCACTAAAACAAAGAATAAAGAAAGTAATCTTAGGAACTCACTTTGAATAACAGCTTGTTTCTTTGTCCAGGAACCGATGCCTACAGAAGCACAGACCCCTTCTGCCTCTTGAGTGCACATATCTGATAGATCAGACACTTCTGATCTATATGCGATCTGCAATACTCTTGAAGGCATGTTGCGCTGAAGAGGCACCGACTCGTATCCACCATTCCCACCAGTCTCCTTGCTGCTCTGCTGAAATCTATGATTTTTATATGTCCTACAAAGTGGAATCTCAAACTAGCTCAACCCAGGGGTACTTTTGTATTGTCACTGCCAACAGGAATTAGTCTCTCTGTCGGATCAGTGTTGTGCCTGGTGTTATAAGCACCGTATTCACTGAACCTTCAGCAACATTGAGGGCGCTGGATGGATTTTGTGACAGAGGAAGGCTTGACTTCTGTTGAAGGTTTAATAAAAATTGTTTTGTTCTCCCTCATAACTTGCAAGTTACTTTAGTGTAGCATCCAGCTCCTGCATACATTTTTCCTTTATAATTTTGTACAGTAATCATATTTAGTATGTTTGATTTTAGATAGATTATCATTATTGCTATTATGACTTAAGCTATTCATCTATTTATTTACTTAAGTTGTTTTAAAGAAATAATAGTTTTTCCAATTACTAAAGAGCCTGTATTGAAGTGATCTCAATACCTGAATCTGAAAGTCATATGAACTTGTGTGTTTTCAAAGAGCCATCCTGTGATTCTGTTAATCAGTAGGACAGCCAGCTTTTGGCAATGCAAGTAAACAATATTATTAGCTGCCTTTATTAAAGATATGACAGTAAAGTCGTTTAGCAAAATTAGTTTTAGTACTTTTATTTATTCAGCCATGTAAGGCATGTTTAACATGTAATTAAGTGGTTTTCCTCAAGTGAACCAACCAAATGTAGAGAAGTGAAATCATTTACTGCCTTTTTTCTCCCTAATACTCTTTCCCCAGTCCCTCAGTAACGTACTACAGAATACAGTCGTCACTGTGGAACTCTGAGCAACTTGGCTTTGTTAAAGCTTTAAATGCAGATGCAAGTTTCACTTCAGCTTTATTTTAAATTCTGGACAGTTGGATGGATAAAGGCTTTTAAATGACCAGAAATTATCTATTGAATTTATGGATAAATGATTTACACAGGTGCATGTTAAGTGTCAAAATATAGAACTTCCCCATTAAGATATTCAAATAATTGAATTCAGTAGGCAAATTTATTTTGCAATTTTTTTTTTTTTTTTAAACATAACGTTTCAGTATATCAGGTTCTCACTTAAATAGATTTTAAGTAAGTTGCTTTTGTAATTCATTAAGGAAGAGCCTTAATAATGGGCAATTAAAAATTGTTGAGGGATCTATGTGAATATTGCAGAATAAATGTCCTTAAAGGCAATGGAACTAGGGCTTTTAAATACAAATTTCCTGTAATAGTATGCCGGATTTCTATTATATATATATATATATATATTTTTTTTTTTTTTTTTTTCTTTAATTATTTTGGTATCTGCTTTTCTGTTGGGTATCTTTTTGCATGCATGGGCAAATATTTGGTGAACTTGGTCCAAGTTTGAAGGTGTATTTTTCCCAGTATGAGGTCACATGTTACGAGTTGTTTCAATTATTAAAAGCACTACACCTGTCATAGATGCAGACTACTGATTTTTTTTTTTTTAAGGAAAAAATCAAGTCTGTCCCGAGGTTATTTTTTCCCCCATTCATGCTCATTTTCTTACTGTGCCAGAACCACAAATGGGAAGACTGATTTATATTTTTGTGTGTGTGTTTGCGTGCGTACATGCTTCAGTGTGTCTCAACAATAAAAACATATAACCGGTTTGTC
Source organism: Silurus meridionalis (assembly GCF_014805685.1). Classification (NCBI taxonomy): domain Eukaryota; kingdom Metazoa; phylum Chordata; class Actinopteri; order Siluriformes; family Siluridae; genus Silurus; species Silurus meridionalis. The sequence goes on along the minus strand of NC_060891.1, from coordinate 8,000,290 downwards.
ACATTAGCCACTGAATAAACAAATGGGATTTAACCAAATAATGAAGTATGTGTGGTTTATTATTCTAATTCAAACACCACATTCTCAATACTCAACATGTTGAGTTTAATACATTACAATACTTTATTCAGAAAATCTTGTAATAAGCAAAATTGCCCAGTTAATCCTCAGAAGTAAAAGGGATCATGTGTATATTAATCATTTTCAAGTTTTGTGGTTCTCAAGTAACTGATGTTTTAAGTCACTAAAAGGGTTGTAACTCTAGATTAGGGTATTGTTTTGTTCTGAGCAGAAACTACCACATTTCATTGACATTACTTGTCATAATAAAGAAGAATTATCTCTGCAAAAATGTTTATCAATAAAATAGAATGTGAAAGTGAAAACAGATCCATATCTGAAGTATTGTGTAAAATCTATTGTTTTCAAATTCATATATAAACCCGAGAGTAACTTCTTTTTCAGTCACCCAGAACCGTGGTCAGAGTAACAGTGAAGAACAGGGTGTGTTCACTCCCAAATCTAGCTCATGGTGATGTAAATCATTATTCCATCGTATTTAAAGGACATGTAGGTAGTGTAAAGCTACAGAGATGCTATATAATGTCATTATGCGGCTATTCCTTTCATAATAAGAAACAACCAGGCATTATTATTGCATTATATTGTTTTGTGCATAATCAGGTACACCCTTCATAGGAAAAATCAACCATGAATGACTTGTATGCCATTTTTTTCATAACTGTGATGTACAAACCCGATTCCAAAAATGCTCAGACACTGTACAAATTGTGAATAAAAACAGAATGCAATAATGTGGAAGTTTAAAATGTCAATATTTTATTCAGAATACATAGATGACATATCAAATGTTTAAACTGAGAAAATGCATCATTTTATAGGGACAAATAATTTGAATTTAAATTTCATAACATCAACACATCTCAAAAAAGTTGGGACAAGGCCATGTTTACCACTGTGTGGCATCTCCTCTTCTTCTTATAACAGTCTGCAAACGTCTGGGGACTGAGGAGACAAGTTGCTCAACTTTAGGAATAGGAATGTTGTCCCATTCTTGTCTAATACAGGCTTTTAGTTGCTCATCTGACTTAGGTCTTCTTTGTCGCATCTTCCTCTTTATGATGCGCCAAATGTTTTCTATTGCTGAAAGATCTGGACTGCAGGATGGCCATTTCAGTACCCGGATCCTTCTTCTACGCAGCCATGATGTTGTAATTGATACAGTATGTGGTCTGGCATGGTCATGTTGGAAAATGCAAGGTCTTCCCTGAAAGAGATGACATCTGGATGGGAGCATTGATGGTGCCTTTCCAGATGTGTAAGCTGCCCATGCCACACGCACTCTTGCAACCCCATACCATCAGAGATACAGGCTTCTGAACTGAGCGCTGATAACAACTTGGGTTGTCCTTATCCTCTTTAGTCCGGATGACATGGCGTCCCAGTTTTCCAAAAAAACCTTTTGATTCGTCTGACCACAGAACAGTTTTCCACTTTACCACAGTACATTTTAAATGAGCCTTGGCCCAGAGAAAACGCCTGCGCTTCTGGATCATGTTTAGATATGGCTTATTTTTTGACCTATAGAGTTTTAGCCGGCAACGGCGAATGGCACGGTGGATTTTGTTCACCGACAATGTTTTCTGGAAGCATCCCTGAGCCCATGTTGTGGTTTCCATTATAGCATCATTCCTGTATGGGATGCAGTGCCATTTAAAGGACCGAAGATCACAGGCACCCAATATATTTTTCCAGCCTTGACCCTTACACACAGAGATTGTTCATGATTCTCTGAATCTTTGGATGAATTTATGCACTGTAGATAATGATAACTTCAAACTCTTTGCAATTTTTCTCTGAGAAACTCCTTTCTGATATTGCTCCACTATTTTTTGCTGCAGCATTGGGGGAATTGGTGATCTATATTAAGTTTGTAATCTTGCATACCAGTGTAGATTTATTCATTGCTAGAGACTCAAAGCACTTTTGTATGTCACTCTGGATAAGGGCGTCTGCTAAATGCTGCAAATGTAAATGTAAATGGTCCTCTGCCCATCTTGACTTTTGAGAGACACTGACACATTTAGAGGCTCTTTTTATATCTAATCATGTTGCCAACTGATCTAATAAGTAGCAAATTGGTCCTTCAGCTGTTCCTTACATGTACATTTAACTTTTCTGGCCTCTTATTGCTACTTGTCCCAACTTTTTTGAAATGTGTAGCTAATATGAAATCCAAAATTAGCCAATATTTGGCATGACATTTAAAAATGTCTCACTTTCAACATTTGATATTTTATCAATATTCTATTGTGAATTAAATATAAGTTTGAGATTTGTAAATTATTGCATTCCTTTTTTATTCACAATTTGTACAGTGTACTTTTTTGGAATCGGGTTTGTACAATGAGATTTATTTTGTTCTATTTTTAAGTTGATTAAAAAACTGTACACTTCAGTTTTTTTAACCCACACCCCACCACACTATACTAAATCACACCACACTACAAAACTATTTTACAGTACTGTACACTACACTATACTATATAATGCTACACCACCCACACTACACTGACCCACACTACACCACATTCTACTACAGTACTGTACACTACACTATATTACTGTACTGTACACTACACATACCAACCCACACTACACTATACCAACCCACATTACACTACACTAACCAACACCACACTACACAGCACAGTACTCTAGTATAGTACTGTACACTACACTATACACAGTACTGTACACATGGGCATAAATCCTGGGGGACGGAGGGCACATGCCGCCCCAAAAAAAATTAAAAATATCGCACTCTCTATTGTGAAAAATATATGTATGTATACCTAAATAATTGTGTAAGTAGGAAAAACCCCGCAAAAAATGCATTTAGAAACAGTTAAGTTCCCCCTCTACTTCCTCACAGTGGTTTGACCCACTGCCTGCGTTCCCAGTTCATCTCACCTACTGTACACACACGAGTCAGGTGTGTGACTGCTGCTCAATTAATGTTCAACTCCATTAATTAGAGGATTTTATTCACTTTAAATAAAGCGATTCTCTTTAATGTAGTTGATGCAGACTCATTCATAAATTAGTTGCGGCAAAAATGCTGATTAGCGATGTAATTTTCCATGAATCTGCTCTATTATTGAATAAAAATATCACTTATCTAGTGAACGTTAGCTTGTTTACAATAGCTTGTAGCATAGTGCACTGACACTAACACGCCAAAGCCATTTCCCATGCAGTGTTTTATTTGGGACGACTTGGCATAATGTTAATTTAACATTAACACACAATTAGCATATTGTTTATCTGTGCATTTACTAAATGAGCACTGTGCTACGTCCGAACTGACCCCACTGTATTTTTATAATCAATTTCTTTTCTGTTCTTAAGTGTCTTAATTAATTTTAAATACAATTTTAAACCTTTTTTTTAATTCATAGTTTTTATTGTTGTGATTATTTTTTTATGATAGTTTTACTTTCTTTATGTAAAGCACTTTGAATTACTATTGTGTTTGAAATGTGCTACAGTATAAATAAACTTGCCTTGCAGTGTCATAGACTAGATAAAATGACGGAGAAAAGGAAAATGGACATAAGATCATTTTTCAGTGCACCTAAACCATATCTTTTTAAGTACAATTTGACTATTATTTGTGTCCCCTTCAAAAATTGCTCATGAGAAATTTTTAGATTTATTGTCCCCCCCCTACTGTTAAATTTAATTTACACCCATGGCTGTACAGTACACTATATTATACCAACCCAAACTACACTAACCAACACCACCACACTACACTATACTACAGTACTGTACACTATACCAACCCATATTACACTACACTAACCCACACCACCACACTACACTATACTACAGTACAGTACTGTACACTATACTATACTAACCCACATTACACGACACTAACCCACATCACACCACCACACTACACTATACTACAGTACAGTACTGTACACTATACTATACCAAACCACATTACACCACCACACTACATTATAGTATACTACTGTACGTAAGGTTACTCTTAGCACACCAATCTATTAATGGAATTATATTAATGAGTCAAACACTGATTGATTATTATATGCCCAAAACCTTCTTTTTAATTACTTACAAAAAAATCACTACACAGAATATTTCTCTCAAAATGTGAATTTTCGTGCTAAATAGATAAAACCAAGTGGCACTCATAACCCTAATTGGTGGCTTGCTGTGTGCTTGACCAGTTAATTTTGTGTCCACTCATAAATAAAAAGGAATGACTGATTTCACAAAATGTAGTTGAGTAAAAAGTAAGATATTTAACTTTGAAATGAAGTGAAGGTGAAGTAAACGTCTCCCCAAATGGAAATACTTCAGTAAAGTACAGATAAGCAAAAAAATACTTAATTACAGTAACTAATTACATTTACTTACCCTATATAACACTACACTACACTATCCAACATTAAACTACACCACACCACACTATGCTTACCCACACTAAACTACACCACACTTACACTACACTACCCTATATTTCACTACACTAACCCACACTGAACTATACCACACAACACTATGCTAACCCACACTAAACTACACCACACTACACTATGCTTACCCACAGTAAACTACACCACACTTACACTACACTACCCGATATTTCACTACACTAACCCACACTGAACTATACCACACAACACTATGCTAACCCACACTAAACTACACAATACTTACACTACACTACCCTATATTTCACTACACCACACTAACCCACACAACACTATGCTAACCCACACTAAACTACACAATACTTACACTACACTACTCTATATTTCACTACACCACACTAACCCACACTAAACTACAACATACTTACACTACCCTATGTTTCACTACACTACACTAACCCACACTGAACTATCCCACACCACACTATGCTAACCCACACTAAACTACACAATACTTACACCACACCACCCTATATTTCACTACACTACACTAATCCACACTTAACTACACTACACTACACCACACCACGCTAACCCACACTAAACTACACCACACTTACACCACACTACCCTATATTTCACTACACTACACTAATCCACACTTAACTACACCACACCACACCACACCACACTATTCTAACCCATACTAAACTACACCACACTTACTCTACACTACCCTATATTTCACTACACCACACTAACCCACACTGAACTACACCACACTATGCTAACCCACACTAAACTACAACACACCACACTATGCTAAAAACACTAATTTACACCACATCACACTTACACTACACTACCCTATATTAAACGTAACTAAACTATCCCACACTTACACTACACTATCCCACACTAAACTACACTACACTATCCCACACTTACACTACACTATCCCACACTAAACTACACCACACTATGCTAACCCATACTAAACTACACCACACTTACACTACCCTATATTACACTACACTACACCACACTTACACTATACTCTTTACCCACTTCATTGGTCAAGTCATATTCTCACATGGGTTTTCTTACGACTGCTATGCAGATAACACTCAACTCATTTTTTCTTCCCCCCCCTCAGATACCACAGCTTCTGCTTGAATATCGGCATGCTTGACAGACATATCTTCATGGATGAATGCTCATCAATTAAAACTCAACCACAGCAAAACAGAACTGCTGGTCATCCAGGTCAAGATCTACGAATAACTCTACTCTCTGCTCCCGCCTTTAGCCACTACTCGCAACCTTGGGGTAACTAAAGACAATCAACCGTCCTTCTCCTCTCATGTTGCTAATGTGTCTCTTACTTGTCGATTTCTTCTCTACAACATCCAAAGGATTCAACCATTTCTGTCCATACAGGCTGCCCAGGTGCTTGTTCAGCTTGTCATTTCGAGACTGAACTACTGCAACTCTCTGCTGCCAGGTCTTAATCTGAACACTATTCTTCCACTGCAAATGATTCAAAACGCAGCTGCACGACTTGTGTTTAATCTGCCCAAGTTCTCCCACACCACCCCACTGCTGCTCCCTCCACTGGCTTCCAGTAGCTGCACGTATCAGATTCAAAACACTGATGTTTGCCTAAAAGGCCAAAAATGGGCCAGAATCATCCTACCTCAGAGACCTCATCACACCTCGCACTGCAGCACGCTGTCTGAGATCCTCCAGCACTCCCACACTCCCCTACACTAAACTAACCCACACTCCCCTACACTAAACTAACCCACACTCCCCTACACTACACTAAACCACACTCCCCTACACTACACTAAACCACACTCCCATACACTACACTAAACTAACCCACACTACACCACACTACACTTCCCTACACTACACTAACCCACACTACACTAAACTACACTCCCCTACACTACACTAAACTAACGCACACTACACTACACTTCACTACACTAAACCAACCCACACTCCCCACACTACACTCCCCTACACTAAACTAAACCACACCACACTACACTTCCCTACACTACACTCCCTAACACTACACTAAACACACCCACACTCCCCACACCACACTACACCAACCCACACTACACCACACCACACTCCCCACACTACACTGCACTAACCCACACTCCCCTACACCACACTAAACTAACCCACACTACACTAGACTACACTCCTACACTAAACTAACCCACACTACACTAAACTACTCTCCCCACACTACACTAAACTAACCCACACTACACTACACTTTACTACACTAAAGTAAAACACACTCCCCTACAATACACTTCACTAAACTAACACACACCCCTGCACCACACTACACTCCCCTACACTACACTAAACTAACCCACACTTCCCTACACTACACTCCCTAACTACACTAAACACACCCACACTCCCCTACACTACACTAACCCACACCACACTACACTTCCCTACACTACACTGCACCAACCCACACTCCCCACACTACACTACACTCCCCTACACTAAACTAAACCACACCACACTACACTTCCCTACACTACACTCCCTAACACTACACTAAACACACCCACACTCCCCTACACTACACCACACTAACCCACACCACACTACACTACACCCCTACACTACACTGCACTAACCCACACCCCCACACTACACCAAACCAACCCACACCACACCACACTACACTCCCCTACACTAAACTAACCCACACTACACTAAACTACTCTCCCCACACTACACTAAACTAACCCACACTACACTACACTTTACTACACTAAAGTAAAACACACTCCCCTACACTACACTACACTTCACTACACTAACCCACACCCCCACACCACACCACACCCCTACACTATACTAAACTAACCTACACTTCCCTACACTACACTCCCTAACTACACTAAACACACCCACACTCCCCACACTACACCAACCCACACCACACTACACTACACTTCCCTACACTACACTGCACTAACCCACACTCCCCTACACACTACACTACACTGAACTAACCCACACTTCCATACACTACACTAAACTAACCCACATGTTACAACCCTAGGTAGCCCATGTCCACATTGGGGTTCTGTATATGTGCCTTGTGTGCAGGTCCGATCCACTCCAGAGTTTGAGACCTGCCCTAGCCTGGCTGATCCCACCTCCTTCACGAGGACATCGTCCACCAGTTCCTATTTAAGGAGGAAGGAGCGAAGCAATCGAGAAGAGTTGTTGTAGTGGCGTTTTGACTGTTTGTTTTGGTGTTCGGGACATAGCTTTGTTGTTGTTGACCTCTGCCTGTTTACTGACCTTGAGCTTGTTTAGCCCTTGGACTACTGTTGGTTGTATATATTTCTTTTGTATTATATTGTAAAATCTTTGTTCACTGTACATATTTATGTCACTGGCATTAGGGTGTGGCTGCCATTTACTTTGGGTGAGGATTGTTTTGTCTTTGTTTTTGAAGCAGGAGTTAGGGAAGCTGGTTGTATTTTCCTTTTCTTTGTTTTAAGGAAAGGTAGCTTCCCCAAAATAGTCCTTTTTGTTTATTATTTTGGCCTTGGCCCACCCTGAAGACAAGCCTGTAAAGTCTGTGTACATATGTGTTAATATATTAACACCTGTGTAGCAAACCCTTTTGTGTGTGTTTGTGGTCAATTTATAAGATCCATTCTTTTGAATCCCGAGCTAAATACTCTGTCCGGCCTAACCCTAGACTGGGTCGTAACAGATTTGGGGGCTCATCCGGGATATCTTATATTTCGTGTGTCTTCGTGTATCGGATTGCGGTATAATGGCATTTGATTTGATCACATTCACTTTGTGTCCTTCATTAGAGGTATTTGATGAGTGTAGAAAGGATGATCTCCTCTTGATTGCTGACTTTTTTAATGTGTCCCTTTGTCGGACTGCTAGCAAGAAGGTAGTCAAAGCGGCACTATATGAGGCACTCGTGGCTCAACAGGTCTTACCTGAAAGGGATGCACCTCCAGGAGGCGCTGCGCAGATTACCCAACCCACCCAGGCTCCTGGCAGAGCGGAAGCTATGACTGAGCCGGAGGAGGTTGAGTTAAGTCGTGAGCAGCCCCATGCTCGTACAGTGGATCCCGGTTGGCAGCTTGCGCTCAAAGAGCTTGAAGTGGAGATTAAGCGGCAGGAGTACCAAACGCAGTTCTTGCGAGTCCGAGAACGGGAGTTGGAAATTGAGGGGAAAAAGCTTGACCTGGCAGATCAGTGGCGGAAGCCGGTGCCTCTGCCACGGACATTTAGGTCCTCAACCGTTGCCTCCCCGTCTCCTGTTGCCGCTGAGCACTCCAGGCCACCGTCCACCCCAGCCGAGTCCTCAACGGTAAGCCCGCTTGCCTTTGATGTTAGCCGACACATTGGGTTAGTGCCAATATTTCGGGAAAACGAGGTTGATGCTTACTTTGCTGTATTCGAGAGGATTGCTACAACTTTAAACTGGCCAAAAGGTTTGTGGACTCTGTTATTACAGTGTAAACTGTCGGGTAAGGCACAGGAAGCATGTTCTGCACTTACTCTAGAGCAGAGTTTGGATTATGAGACCGTGAAAGCTACAGTGCTCCGTGCATATGAGCGTGTGCCGGAAGCATATCGGCAAAACTTCAGGAACACTGTGAAGTCTGTTAGCCAGACTTATGTGGAGTTTGCTCGTGAGAAAGCCACGCTGTTGGATAAATGGTGTTCAGCTAGTGGGGTTAGTGATTTCAACCAGCTTAAAGAACTTATTTTGCTGGAAGAGTTTAAGTCATGTCTACCTGAGCAGCTGGTGGTTCATTTAAATGAGCAAACGATCGACACGCTGGCCAAGGCGGCTATATTTTCAGATGAGTTTGTATTAACTCATAAAGTTGTATTCAGTCCTCCGTCATCTCGGAAGGTTGTGTCTGCCCCTAGTCCTGCCAGTAAAGTTCGTACTGTCCCTAGCTCTTCAGACGGTTCCTGCCGCTGTTTTTATTGTCATGAGGCAGGGCATGTTATCGCAAACTGTCCGGTCTTAAGGCGGAAGCAATTGAAACAGCAGACAGAGATCAAAAAGGTGAACGCAGTAGTGGTTCCCCAAAGCACCCCTGATGAAATAGAGCCAGTGTTTAAATCATTTGTGTTTTCAGGTTATGTATCTTTTGGTGTTGGCCAGGATAAACAGCCTGTAAGTATATTGAGAGATACAGGCTCAGTGCAGACGTTTGTGCTGGAAAACACACTACCATTTTCTGAAGCTTCATATGCTGGTAGTGATGTACTGATTCAAGGTATTGGTATGGAGGTAATTCGTGTACCATTGCACATAGTATATTTAGAAATGGAGAATATTTCCAGGCTAGTGAAGGTAGCTGTGCGCTCTGAGCTACCAGTTGCAGGTGTTTCAGTCATTCTAGGGAATGACGTAGCTGGAACTAGGGTCTTCTCCTTACCTGAAGTAGTTTCAGAACCTGTGAGTATTTCCCCTTCACCTAATGACATGCACTCCTCTGTGTTCCCTGTTTGTGTGTTGACACGGGCCCAGCAAAGAAAATTGGGTGATGTGGTTGATCTTTCTGTGTCTTTTCTGTCTCAAGAGGAGCCTGTTGAAGAGTCTAGTGAACCGCTTGATGTGTTGCATGAGGGATGTGCTGATGACGGCTTTGAGATAGACCAACCAGTGACACGTGACCAGTTAGTGGCTGCTCAGAAATCTGACCCTTCATTAACACAGTGTTTTGAGTTGGCAGCTAATCAATCTAGTTCCGAGAGGTACCAGTCAATGTATCGTATTGAAGATGGGGTGCTGATGAGGAAATGGTCCCCCGTCAGTCCTGATGATTGTTGGTTGGAAACATTCCAGCTGGTGGTTCCTTGTTTATTTCGGAAGCATGTTCTTAGTTTGGCTCATGATCATCCTTGTTCAGGACATGCAGGGATTCGCAAGACCTATCAGCGTATCCTGCGTTATTTCTTCTGGCCTGGTATTAAGAGTGATGTTATAAGGTACTGCAAGACCTGTCATACCTGTCAGATAGTGGGCAAACCCAATCAGGTTGTTCCACGGCTCCCTAAACCCCATTGTGGTCAGCACAGACCCGTTTGAACGGATCATTGTGGATTGTGTTGGACCATTGCCTAAAACTAGCTCTGGTAACTGTTACTTGTTAACTGTCATGTGTGCTGCCACATGGTTCCCTGAGGCGTTTCCCATGCATACACTTAAATCAAAAGCAGTGGTTAAAGCTCTCATTAGGTTTTTTACTACCTTTGGACTTCCGAGATATGTACAAACCGATCGTGGGACAAACTTCACGTCACAGTTGTTCTCGCAGGTGATGCGTGTGTTGCAAATTTCCCACCAGTGTTCGAGTGCTTATCATCCAGAGTCACAGGGTGCCTTGGAGCGCTTTCACCAGGCGTTTAAAACCATGCTGCGCACCTTCTGTGTTGAATCGGGTAAAGATTGGGATGAGGGGGTGCCTCTCTTACTGTTTGCCGTTCGTGATGCGGTACAAGAATCTCTTGGCTTTAGCCCTTCGGACCTTGTGTTTGGTCACACCGTGAGGGGTCCCTTAAAGGCATTGCAGGAACAGTGGTTGGCAAAGGGTCCTCCTCCTCTGGGAAGGACCATTTTAAAGGATGTTCGACTTCTTCGTGATCATTTGCAGTTAGCCAGGGAAAAGGCACGCTCTGCTCTCGGTTCGATCGTAAGGCTGTCTCACGCTCTTTTTGTGTTGGAGACTTTGTATTGGCCTTATTACCTGTGCCAGGATCGTCTCTCCAGAGACGGTTTGCGGGGCCTTACGAGGTAAAGCAAAAATTGAGTCCAACTAATTATATCCTTAGCACACCTGGACGTAGAAGTAGTACCCGTGTGTGTCATATCAACCTGTTGAAAAAGTATCATGCTCGTTCTTCACCTATGCAGTCCAAACCGACTTCAACCGTAGTACCGGTGGTTGCCGTTTCAGTGGACGGGCGAATTTCTCCTGCTGAGTACTCCCCTGAGGTTGATGAATTACACCTTGGTAGAAACTGCATGTCTTCTCTTCAGGTACCCAACTCTGAGGCCTTAGAGCGGTTGTCAGAGAAGTTGGAAGGGTTGCCCCAGTTGTTCCAGAAAGACATTAAGGAGCTAATAAGCAAGTTTCCCAAATTGTTTGCGGATGTGCCATCCCTTACTAATGTCTTGGAGCATGACATTGATGTTGGTGGTCATGAACCGATTAGACAACACCCGTATCGCGTAAGTCCTGCTAAGCGAGCAATTATGAAGCAGGAAATAGATTATCTCCTAGAAAATGGTTTAGCTGTTCCAAGTGTGAGCCCCTGGTGCTCCCCTTGCCTGTTGGTACCAAAAGCTGATGGTTCTGTTCGTTTCTGTACAGATTTTCGAAAGGTGAATGCTGTGACAAAGCCTGATTCGTTTCCTCTGCCACGGATGGAAGATTGTGTTGATTCTGTTGGTGCATCTAAATTCACTACTAAGTTGGACCTCCTTAAGGGTTATTGGCAGGTTCCCCTTGCCCACCGTGCAGCTGAGATCTCTGCCTTTGCCACGCCAGACAATTTCCTCCAGTATACCATGATGGCGTTTGGCCTTCGTAATGCCCCAGCGACCTTCCAGCGGTTAATGAATAGAGTCCTGGGGGATGTTTCGAACTGTGCTGCTTACCTAGATGATGTTGTCATTTATTCAGATACCTGGGAACAACACTTGGAAAAACTAGAACTCGTCTTTACGTCTTTCAAATCGTCTTTAGTTTTGAATTTGGACAAATGTGAGTTTGGCAAAGGAGTTGTGTCCTATTTAGGTAAACAGGTAGGACAAGGGGTGGTGAAGCCGTTAAGTGCCAAGGTTCAGGCCATATGCATGTTCCCAGCACCTCAGACAAGGCGTGATCTCCGTCGGTTTTTAGGAATGGCTGGATATTACCGGTGTTTCTGTAAGAATTTTTCGGATGTGGTTTTGCCCCTTACCAGTTTATTACGGAAATGTGTTTCGTTCGAGTGGTCCCAAGAGTGCCAGTCAGCTTTTGAGGCAGTTAAACTCTTCCTAACTAGCTCCCCAGTTCTGTCTGCTCCAGACCTGAGCAGACCATTCAAGTTGGAGGTTGACGCCAGTAACACAGGTGCAGGTGCGGTGCTTCTACAGGACGATGATCAGGGGATAGAACACCCTGTTTGTTACTTCTCAAAGAAGTTTTTAAAACACCAGCTTAACTATAGCACGATTGAGAAAGAAGCTCTTGCTTTGCTGTTGGCCGTCCAACACTTCGAGGTCTACCTCAGTGACTGTCTTACTCCTGTTCAAGTTGTAACTGACCACAACCCCCTAGTTTTCTTAAACCGCATGTGTAATACCAATCAGCGGTTAATGCGATGGTCTCTCATTATACAGGGATTCAACTTGGTGATTAGCCATAAAAGGGGAAAACTAAATGTTTTAGCTGACACCTTATCCCGTGGTTAGAGGGGAGAAAGGGTTGTTTTTTTTTATTTTTATTGTGAACCCAGTGGGTTCACACTTAGGTGGGGGGGTGTTACAACCCTAGGTAGCCCATGTCCACATTGGGGTTCTGTATATGTGCCTTGTGTGCAGGTCCGATCCACTCCAGAGTTTGAGGCCTGCCTAGCCTGGCTGATCCCACCTCCTTCACGATGACATCATCCACCAGTTCCTATTTAAGGAGGAAGGAGCGAAGCAATCGAGAAGAGTTGTTGTAGTGGCATTTTGACTGTTTGTTTTGGTGTTTGGGACATAGCTTTGTTGTTGTTGACCTCTGCCTGTTTACTGACCTTGAGCTTGTTTAGCCACGGTTGGTTGTATATATTTCTTTTGTATTATATTGTAAAATCTTTGTTCACTGTACATATTTATGTCACTGGCATTAGGGGTGTGGCTGCCATTTACTTTGAGTGAGGGATTGCTTTGTCTTTTGTTTTTGAAGCAGGGAGTTAGGGAAGCTGGTTGTATTTTCCTTTTCTTTGTTTTAAGGAAAGGTAGCTTCCCCAAAATAGTCCTTTTTGTTTGTTATTTTGGCCTTGGCCCACCCTGAAGACAAGCCTGTAAAGTCTGTGTACATATATGTGTTAATATATTAACACCTGTGTAGCAAACCCTTTTGTGTGTGTTTGTGGTCAATTTATAAGATCCATTCTTTTGAATCCCGAGCTAAATACTCTGTCCGGCCTAACCCTAGACTGGGTCGTAACACACACTACACTAGACTACACTCCCCTACACTAAACTAACCCACACTACACTAGACTACACTCACCTACACTAAACTAACCCACACTACACTAGACTACACTCCCCTACACTACACTAAACTAACCCACACTACACTACACTTCAGTACACTAAACCACACTCCCCTACATTACACTGCACTAACCCACACTAACCCAACTAACACACACTCCCCTACACTACACTCCCCTACACTACAGTAACCCACACTTCCCTACACTACACTAAACACACCCACACTCCACTACACTACACACTACACTACACTGCACTAAACGCTACAATCTGTCACGCTCCTTGAGATCTCAAAACTCTGGGCTTCTAGTAGTTCCTAGAATAGCAAAGTCCACGAAAGGCCGTAGATCATTCTCACATTTAGCTCCTAAACTCTGGAATAGTCTTCCTGACAGTGTTCGGGGCTCAGACACACTCTTCCAGTTTAAGTGCAGATTAAAAACGTATCTTTTTAGCAAAGCCTACACACAACATGTCTCACATCATAACCTTGTGCTCCAGAACATCTGATCACATGCACATCGACTTGTGTTGTTAATATCATGAACAGCATCTACGCTAATTTCTATCCACTGCTTCTCTTTCTTTCCCCATCCTGAGGCATCCTGAGGTTGGCCAGCTCCAGTCACGTCCCACCTCATGAAGATTATGGACCTTTGAAGAAGCAGATGCCGAACTCGCAAACATCCCGAACCATCTAGAGACGTACCAGTGCCAATTGGATCCCACTACATGTGTGGTTTTGACATTGGACCTCCTGGAGTGTTAAAGGCTCTGGCATGGAGAAGCTGATGCTGGATCTGTGATGATCACAAATGTTGAGCTCATTAGCTCCTAGTTTTATAACCATAAAGACTGCATAAGACTGTAGAAAGAGCATTACTTATAATCACACACTCCAGTGCTCATGTTAGTTCTCACTCTCCAGTGTTCTGTATTGTTGAAAAATTTATGATCAAACTCTTGATGTCCCCTTTTGAGTCTGGTTCCTTTCAATGTTTCTTCCTCATTACATCTAAGGGAGTTTTTCCTTGCCACAGTCGACACGGCTTGCTCATCAGGGATAAATGCACCCCGTTCACCTTGACTGTTGATTTCTGTCTGACTTGACTTGACTAAACCACACTTCACTCCCCCCTACTCCCTCCCACTACACTAACCCACACTAATCTGCACTACACTAACCCACACTCCCATACACTACACTAAACTGAACAACGCACACTAAACTACAGTAAAGTAAAACACACTACACCACACCACACTCCCCACACCAAACCACACTACACACTACACTAAACTAAACCACACCACACCACACCCCTACACCAAACTAAACCACACCACACTACACCAAACCAAACCACACTACACTACACCACACTACACCCCTACACTAAACTAAACCACATTACACCACACTCCCCACACTAAACTACACTACACTAAACCACACCACACTAAACTCCCTACACCAAACCAAACCACACCACACTAAACTCCCCTACACCAAACTAAACCACACTACACTCCCCACACCAAACCACACCACACTACACCAAACTAAACCACACCACACTAAACTCCCTACACTAAACTACACTCCCCACACCAAACTAAACCACACACACTACACTCCTACACTAAACTAAACCACATTACACCACACTCCCCTACATTACACTACACCCCTACACTAAACTAAACCACATTACACTACACCCCTCACACTAAACTAAACCATACTACACTACACTCCCCTACATTACACTCCCCTACACTAAACTAAACCACATTACACTACACTCCCCTACACTAAACTAAACCACATTACACTACACCCCCACACTACACTCCCCTACACTACACCACACTACACTAAACTAACCACACTACACACTACACTCCCCTACACTAAACTAAACCACACTACACTACACCCCCACACTAAACCACACTACACCACACTCCCCTACACTAAACTAAACCACACCACTACACTAAACTCCCTACACTAAACTAAACCACACTACACTACACTAAACCACACTACACTACACTCCCCTACACTAAACTAAACCACACTACACACTAAACTAAACTAAACCACACTGCACTACACTCCCTACACTACACTCCCTACACTAAACGAAACCACACCACACTACACTAAACTAAACCACACACTACACTCCCCACACTAAACTAAACCACACTACACTCCCCTACACTAAACTAAACCACACCACTACACTCCCTACACTAAACCACCACACTACACTCCTACACTAAACAACACCACACTACACCCCTACACTAAACTAAACCACACCACACCACACCCCTACACTAAACTAAACCACACTGCACTACACTCCCCTACACTAAACTAAACCACACTCACACTAAACTAAACTAAACTAAACCACACTGCACTACACTCCCCTACACTGCACTCCCCTACACTAAACTAAACCACCACACTACACTGCACTAAACTAAACCATACTACACTAAACTTCCCTACACTAAACTAAACCACACTACACTCCCTACACTACACTAAACCACACTCACTACACTAAACTAAACCATACTACACTACACTCCCCTACACTAAACCACACTACACTCCCCTACACTGAACTAAACCACACTGCACTCCTCTACACTAAACTAACCCACACTACACTAAACTAAACAACACTACACTCCTACACTAAACTAAACCACACTGCACTACACTCCCTACACTACACTAACCCACACTACACTAAACTACACCACACTCCCTACACTACACTCCCCTACACTGCACTCCCCTACACTAAACCACCACACTACACTCCCTACACTACACTAACCCACACTACACTACACTCCCTACACTAAACTAAACCACTGCACTACACTAAACCACACTGCACTCCCCTACACTAAACTAAACCACACTACACTAAACTAAACCATACTACACTACACTCCCCTACACTAAAATAAACCACACCACACTCCCCTACACTAAACTAAACCACACTGCACTACACTCCCTACACTAAACTAAACCACACTGCACTACACTCCCTACACTAAACTAAACCACACTACACTGCACTAAACTAAACAACACTACACCACACTACACTCCCTACACTAAACGAAACCACACTACACACTAAACTAAACCACTACACTACACTAAACTAACCCACACTACACTAAACCACACACACTCCCCTACACTAAACTAAACCACACTGCACTACACTAAACTAACCACACTACACTGCACTCCCCTACACTAAACAACACTGCACTACACTCCCTACACTAAACTAAACCACCACACTACACTACACTCCCTACACTAAACTAAACCACACTACACTTCACTCCCCTACACTAAACTAAACCACACTGCACTACACTAAACTAAACAACACCACACTACACCCCTACACTACACTCCCCTACACTAAACGAAACCACACTACACTGCACTAAACTAAACCATACTACACTAAACTTCCCTACACTAAACTAAACCACTACACTCCCCTACCCTAAACTAAACCACACTACACTACACTAAACTAAACCATACTACACTACACTCCCTACACTAAACAACACTACACTCCCCTACACTAAACTAAACCACACCACACTGCACTAAACTAAACCACACTACACTTCACTCCCCTACACTAAACTAAACTAACCCACACTACACTACACTCCCTACACTAAACCACACTGCACTCCCCTACACTAAACTAAACCATACCACACTACACCCCTACACTAAACTAAACCACTACACTACACTCCCTACACTAAACCACACTGCACTACACTCCCTACACTAAACTAAACCATACTACACTACAATCCCTACACTAAACTAACCACACTACACTACACTCCCCACACTAAACTAAACAACACTACACTACACTACACTACACTCCCCTACCCTAAACTAAACCACACACTACACTACACTACACTCCTACACTAAACCACACTGCACTAAACTAAACCACTACACTACACTAAACTAAACCACACCACACCCCTACACTAAACTAAACCACACTACACCACACTAAACTAAACCATACCACACCACACCCCTACACTAAACAACACCACACTACACCCCCACACTAAACAACACCACACCACACTCACACTAAACTAAACCATACTACACCACACTACACTTCACTCCCCTACACTACACCCCTACACTAAACTAACCCACACCACACTACACTCCCCACACTAAACCACACTACACCCCCACACTACACTACACTAAACTAAACCATACCACACCACACTCCCCTACACTAAACCACCACACTACACTCCCTACACTAAACTAAACCACACCACACCCCTACACTAAACTAAACCACACTACACCACACCAAACCACACTACACCACACCACACTACACCCCTACACTAAACAACACCACACCACACCACACTCCCTACACCAAACTAAACCACACCACACTACACCCCCTACACTAAACTAAACCACACTCACACTACACTCCCCTACACTAACTAAACCACACCACACCACACTACACTCCCCTACACTAAACAACACTACACTACACCCCCACACTACACTCCCTACACTAAACGAAACCACACCACACTACACTCACACTAAACTAAACCATACTACACTACACCCCTACACTAAACAACACCACACTACACTACACTCCCCTACACTAAACCACACCACACTACACTCCCCACACTAAACTAAACCACACTACACCACACCAACCCACACTACACTCACTCCCCTACACTAAACTAAACCACACCACTCCCCTACACTAAACTAAACCACACTACACTACACTAAACTAAACCATACTACACTACACTCCTACACTAAACCACACTACACTACACCCCTACACTAAACTAAACCACACTACACTACACCCCTACACTAAACTAAACCACACCACACTACACTCCCTACACTAAACTAAACCACACTGCACTACACTCCCTACACTAAACCACACTACACCCCCACACTAAACTAAACCATACTACACTACACTCCCCTACACCAAACTAAACCACACCACTACACTCCCTACACTACACTACACTAAACAACACTGCACTACACTCCCTACACTAAACTAACCACACTACACTACACTACACTCCCTACACTAAACCACACTACACTACACTCCCCACACTAAACAACACTACACCACACTACACCCCTACACTAAACTAAACCACACTACACTGCACTCCCTACACTAAACAACACTACACTCCCTACACTAATCTAAACCACACTACACCACACTCCCTACACTAAACTAAACCATACTACACTACAATCCCCTACACTAAACTAAACCACACACACTACACCCCTACACTAAACAACACTACACCACACCACACTACACTGCACTCCTACACTAAACTAACCACACTACACTACACTAAACTAAACCATACTACACTACAATCCCCTACACTAAACTAAACCACACTACACTCCCCTACACTAAACTAAACCACACTACACTACACTAAACTAAACCATACCACACTACACCCCTACACTACACAACACTACACCACACTCACACCACACCCCTACACTAAACTAAACCACACTACACTACACTCCCCTACAATAAACTAAACCACACTACACTACACTACACTAAACAACACTACACTACACTACACCACACCCCTACACTAAACTAAACCACACTCACACTACACCCCCACACTAAACTAAACCACACTCACACCACACTAACCCACACTACACTACACTCCCCACACTAAACCAAACCACACTACACTGCACTCCTACACTAAACAACACTACACTACACTCCCCTACACTAAACTAAACCACACTACACTACACTCCCCTACACTAAACTAAACCACACTACACTACACTAAACTAAACAACACTACACCACACCACACCACTCCCCTACACTAACCCACACTACACTACACCCCTACACCACACTACACTACACAACACTACACCACACTCCCCTACACTAATCTAAACCACACTACACCACACTCCCCTACACTAAACCAAACCACACTACACCACACCAACCCACACTACACCACACCCCTACACCACACTAAACCAAACCACACCACACCACACCTACACTAAACAACACTACACCACACCCCTACACTAAACCAAACTAAACCACACCACACCACACTCCCCTACACTACACTAACCCACACTACACTACACCCCTACACTAAACAACACCACACTACACTACACCACTAAACCACACTACACTAAACCACTACACCACACCAAACCACACTACACCACACTACACCAAACTAAACCATACTACACTACACCCCTCACACTAAACTAAACCACACTACACTACACTCCCCTACACTGCACTACACTACACTCCCCTACACTAATCTAAACCACACTGCACTACACCCCTACACTACACAACACTACACTCCCCTACACTAATCTAAACCACACTACACTCCCATACGCTACACTAAACTAAACCATACTACACTACAATCTCCTACACTAAACTAAACCACACTACACTCCCCTACACTAAACAACACCACACCACACTCACACCACACCCCTACACCACACTCCCCTACACTAAACTAAACCACACTACACTGCACTCCCCTACACTAAACCACACTGCACCACACTAACCCACACTGCACTACACTCCCCTACACTACTAAACCACACCACTCCCCTACACTAAACAACACTACACTCCCCTACACTAAACTAAACCACCACACTCCCCTACACTGAACTAAACCACACTGCTCCCCTACACTAAACTACCACACTACACTACACTAAACAACACTACACTCCCCTACACTGCACTAAACCACACTACACTACACTCCCCACACTACACTCCCCTACACACTAAACTAAACCACACTACACTACACTAAACTAAACCATACTACACTAAACTCCCTACACTAAACTAAACCACACTACACTCCCCTACACTAAACCACACTACACTACACTAAACTAAACCATACTACACTACACTCCCCTACACTAAACAACACCACACTACACACTACACCCCTACACTAAACTAAACCACTACACTCCCCTACACCAAACTAAACTAAACCACACCACCACACTACACCACACCACACTGCACTACACTCCCCTACACTAAACGAAACCACACTACACTCCTACACTAAACAACACTACACTACACTACACTACACTCCTACACTAAACTAAACCACACACTACACTCCCCACTAAACTAAACCACACTACACCACACTAACCCACACTGCACTACACTCCCCTACAATAAACTAAACCACACTACACTACACTACACTAAACAACACTGCACTACACTCCCCTACACTAAACTAAACCACACTGCACTCCCCTACACTGAACTAAACCACACACTACACTCCCCTACACTAAACTAAACCACACCTACACTACACTCACACTAAACCACACTACACCACACCCCCACACTACACTAACCCACACTACACTACACCACACCCCTACACCACACTACACTCCCCTACACTAATCTAAACCACACTACACTGCACTACACTCCCCTACACTAAACTAAACCACACTACACCACACTAACCCACACCACACTACACTCCCCACACTAAACCAAACCACACTACACCCCTACACTAAACAACACCACACCACACTCCCCACACTACACTAAACTAAACCACACTACACTCTACACTAAACTAAACCACTGCACTACACTAAACCACCACACTACACTACACTCCTACACTAAACTAAACCACTACACTACACTAAACTAAACAACACTACACTACACTCCCCTACACTAAACTAAACCACACTACACCTACACTACACTAAACCAAACCACACTACACTACACTCCCCTACACTAAACTAAACCACACTACACCACACTAAACTAAACAACACTACACTACACTCCCCTACACTAAACTAACCACACTACACTACACTCCCCTACACTAAACTAAACCACACTACACCTACACTAAACTACACCACACCCCTACACCAAACTAAACCACACCACACTACACTCCCCACACTACACTCCTACACTAAACTAAACCACACTACACTCCCCACACTAAACTAAACTAAACCACTGCACTACACTACACTACACCCCTACACTAAACCACACTGCACTCCCTACACTACACTACACTAAACTAAACCATACTACACTACAATCCCCTACACTAACTAAACCACACCACACTACACTCCCCTACACTAAACTAAACCACTGCACTCCTACACTAAACTACCACACTACACCTACACTAAACCACACCACACTGCACTAAACCACACCACACTCCCCTACACTAAACCACACTACACACCCCTACACTAAACTAAACCACACTACACTACACCCCTACACTAAACTAAACCACACCACACTACACTCCCCACACTACACTACTAAACCACACTACACTCACACTAAACCACACTACACTCCCCACACTACACTAAACCACACCACTCCCCTACACTACACTAACCCACACTGCACTCCCCTACACTAAACTAAACCACACCACACTCCCCACACTAAACCAAACCATACTACACTGCACTAAACTAAACCACTACACTACACTAAACCAAACCACACTACACTACACTAAACTAAACTAAACCACACTGCACTACACTAAACCACACTACACCACACTACACTCCCCACACTACACTACACTAAACTAAACCATACTACACCACAATCCCCTACACTAAACTAAACCACACTCACACTACACTCCCTACACTAAGCTAAACCACACCACACCACACCCCTACACTAAACTAAACCACACCACTCCCTACACTACACCACACCACACTCCCTACACTAAACTAAACCACACTACACTCCCTACACTAAACTAAACCACACTACACTCACACTACACTAAACCACACTACACTACACCCCTACACTAAACTAAACCACACCACTACACTCCCTACACTAAGCTAAACCACACTACACCACACTCCCTACACTAAACTAAACCACACTACACTACACTCCCCACTACACTACACTAAACCAAACCACACTACACTCCCTACACTAAACTAAACCACACTACACACTCCCTACACTAAACCACTACACCACACTACACTACACTCCCCACACTACACCCCTACACTAAACCACACCACACCCCCTACACTAAACTAAACCACACTACACTCCCTACACTAAACTAAACCACACTACACTACACTAAACCACTACACCACACTACACTCCCTACACTACACTAACCACACTACACTACACTCCCTACACTAAACTAAACCACACTGCACTACACTCCCCCACACCACACTCCCTACACTAAACTAAACCACACTCCCCACACTACACTGCACTAAACTAAACCATACTACACCACAATCCCCTACACTAAACTAAACCACACTACATTACACTCCCTACACTAAACTAAACCACACTCACACTACACTAAACTAAACCACACTACACTACACTAAACTAAACCACACTACACTACACTACACCAAACTAAACCACACTACACTGCACTCCCTACACTACACTAACCCACACTACACTACACTCCCTACACTAAACTAAACCACTACACTACACTCCCCTACACCACACTCCCTACACTAAACTAAACCACACTACACTACACTAAACCACACTACCACACTACACTAACCACACTACACTCCCTACACTAAACTAAACTAACCCACACTACACTACACTACACTACACTCCCTACACTACACCAAACTAAACTAACCCATACTACACTACACTAACCCACACTCCTCTACACTACACTACACTCCCCCACACCACACTAAACTAAACTAACCCACACTACACTAAAGTAAAACCCACTACACTACACCAACCCACTATACACTACACCACACCACACCACACTAAAGTAAAGTAAAGTAAAGTAAAACACACTACACTTACTCACACTCCCCCACACTCCCCCACACTACCCCACACTACAACTCTCCAAATCAAACTACACACAGGCGGAGAGAGAACTGTTGAAGTGAATTTACACAGAGCACAGCTTAGTCCAATGAGATTGCTCCCCTTATTTAAAACTCCGCTGAGGTTTGCGTGCGCGCACAGCGCCCTCTCGCGGTCCCGCGTTTCGCTCACTTCAATGGCGTCCTTTTACTACGCTTTTTTTTTGACGGGGATTTCCTGAGGAAGTCGGAGGGGGCTTTCCAGTTACTCGAATTGACATCAACAGCGCACAAGGCTTGAGCGCTGGTGGATTTTTTAGCTTCTCCACGGGCCAAATTGCGCACTTTTTCTTCTCCAAACTGGACATCCGACCATGAAAAGGTTTGGTGTCTCGGTGGCGGCTGCCTGTGCGAAAGCAAACGAGGACGGATTTCTCTGTGAATTGTAGCCGCTGGAAACCTTCACGGCGTCTGGGAGCGTTCATGAAGTGGACAAGCCACCGAGGCTCCGGCTGTTACATTGTTCAGAGGCGAAAACCAGTGTTGCAATATCGGACGACGTCCATAACTGATTCATGTAAGTGCTTGAACCCAAATGTTGTGGTTTGGAAGTCCAGCTAGCTTTCCACGTTTAGCGAGGGCACGAGAAGCGTGGCTTAGTTAGCAACAACCTGTGTCAAGGCAAGCCCAAAGCAGCCATGGGCTCATTTAACCACAAAGCTATGTGGCTAGCACCCAAAAGTTGCCTCTTTGGGACAGGCCTTTCTAGCTAAATATTTTAAGAAGAGATAAGCTATGAAAAGTCATTTTCGAGGATGATTAAAGAAATAGAACAGCTAGCCCCAAACCCTGCTCTGAAGTGGTGCCTCCAGTCAGCCTTTACTACCATCAGCTCAATACATATTTGGGCTGTCTGTGTTTTCTGGCTCATAGATGACAAGTTTCTGCCTCATCCATCACAGAACTAAACATTTTCTACTTTAACTACAAAACCCTGCTCTTTAAAAGATTGATTTTTGCCAGAGATGGGTAGAGATCTCCTCCACCATCATTGATGTATCTTGTGTTTTTCTTTTTGACCTAGGAAAGTGTGGTTCAGGCTTGTAAATTACTGATGGAAAAACCATGATGACACACAGCCGAGTTTAACACACTTGAATTTGAACAATTTGTGCTGAGGCATTGTCAGTTTTTGGGGGGATGCTGGGGTTTGCTTTTGATCACTCTTTCTCACTTCATAACCTGGGCCATTTGAATCTGACATCTGTCGAACTCTCGGAATAAACACGGTAAGGTCCCTGTCATGCTTCAGCACACACACTGTCTTTAGGGACTTGGTTTCAGCAAAGAAGCTGATTACTCGTATATATGTCCTGGCACGCTATATATATATATATATATATATATATATATATATATATATATATATATATATATATATATATATATACTCTTTTGCACTTTTGAACTAATCGTAATCATTTAACAACATGGAAATACAACTATTTCTTCCCGTTAACAGTGTGTGTGTCAGTACTGAACTATCTCTTCCTCTGTTGAAAGGTCAGACGAGAATAGGCTGATATTCCCCTTTAGACTTTTGTTTCATTTTTGCTATGATTTCTCCAGCAGTGAAGGCATGTTCAAAGAAAACCTTTACCTGCACGCCATTCAGCCCTGAACTTACACTCTTGGTGGATTGGGTTACACACTTCACCGCCAGCTCTTTCTGGTGTTAAATTCTGGTGGACTTTGTTGGATGTGGTGCTTTGGGTGAGACAGCATAAATAGTCTCACTGCATTTTGCTCTCTGTCTTTTTGAGGCAAGTTTCCTACCTTGTGTGTTCTGTTGTAGCCATGTGTGGGTCAATTCAAAGTCCTTCTATTGCATTTGTAGGAACAGATTTTTTCTTTTAAATATAAATGAACCGAAATTGAAATATAATTCGCTAAAGTGTCTGCGTTTTTATCTTTTTTTTAATGCATGAAAGTTCATGAAAAATAGTGTTTGGGCTTACATTCAATTTGTTCAGTTATCTTACTATACTAGTGAGAGTCTATCATAGTGAGAGTAATTTGTTTGGTATAGTAGAATAATGAAGTAGTTGTTTTAGTTTTAGCATGTTGGGCTATGAGATTTGTCTGTCTCCAGCATGAATTGCACATGTACTGTTTTTTCGCGTGTGTGCGCACATGCGTGTGTGTGTGTGTGTGTGTGTGTGTGTGTGTGTGTGTGTTTTGTCAGCAGTGACTGCAGGGAATGAGCCAGCAAAGTGAAAACCCCCTTAAATATTCCTGGAAGCTCCTAGAGAACTACACATATTGGTCAGCCAATAATGCATTGCTTTCCCCAGGATGGTTTTGACTGTTAATTAATTTCTCTCTCATGTGATGATGCAGAATATGGGTTAAGGCTTAAATGTCCCACTTTTAGGGGCAGTACTTAACCATGCTTGATAGGCAAGTTTATATATATATATATATATATATATATATATATATATATATATATATATATATATATATCAAAACCTGGTATGACTGAACAAGAGATGCAAATGTGAAGCAGACAGATGCAAAATCACAAATGAGTTTCTCAGTAACTTGGACATTTGAATGTATAGCTGATGTGATCATGTAGTTATAATAGTAACAGAATTGTGCATGTATGTGTGTGTGTATGTATGTGTATTTTATTTATATATATATATATATATATAGATAGATAGATAGATAGATAGATAGATAGATAGATAGATAGATAGAAATAGAAAATGAGTGTGCATAAGAAAAACTATATTATATGACAGTGGTTTCATCAGTCAGATCATTTCATTTAGCTCATATTTCTTTGTAATTTCCTAAGCTCTGTCAACAGATGATTAAGCATCTTCTTATGACACAGCAGACAGTTTTGAATGCTTCGCTCACACTGCAGCTGTGCACTTGTCTGACAAGGTGTAACATGCAGCAAACTTATGTAAAAGTTCATTAGTTCATTCAACATTTTTTGTTTATAATTTGCTGTGGATAATGAACATTTTTAGAAACACATTTGCACTGTTTTTCAAATGACAAAAGACATTTGTTAGGTTTTAATGTGTTATTAATCTTTGACATATTTAAGATGTGCTGCAGGAATAATTTCGTCAATTACAGTTTGACAAAGGCTTCAGCGTATCTTGGTGATGGTCTGTTTTTCCTGTTCTATTTTTTGCAGAGCTGTGCTCATATACTCTCACACAACTTGTGCTAAACTTGAATTGAAAAAGCACTGCCATGTTACTCCCAACAACATAACTGTGGAAGTGTCTGTAGATGGTATTTCATGTTGGGCTGTGTGGCAATGCTGGGATCTTCCTCTGTGCTTGGTTTAGTGAGGTACTTAACTCCAAGGAGATATTATTAGTGCCTAAGAGGTATGCCTGTTATGAAGGGGTTTCCCAGGCTGTGAGCTGCTGGTCAGGAGTTCTTGATGTGGCAGTGCAAGGCCTGGAAAAAAATGGACATGTTGGTAACTTCTGCCTGCCAAGTTATAAACATTTTTGTGAAGTAGATTTTGTGTGTGTGTGTGTGTGTGTGTGTGTGTGTGTGTGTGTGTGTGTGTGTGTGTGTGTGTGTGTGAGAAAGAGAAATGCTGATGTCCTATAGAGCTCAGCATAATCTAAAATCACACATCTTTGTGTCCCACTGTATTAGTGACGGCCATATTACAGTCCACACCTATAGGACATCAACACTTGGCACTTTTTGGTGTGTTTTTTTCTGCTTTGACATGTGACTCAGCTAATTACCATACCTTACCTGAATTTAATCCATAGAGATTAAAATACATTGGTGAAACTGAGAGAGGCACAGTGGCAGTTTTTGTCTCAGCTATCATTTCCCCTCATGCATAAACCTATTTGCTTACACCTGTTTAAAAAGGGAGTCCTCAATCTCAACGGTAGGAATATACTTTTCCCTGCATTTAATTCATTAAGGGGATTAGTTGCTGGAATATCAAAATATATTGCTTGAGTATTAAGGTAATGACTGAGCAGCTAAGGCACTGGGCTACTGATTTAAAGATTGTGAGAAATTTTCAGCTATTTAACATTTGCTTATTGTTTTTGTTTTGTTTTTTATCTCTATCATTTTTTGTTCATCTTCAGAAGTTTGTGTGCAGAAAATGTATATGGAATTTGAATTTGCATATCAATTTGAACAACAGTCACTGTTATTATTATTATTATTATTATTATTATTATTATTATTATTATTATTAAGATTAAGATTAAGATGAGGTGGCAAAACTAAGACAAAGGACAGAAGTGCTGTGGAAAGATTCTGGTTGATTTGTACAAACATCAAAAGAAACAGAACAACAGAAGAAAACACCAAATGTTTTAAACAAGTTATATCTGTAATAATGTGTCAATGTATTATTTAATATTTGGAATTTAGTTTGTAGCCCTGTTTTTTTTTTTCGTGGTTTTTATGTTTTCAGTGAGAACTTGCCAAAGATTTGTTGACTTTTTCTGTCAGTGGTTTTGAAGAAGTTGCATGTACCTTCAGCTTTTTAGACCCCTCTTCCATCTTTTCTTTTGTTAAATCATGTGCTGTAAGAAAACATCCAGATCATATTTCAAATGATCCAACGATATACTCAGAATTCATTCATTCATTCATGTCTGAATATAATTATGCAATCGAGACTTTTCTTGACACTGTGTGTGGTTTTTGAATCAGATTCTGTAGTTTAGCTAAAATCTACTTTTTCACACCTGCCTCTTGGGCCAGTTCCATCTGATTTGGTCTTATTGTGGTGCAGGAATGCAGTTTCTCTTCCTTTCTTTCCTTTCATATGGCTTCAGGGTGTAATATAGTGGAGTACCATATTTGGGTTGTAGGGCTCTGGTGCTTTTTCAGCAGAACAAAATAGTTGCTCAATAATCAGACGTGTTGATCAGTGAGTGACTTTTTGTAAACTTTTCAGGTGCATGACATTTTTTGAACGTTCCCATATTTAAAGAGGTTGAAATCATCCCTAGGACTCAGAAACAGAATCCACAAGGCCTTCCATTAAAAAAATTGTGAACTACATACATTTAAAACTTTTATTTGCTTGCTGATCTGATTATCTATTACCTTACATTTGCTATGTATAAGCCTGTACAAGAGCCATGCCATATTCAGGGAGATAACATGTCCACTTGTCCCCTTTTGCAGGTCATGTCCTTGCCGCGCCGTGTGGACGGGCGGGAGCAGCCGATTGCTCTGCATCAGCAGCAGTCCTTACTCCCGCTTCGTGGTGGTTTTCAGGACAACTTCATCATGCCTCCTGAGCCTAAGTACTGCTGCGAGCACTGTCGCATGGTGCTGTGTAATCCTCGGCAGACCGAGTGCGGACACCGCTTCTGCGAGAGCTGCATTACCCAGCTGCTTGGGTTGGGACACTTCTAGATTTCTGTCATTACCACATTTATCAATATAATGTGCTTATTATTGTCAAGCTGATGACCTAATGCATTTTATGATCTGTTAAAAAATGGTAGAATAAGAATACGAGAAGAAACTCAACCTGAAGCTAACATATATCTTTAAAAACAATGATTGTTTGATACTTGAAAACCATTCAAGCTGCAAAGAACGCAAAATGTGGCTTCCAACTGTTATCTTAAATCTTTGGAATTCAGAATAACCCCTGCTCAGCCTTGAGCATTCTGTTCATGAAAATACAAATAGACAATTAGTGCTCTCCTCAAAGCACATTCAGCTGCTCTGTTATTTAATACATGCAGAAACCTTGAGTGTTTTAGAAGAGGCATAACCTGTTCACTCCCAGATTTGTAGTAGTTGTGTGGTAGGGGAAAACCCACATCCTGTAGAGGGAATTTGCATTCAATAAACCAGGTTAAATATATGACTAGCACTTGGGTTTTGGGGTGTAATACTTATTATAACAGTCTAAATACATTACTTTTATTAACTGCAATGTAGAGTTGTATAATATTATTAGGAAATAAATCTCAACATCTGATATCTGTCCTGTCTTGTTATTTATCTAGAAAGAATTACAATTGGCTGCAGCTGGGTGTCTGTCACTACCTGATTCACTACCCAATTTACGCCATGGTTACCTACCGTGTTTACAGAGGCTGCAATTATTAACAAAATAAAAAGTTTAGGAAAAAGCCCATTACCTGAATGTATTAAACATTGTCACCATATTTTTATTTTCAGAACGATTCAAATATTTATGTAGTATCCACATGACTGCTGAATTTGTTGTATACTTGAAATATATATTAAATGAAAATGTACAGCAACATGTTAGTTTACATAAGAACATGTGCATCATGACTATGGTTACAGTGTAAAATGCCTTTCTTTTTACTTCTTTCAGTAAACCAAATCCAGTGTGCCCAGCTGATATGGAGCCATTATCTCAAGATAAAGTAAGCCCTTTCCCAGTATAGATCTATTACCAAAACTGCAGATCTAACTGAAAGTAAAAAGTCTGTGTCTGTAGGATGGTAGTAGTGTAACGGCCAACTCTATTTATTTTAATTTTTTTGTTATGCTCAGATATTCCGCGATGTTTGCTGTCATAAAGAGATTATGACATTGAAAGTCTTCTGCCGCAGTGCAAAAAACGGATGTAAAGAACAAATGAGTTTACAACAGGTTACGGTGAGCTTGTTTGCAATTATTTTAGTTTTATGCATTCTAATAGCTTTATACCTTTTTTTGTGCATTGTTTGTCCTTCTACATTGCTGCCTGTCTGACCAACAGGACCATTTGAACATGTGTGAGTACTTTGAGGTTCCCTGTCCGTTGTGTAAAGAGAAGATCATGAGGAAGGACATGCCTGAACACTTGAGCCGCAAATGCAAATACCGTGAGGCCACCTGTGAATTCTGCAAACACAAAATAGCCTTAACAGAGCTACAGGTACTCAGAACTATTTTATCAGAGATTTTTTATTTGCAGACTCATTAAAGTGTAGTTCATTGATTTGTTAGTACTTCCTCTATGTTAAATATTTCCCTTCCTCTGTGCCAAAAATGCCCCATGACGCTTTGGTTTCACATTAGTTCTGGGAACTTTGGGGGAATCTCCTGTGCGACATTTAGAGAATGCTGGTCCTCGTGCTTTGTCAGAATTGTGGAAGTAGTTACTGTACATAAATGGGCTGTGGGAAGTCCTAGGAAGTCTAGGTGAAGCATTTTTGTCTTATCTTATGATTAGAATGATAACTCTCTCTTTCCCGGTTCTGTCATTCTGTTTCACTCCTTTAGAAACACAAAGAAACCGTATGTCCTGCAATTCCAGTAGCATGCCCTAATCATTGTTCAGCTCCATCCATTTTAAGAAGTGAGGTAAGAATTAAGTCTGTCTAATTTTTATCACCGTTTTAAATAGCAGCATTTTACAGTAATTTTTACAGTTTTTTTTTTTATTATTATTTCTTTTCTTTTATAGCTGTCCATGCACCAGCAAGATTGTCCGAAGGCTCAAGTCACTTGTTCCTTCTTTCGTTTTGGCTGCACCTACAAGGTGATTTTGCTGATTTGGGACAGTAAAAGCAATTTTAGGCCTTCATTTTCTCTTAATTAATTTTAACTTCTATTAATATGTAGTTAGTTCGTTAGCCTTGATGCAGTATCCTAATTAATATTGATAATTAATAATAATTGATAGGCTTTTAGTGCTTGATGAGTGAATAACAATATAATAAGAGGGAATATATGTATTTATGTGTATGTATATAAACACAAGTATATTTAATTGCAGGGTCTAAACCAGGAATTGAGGGAGCATGAGTCAAGCTTTGCGTCAGAACACTTGCGACTAATGGTGGCTAGAAGCAACACCCTGGAGGCCAAGGTAGGGAAGCATTACCATTTATACTGAACTGTATAGCACTTGCATTTGTGTGGATTTAATGTGTAGTAACAGTTGGAGCATAATAGATGATACCATCATAATGACTCTTGTGCATGAACATTAATTTCTGGTATAAAATTATGAATAATTGCTTATGCAAAATTACATTTGGGCAGGTGTATGTGACACTAAAAAAAACTATTTCAGAATGACACAAAGATTTTACCAAAATCTTCTCTGGAATCTCTCTCTAACAAATATTTGTTCGCAAAGGTGGAAGATGTTAAGAACGAGCTGCTGGAACGCTACAAGGTTCTCCCAGGTCTGAACAGTCGTATTACAGAAGTGGAAGAACAGTATAAAGAGATGAGAGAAAATACCGGCAGGTGGAGCAAAAACTCTCCACTATGCAGGTGAGAAACATCATTTGCTTGCGTTGCACATGTCACCTGATACTTGTTTACATATCATGCCTGAAGCGGGACTTTACCTTATACAGCTATGAAACCAGAATGGGTTTGAGATTCCATGAGTTTATGTTGACTATCCTGGCAAAGAAAACCCAGATTTAATCAAAAGTTTTAAATAGGCCTGACAGGTTGTTGATGGTTTTGACTTGAAACATTTTTTATTTTTTTTTGCCAGCTAAATTAGAAACAGCACTACAACTAATGATTAATCTGCTATGGACTGTTATCTTACATTTTATTTTATCTTACAGTAATTTGTTTGCACTGCATTTTTATTACTATTTTTTATTTATTTAGAAATAGTAATGTATATGCTTATAATAAAGTGTTCATTGTTAACAAAGAGCTGATTAGTTAGTGCTTGGATTAGTAACTGATTAATTAGTGTAATTATTTGGATCTTCTAGAATTGCTACTTCCCAGAAATATAATCGGTTGAATAAAGATAGAATTTATATATTTTTTTAGTTTTTTGAGCAAATAAAAATGGTTTTTAATAGTAGACATTGAAATTTCAGTGTGCCAAAAATTCTTATGTGCATGTAGAAGCTAATGAGTACACACTCCGAGAAGCTGCTGGAAGTGGAGATGGAGC
This sequence comes from Silurus meridionalis, assembly GCF_014805685.1. Lineage (NCBI taxonomy): Eukaryota > Metazoa > Chordata > Actinopteri > Siluriformes > Siluridae > Silurus > Silurus meridionalis. The sequence continues at coordinate 7,967,405 of NC_060891.1, read as the reverse complement.
TAAGGGAACTGCGGCCATTAAGGGCCATGCGTGAGGAAGTGGAAGCTCTCAGGGGGGCCGTGGAGAGCATGCGCTCTATGGTAGCATCACTTGACTCTGTCCGCACCGGTTCGGGTACCCACACGATGAGTGAGTGGCATCTCTGTATTCCTCCTTCATGAACCATCTAACTAAACCTAACAACACGTACAAAAAATTCTTCAAAGTTCATATTGTAGATGTATATTTGTTATTTTGTAAAAAAGCTGTCAATCTGCAAAATTATTTATATTCAGGAATGTTCAAATTAGGCCTCCAAATAATCAGTACATGTACACATACAGACTTTACAGTACAGTGGAAATAAACCCATGATTAGTACTGCCTGCACCAAGTGAATCAATGGGGGATGTATTTGATTATTAACAATTACAGTGGTTTGAGTATTATTAATAGTGTCCTGTACCAATTCCAGCCTCATTAGAGACGGAGCTGTCACGGCATGACGAGCTGCTGAGTGTGCATGACATTCGCTTGGCCGACATGGACCTTAAGCTGCAGGTGCTGGAGACAGCCAGCTTTAACGGAACTCTTATTTGGAAGATTTGTGACTACAAACGGCGCAAACAAGAGGCGGTGGCTTCTAAAACACTGTCGCTTTACAGCCAGCCCTTCTACACTGGCTATTTTGGCTACAAGATGTGTGCGCGTGTTTATTTGAACGGTGATGGTATGGGAAAGGGCACACACCTGTCACTCTTCTTCGTAGTGATGCGTGGTGAGTACGATGCACTGCTGCCATGGCCTTTCCGCCAAAAGGTGACACTCATGCTAATGGACCAAGGTCCTACACACAAGCACCTGGCTGATGCCTTCAAGCCTGACCCAAACAGCAGCAGCTTCCGGCGGCCCACAGGGGAAATGAATATTGCCTCAGGGTGTCCACTCTTTATTACCCAAACTGTGCTGGAAAACGGCAGCTACATCAAAGATGACACCATCTTCATCAAGGTCACAGTGGACACCTCAGACCTGCCTGACCCATGACACCTGGACACTTATCCCATTGGTCAGTACCACTGTCATTTTCATGTCACTGAAACTCAAATTGCTAAATATGTGAAATAAATGTTTTATTGGTCTGTGCCACATCCCTTAGACTGCCACTTTAGGTCCAAATTTAGGTTTAAACACTCCTGTAGGTCTGCACTAAAAAGAAATATAAATGCAACTGTAGCATAAATACAGGGTGATTCAGAAAAATGTTAACACCTACATGACACTAAAACATTGCAACACTGTCACACAAAGGGTTAGGTTACTATTTACACACTGTAAAATTTAACTTCATTTCCATACCAAATAAAGCAGCAGTACTCTAAACAAAAGTAAATGGAAGAAAAGTGTTGCCAGTTAGTGATAACATTTTATAAAATCACTGCATAATTTGAATCTGATAAAGGCCCACTGTGGTCTGACAATTCAGAAAATACGGCCTTTGGTCTGTGAAAGAATCTTTCCTTCCTAAATATCTGCTTTATAAAAGACCAGGAAATTTATAGGGGAAGATATTAAAGCTCATAATTAAGACTAGGTTGTTAGTATAAAGTTAACCACAAAACTGTTGTCCTACTACATACTTGGTTAACATTTTTTATTATTTAGACCCAACTCGTTCCCCATCACACGTAGAATTCATGAAAATTATACTTTTAACATCTAGAACTGAAAACTTCTAATTCTCAGATCATTCCCTGACAATTGACCAAAAATAGCATTTAAATGCAGTGTATTTGGCTTAAATTTCTGTTATTCATTTGCAAGGGTTTTATCCAGTTTAGTTTTTATAGAATTTTCTTTTTCTTTGTTTTTTTATCATTTTTTTTATTGAAGTGATCTTTTTCAGCTCCCATCTCTACCGCTTTAGATTACATTTTTATAACAGATTTTTCTGTCATGCCAGAGGGCCTGGTGCTCATCACGGATGTTACGAAGTCACAGGATTGGGAAAAACAGAGCAGGAACCGATGAGAAGAATCAACCAAACACAAGAGCGAGCTGAAAGTCTCAGGCTGGTACTCCTGAGACTGAGGCACAGATTCTTGAGGGACAGATTGCACTCTCCTTTGGATCATGACCAGAGTAGGAGGGTCTCAGATAGCTACAGTGTTCAAGATGGAGCAGAAAGAGCAAAGGGTTTTCACATCTAATCAAACAAATTATGTCCTTGTCTGTGCTGGTAGAAATTAACAGAAAGGCAAAATAATGACAGTGATCATGATGCCAACCTGATGAGTTGCCTTTCACCCAGAAAAAAAATGTATAAGGGATCGTTTTTGTTCTCTGTAACTGACATTTTGCTTTTTTCAAGAATTAAGAAATATTTAAATAAAAATGAACAATATTTCAATCCGATATAGCAAATAAATGGGCCTCATTTATCAATCTTTTAGTAAAGTTAAAGTTTAGTAAATTAAACAAAACAAAATACAAATTCCTTTAGGTTTAGGTAAATGATTTGTACTCCAGGTCTTATGTTGTTAAAAAGCTAGTTTGCTGCTTGCATTTAGTGATACCCATAAAACATATCAGCAGGGGATAATGATGAATAAAACGATGGCTTAATGATAAGAGTAACCCCAAAATGTGAAATTTGCTAAAATGGCCTAAACACACACTAGCTCTTCCTCCCTTCATAGGGTGCTATTTCTTTTTATCCTAGCTGGAAAGCTGGTGTTATTGTTCATAATTTATGGATTGGTTTTTGAATTTATAGTCCGGCTTTCATTCAAGTCACATTCACAATTTTTTTCACATTTTCATGAACGTTTGTGTGTACTTGAAACTTATCCAGGAAGTGTTATTCAATTTGAAAATATGTGGATTTTCATAAAAATGTGTGTATACTTGAAATAACAGCAATTTAAACTTGACAGTGTGATCTTTATATAAAATTATAAAATCTGAGTAACTCATTAGTCTACATCAGCTTTAGTTCATGTGCTTGGTGAGCTTCACATTAGTGAGTACTTGCATGTGAAAACAAATTTGCTACAGTAGCTTTTGTAGGATACAAAATCAAAAATCCAGTTCCAATTAACTGGATTTTGATGAGTAGCAAATATATTATGTAAATGCTCCGATGAACACTTTATGAATAGATTTGCTCGTATCCAGCTTGATAAATGAGGCCCAAGTTGATATTTCAGGCTGTTGATCTGGAAGATAAGCTTTTACTTTCAGTGAAATTCAACTGTATCCAGTGATATATTGGTGGTTAAAAAGGCTAAAGAAATAAACGTTCAGTGTAGCGTGCTGAGTCATTCATATAGAGAAGAATGTGTATAGAATGTGTTGTGTGCACACGGTGGTAGAACTTTCTTTTTTGGTGTACTGGTATTGGATTGTATTGGACCTGTGCTGTAAAGCATAAAGAGAAAAGAAATGCAGGAAACACATGGGGCGCAAAAAAAAAAAAGGATGCATGTTAAATCAACAAAACCGAAATGCGTTTTATTTCCCAAATGTGTTTACTATTCTGACATTATTTTTTGTAATGTTAAATATTGATGGATGCTGTGCATCAGAATATATTGCTCTTTTTTTAACACCGTTTGTAATACTAGCCAACAGCTATGCTGACAGAAACATTTACAGTTAACCAGATCACTTTTCAAGGAGAATATTTGCACAAGTATGTTTTTGTATGTGTACTGCAAATGTATATGTATATGAATATAAAAAACACAAACATTTTACCATGATTTTTTTGTTGGTTGTCATTTTTTCATTAAGAGTATTTTAAATAGTCTCAATTTAATCCACAGGTTTGGGTGAACATTTGCAGCTATCATTTTTATATGAAACAAATTTAAACACTCAGATAAAATAACTAAAATATCCTAATGTTTTTCCGTAGGGAAAGCCATACCACAACAGCATTTATCATCAATACTAACGGGTCCCTGTTGCACTAGTAAGCATATTTAATGGTTCTGTGTTAAACCATTCATTCATACACTATATGGACAAAAGTTTGTGTATGTAGAATCGTATGTACTTTTTAAATATCCCATTTCACAGTTAGTTCTCATTAGATGTTATAATAACCTTCACTCTTCTGGGAAGAGTGATTTTTAGGTTGTGCTTTTGGAGATTTGCCCCCATTTGACCAAAAGGGTGTTAAAGTCAGGTGTTGATGTAGGTGAGGTGAGGAGGCCTGAGGTGCAGTTAGTGTTCCAATTCATCCCAAAGGTGTTCAGTAGGGTTGAGATCAGAGCTCTATAGTAGGCCACTCAAAATCTTCCATTCTAACATGTAAACTATATTTTCAGGAAGCTGCCTTTGTGCACATTCACGGTCATGCAGGAACAAGATTATGCCACAAAATTGGGGTAATAGTTTGGGGAAGAACTACATATGGCTAGAAAAGATGCGTTCCAATACGTTTGCCCATAAACTGTACACATTTTTTGACATTAAGATTTCAGCAAAAAATTATTTTATTAGTAATGTCTTATTTTCTACTCAATTTTTTAAATTCAAATTTTAGCTGTCCACATGATATATATATTATATATGGTTGTTTTACTCCTTTTTGTGTCTTTCCACTTTTAGATGTAACATATTACATGAATATTTTAATGCAGAGTTTTAAACTAAACTTTGAAATTGCGTTGCAAAACATATTTCTGAACCTTCATCCACTTACGGTTTAAACAGTTATTTAAATTGTATTAATTCTAAAAGTAACAAGACATAATATAAAAGATTCTTTTCATTTTTATTTGTATAGCACTTTTAACAATCGACACAGATAATGTGGTAATAAAGAATGAATATGAATGTTCTTTATAAGTAAAAGTTTGTCCTTTATGATGAATAAAGCTGTTCAGGCTGAAAGAGATTTCATCTTGTGCTGGTAGATATTGGCATATTTGTTAATTTTCTCTTCTGCACACTTTATAACAGCATTCTTGGTTGGCAGTGTTTTCCAAAATATCATGAAGTTTTAACCTGGTTCTTTCTCTTAGGAACAGGTGAAACTTAGCCTCCCTGGAGCTTTTTTTTGCATGGATCCAGTTTTGATTAGTGATCTGGAAATTGAAGCTTAAAAAAAAAAAACTGGTCAAAAGCTTGTTTTCTTTTACATAATTTTTCTTCATTGTATTTTTGTCCATATATTTAAAAGAGAATGTACTTTCTTTTTTACTTGAATGTTCATATATAAACTTTATAGAAAATAAATACACATACATTTACAGCATATATATCCAGAGCAATTTGCAATTATCTTATTTTTATCAATTATATTATGCAACTGAGCAGTTGAATATTAAGGGCCTTGTTCAGGTGGCCAGCAGTGGCAGCTTGGTGGTGCTGGGATTGAAATCACAACCTTCCAATCAGAAGGCCAACAGTTTAACCACTGAGTTACCACTTCCTTCATGTTTTGCAAGAAATTTTGTGAATATCCCAACATCTCAGGAGGCTTGTGTCAGAGCAAAAGGTAAGCTTTTATACAACATCCGTAAAGCAGAAAGCGTCAAGGGTCTTGCCCAAATACCAAATTGCCCAGCAATGGCAGCTTGGTGGTGCTGGGGTTTAATTGAAACTCTGACCTTCTGATCAGTAACCCAGAGCATTAAATGTTGGGCCACTAATGATCAAAGGGTCTTTTAGTTTGGAGATACAACAAATCTATTTAGCCTTAAAGTGTTGGCACCATTCATGAAAAATATTTCTGCAGGACAGTCAATACTACTCGAAATCCTGTTAAAAGCATTAAAACTTAAACCAGATTTTCAAGCGGTCAAATTAAGAGTTAGTGGTTTCCAGGAAAACAGCTACCAAAAGCCCTAATATAGAACTATAAAATGGATGTAGACATGGAAGTGTTAGACCGTACTGTAGTAGAGGGGTCTCCACGCTTTTTCTGTGAGGGCCATATGCATGTACGTATCCTTTCTTTAATTGGGGGCCAGAGTGACTACCAGTATTGTGGAGATTTTTATTATGATTTTCAATTTTTATTATGCCTAATGCTAGGTTAGTTTATTATTTTCTTATGCACTGTAGAGACAAATTAGCATTATTAGCATTATAGTTTCAGAAAAAATATATATTTTATATATATATATATATATATATATATATATATATATATATATATATATATATATATATATATATTCATTGCTATTGAAATTAAAACATGTATTTGCTTATGCATATGGATGGTGGGTGAATCTAACAAATGTAAGCCTATGTTAACTAGAGGTCGACCGATAGCTGGGTTGGATTGTCCTTGCCAGTAACCGATAAATCAACCATTTCCAAAATTGATACTAGATAAATAAAAAAATACAAAACATAACACTCCATGTTAAAAATGTACTGAACTAAAAAAAAAAAACAGAAAAAACCCCAGTATTGAATCATGAAAATGTGCTAAAGGAAATTAACTGAATATATGAATTATAATTATCATTATATGACTAATACATTGCAAATAATAAATACAAAATAGCGCCTCACGTGTAAAAACAAACAGCACGTGGCGTCAGTGATTCGCCTCTAGAGGCCGCTCTCGTAATGACAGCGGACCGGAAGCCGTTCTATCTGTATGGATTTTTGCCGATAGTTCCATCAACTACCGGTGCCTCGACCTCTATTAATAACTAAGGGACATTTTATTCTGAAAGCCAAATGTTATTATCAAATACAGTTATGATATGAGTAAAACATTTCTAAATAAATTTTCAAAATTAAAATTAAAGTTCTATAAATGGTTCAATAAATGGGCATCGTTAATTTTCCAGCTCTTTCCTTTATTTAACACACGGTGGCAGTGGCGCACAATCTTCTGTTACATTGAAGCAGACGCCCTGCCCTTCTCACCACATCTTCACATTTTTATCTAAAAAGAAAGCGAACGTAGATCTAATACCATATATGTAGTGCACTAGCACGACATTCAGCCATTGTATACCAAAATACACAAATATTAAACAGGAAATTAATGTTTTGGACTTTTTTACTTCTCCCCGTCTGATCTAATTCTGGTCATGAACTACAACTTACAACTTTTTCCAATCATTCAAGTAGCCTTTATTCAATTGCTGGTTTATTTGTTTCACTTGTAGAGTTCAGTGATGTGAACCATAAACTATTAAAACAAAACAAAACATGGGGCCTGATTGCCACAAGGACGCCAAAATAAAATTCAGGAAGAGCTACTTCTACTGTTAAAACTACTACTGCTGTGGCTGCTACTACTACTATTATTACCTCCACTAGTTCTACTACCACTACTACTACTACTTGTACTATTGTGATTACTACTCTAACTATTATTACTAGGTGATAGATCACCAAGCTACCATTACTGGGCCCCTGAACAAGGCTCTCATCCCTCAAATGCTCAATATATAAATGACAATTGTAAGTGACTGGCAAATGCAACTACTATTAATCTTCTTCTACTGCTATTATTATTACTACTATTACTCTGCTGCTACTACTACAACTACTAGACCTTGTACTTCTATTATTGGTACTATTAATCTGCTGCTACCGCTACCGCTACTTCTTCTTCTTCTTTTGGCTGCTCCCATTAGGGGTCGCCACAGCAGATCATCCGTCTCCAAACTATTCTGTCCGCTAACATCTGCCTCTTTCAAACCAACTACCTGGATGACATCCCTCACCACATCCATAACCCTCCTCCTTGGTCTTCCTCTTTTCCTCCTTCCTTTCATTCTCCTACCGATGTACCCCATGTCCCTCCTCTACACATCCAAACTATCTCAATTGGGCTTCTCTCACTTTGTCCCCAAAACATCCTACATGCGCTGTCCCTCTAATAAACTTGTTTCAAATCCTGTCCATCCTCATCACTCCCAATGAAAAGCTCAACATCTTCAGCTCTGCTACCTCCAGCTCCACCTCCTGTTTTTTACTCAATGCCACTGTCTCTAAACATTGCAGATCTCACCACAGTCCTATACACTTTCCCTTTCACTCTCGCAGATACCCTTCTATCACAAATCACACCTGTCACTCTTCTCCACCCACTCCACCCTGCCTGCACTCTTTTCTTCACTTCTCTAACACACTCCATTGCTTTGCACTATTGACCCCAGGTACCTGAGCTCCTCCTTCACCAGCTCTTCTCCCTGCAATGTACACATGTACACACTCTCTCCTACTGTCTTTCATTCTCCTTCTCTCCAGTGCATACCTCCACCTCTCCAGGCTCTTCTTCACCTGCTCCCTACTCTCACCACAAATCACAATATCATCCACAAACATCATAGTCCACAGAGACCACTACAAACAGGAAAGGGCTCAGAGCTGATCCTTGATGCAATCCAACCTCCACCTTAAACCAGTCTGTCGTTCCTACTGCACACTTCACTGCTGTCACACTGTCCCCATACATATTCTGCACCACCCTCACATATTTCTCTGACACACCTGACTTTCTTATACAATACTACAACTCCTCTCTCGGCACTCTGTCGTACGCTTTCTCAAAATCCACAAACGCACAATGCAACTCCTTCTGACCTTCTCTGTACTTCTCTATCAACATTCTTAAAGCACTGCTGCTACTGCTACTACTACTATCATTAGAACTACGGTTACTCTGCTGCTACTACTAGTACATGCAATATGATTATTACTGCTGCTGCTACTGTTAATACTTACAGTACTACAATTATTACTACTATTTGTCTGCTGCTACTTTTTCTACCACTACTACTATTATTTGTCTGCAACTGCTGCTTCTATTACTAGTACCACTATTACTCTTCTGCTACTGTTACTAGTACTACCTTTATTACTACTATTAATTTCCTGCTACAGCTACTAGTATTATAATCACCACTTTTACTACCACAAGTTCTACAATTACTCTGCGGCCACTGCTACTACTACCACTACTACTAGTAGTACTTGTACTACTGTTATTACTACTATTAATCAGCTGCTACTGCTTCTACTACTTCTACTACCACTACTATTGCTATTTCTAGTATTATTACTGTGCTACTACAGGTACAACTACTATCACCAAGACTACCACTCCTCCTCCTACTACTACTACCACTATTAGACTGCTGCTACTTCTACTACTATTATAAGTACTACTATTAAATCTTCTACTAAGGCTCCTACTACTATTACTACCATTACTAGTACTACTATTAATATGCATCTACTACTACTACTACTACTACTACTTCTTCTATTAACACCCCTACTACTACTTCCACCACCACCATTTTTATAACTATTATTCTGCTACTACTACCACTATTACCTCTACTATTTCTACTACCACCACCACTACAATTACTGTTATTAATCTGCTACTACTTTTACTACTACTTCTACTACTACTACTACTATTATAACTAATAATCTGTTGCTCCTACTATTACCACCACTACTACCATACTACTTCTGCTTTCTAATACTACATTACTATTACCACTACTACTGATCATAATAATCATATTTCATATTATTTTTCAAAATTCTATATGCCTCTAATGACTTTTCCTAAAGCTGCTGTTGTTTCTTGGAATTACCACTTTATTATAGATACAGTTATTGTTCTTGCTCATATGCTTTTAATCCATCTCTGAAAAATATTGATCAAATGACACATATTTAACTGGATTTTATTCATCTTTATAATGCTACAGTTTGCATTTCGGGGAGATGCTGTATCGTTTTATTGCCCTGTAACATGCAAACCTGCAAATGTTGTATCTGTCTATCATTGAGGAAGATGGCACAAACCAAATGTTTGGACCAAGGTTTAACTGAATCACAAAACAACAACAAAAGGAGCTGGTGTTTGAGGCAATAGATACCACCATGTAAATGCACCATGTGAAAGTGGATATGTTTCCTACATAGCCATGGCCTGACAACCTACTAAGGAACCCCTACTCAGATTGGCATAAAAGAGTCTGAGTAGAAAAAGAGTGATCACTAGCCTTTCAGAGGAAGATTCTTTGGTTAGATGAAACGAAAAACTGGACTGTTTGTATTTCATAATTTGTACTATGTATGAGGAGAACAGTAATCTGTTATCTGTCAATAAAGTTGGTGTTAGTGTTTTGCTGGGAAAAAAGGTAAATACCAGGAACAAGAATTATCTGGAAATATTGAAACAACAAAATGCAGTAGTGGCTTAAGGAAATATATGGTCAAATTAAATGTGTGGAGCTTTGAATACTGAGTCTGAATGTTTATAGCCTAGGTGTAATCACATATGTTAAACTCAAAGCCAGGAAATGTACACAAGAGTAGAACATAATGCTTTTACTGAATGCACTGTTTTATTTTCGCTCTTTATTCCGTATCATTTTGGTCTTGTTGTTCAAGAAATTCTAGGATTGGGTTTGACACCACTGGTGGAAACCTTTGGCCTGTTGTAAGTGTTACTGTGAAGTATGTTGGACGTGGCACAGCAGATTAATAGACGTGGGTCTCGCGCATGAGACACGCCCCCCACCATGATTTCCGTTAGAGGGGTGTTCAGGTTTAAACGTGCCAGGGGGCGGGGCTTGCGGCGTTCAGGTGACGGATGCACAGCTGGACGCGCGCGTGCGGACACGCAGTCAGAGCTGGCAGCAGTGTAAGCGGCTGAGAGAGGAGCCGGACTGTTCCCCCCTGCTGCGGAAAAGCGAAGTGATCTTACACAATCCCGGTTGGGAGGGAAAGAAAAACACACACACACACAATTGAGCATTATGTTCAGCTGGGTGAACAAGGAGCAAGGTGGAAGAAACAAAGAGGGCGACATGTTTCAAACGGTGACTGAGGGACTTCAGAGTCTTTATGCCAAAAAATTACTGCCTTTAGAAGAAACCTACCTTTTCCATGACTTCCATTCACCTGCGCTGGAAGAAGCGGATTTTCAGAGCAAGCCAATGGTGCTTTTAGTGGGACAGTACTCCACAGGAAAGACTACTTTCATAAGGTAATTAATGTTTTCTGAATGTTGTAGCCAGTTAAAAAAAGCAGCCTTTATAAATAAATAGAAGAAAGCCTGTAAGTGCACTCGTATAGTGTACAGTGGTTATTAGAGGCGTCTCCTTTAGGCAGTGATGAAAAGCCACCTCACAGTAGCCTCACAGTCCCACAGGCGCTTTTACATCGCACCCAGGAATCTCATCGTGTGGAGATCAGCATGAAAGTCTAAAAATAACCACCACCATTGTCTATTTTGAGTCTATTAGCAAAATTTGAAATGAAAATGTGGATAGAATGGTAGGAGTTTCATTTGTCAAGATTTTGTCAAGAAGAACAGTCTAACAATTGTGTTTCTTGAGAAGTCATCAGGACGGAGGTCTTACATAGTGGTTTCTATTTGTTTATTTATATCATAAATGATACTCAATACAGATGGCTACAGAATTCCACATAAGGTTGCCAAATTGTCAGAACGTGTCTCTCACTATATGTCACACACATAATGCGACTCCTGAAAATTAAACAAAAGCCAACAAGTAGTGTACTTTTGGAGTTAGGGCAGTGAGGGTGGCTGGGGGCGTGGGTGGTGTGTGTGTGTGTGTGTGTGTGTGTGGGCATCTAGACCCCCCCAAGAACATTGACACAATTAGAACATTGAACATGTGAACACTCTGAGGCAAGATTTAAGTTTCGGATTCCCTTCTTTCTCATATTTTAAAGAAACAGGAGCTTACTGAAGCACAGAAATTGCTTCCTCTTCTTCAAATTTTTTTTTAATCAAGAGGAGATTACTAATACATTATTAACTTGATGATGCAATACATGTCTAAACATTGTGCTTACATTCAATATTTACTCCCTATGGGTGAGGTAGTCTGGGGTGCAGTCTATATTCCAGTTAATGCCTAAAGGTGTTCAGTGGGGCAGATGGCAAGGACTGTGTCCAGGCCTCTATGTCCAAAAATTGGACAACTCAAGAAGACAACTCCCTTTTTTTTCCTCTTACTTTTACTGATTTCCCATATTTGCACACATGTACAGTTACAGCTCTGTGCTGTTCATTCATCTCTCCTCCTTTCATCATTACCACTTTATCCTTATAATGCTGCATCTTATAAAGACATCCTGTAAAATTGTTTGCCTTCAAATTTAAGAGATCAGTCAGGGAAAACATTTATTTGGTTGTAATGGTCACATGCTCACAAACCTTTAGCCATATTGCACAATATATATATATATATATATATATATATATATATATATATATATATATATATATATGTATATATATAACATAATTATCTTCCTTTAATCCTATAAGGAAACTGCATTGTTCTGACTGTGAATGACCTGTATGAGATTGGGATAGATTGAACAGGGATATAATCTAATTCTAATAAAACGCATTTTAAAAATGAGTCATTTAACAAAGAAAATTGTCTAATGGTTGATCTTGATTTTCTATGCTATATCTTGCTATAATTTGTTATGGTCCTGTAGCAAAAAAAACATTGTTTTAACTGCTGTTCTAACTTATTCCTTATTATTTGACCCTGAATTCCTCTAGCTTTTTGTTATATTTGTTTAACATTTGAAAAGTATCACATACAAATGTGACTCCATCACTGTAAAGCAAAGAAAAGTTAATGGTTTTCTTCTGCCAATGCTGGAAAGCAGCTGATCATATTTTCCTAAACTGCTTCAGTAATTCCTAATGACATATATACATTCCTGTGATTTGCAATGAATATATGGCGTTACATACCGTTCAGTAGAAAATCACAGTAAATTAAAAAAATAAATCATATCGTTGATCACCAGACCCTTGTTTATTTGCTTCTTGTACAAAGTCTTGTTTTGAGCAGTTTCACAGATTCATATTATACAGATATATTTCAGATTATTCACAAGACTATTTTACATAAAGTTTGTAGGAGAAACATAATTTCTCAAAGAGACCCAGTGTGAAATAAATCTACTTTTAAAGTGAGTGTTGTCTTTCACTTTTGACTTCTTTGGCTGCAGGTATTTGCTGGAGCAGGATTTTCCCGGTATGCGGATTGGGCCTGAGCCGACAACAGATGGATTCATTGCTGTAATGTATGGGGAGAGTGAGGGAGTTGTACCTGGAAATGCACTGGTGGTGGACTCCAAGAAACCTTTCCGGAAACTGAATGCGTTTGGAAACGCCTTTCTGAACAGGTAAGGATGATGGTTTTCCTTATCACTAGCTGCTGGAATGGAGCCAGAACAATTTTTTGAAAGTTTAATGAATATGGAGTGTAAAGATGCATTCATTTGAAATGGCAAATTATTCATGATGAACACAGAATTAAAACAAGCAAAAGGTTGACTTACTCACTTTCACTTGAATTGTGAATTGCTGTATAGATAAAATGTAATACAACCTTTTTCGTATTATTATTACTATTATTATTATTATTGTATTATTATTATTCACAGTCAATTGTTTGCAGTGCGCAATTTTGTTTGATTAACTCTCAAGCATCTTTTAAAGCACTGTCTTCAAGCACATGCACAAATGATGTAATTCTTGTATAGCATTTTTACTATAATACTATACTGTTACTATAATAACATTTTTATAATAATAATAATAAAAAAAATAATAATAATAATAATAATAATAATAATAATAATAATAATATGTAATAATATAATAAAGAAATGTGTAATTATTGACATTGCTTTTTGTAGGGGGATTGTTTTTATTTGAATAACATTGATGTAACTTAAACTGATCAGTTCAGTGCATGCATTTATTGAAAAAAATAAATCACACTATACCATCATTCTTTGATTATTTTTCTATAAATGCACACCATGTTTATTTTATGTTGTATTAGAGATTCTTTTACGTTAGGATTCAGCCATAGGCTTTTCTTTTACAATGTATGAGTATTTACATTTAGTTCACTTGTGAAAAATTAAGGCATGAAAGAATAGTAAGGAAGTAGGCTGAACCCACAGTTCCCCATTTCAAACTAGTGTACTTAAAGAATTATGAAGAAAAATACTTCCTCTGTTCATGGTAGCCTATGTGTAGAAAGCAAATACAAGTTTTCTCAAGATTTAGATTTTTCAGAATGGTAAGAGAACAAAAATCAGTGGAATTTTTGTGTGAATTCTCATGACCCTGTCTGCTTCTATTCAGCAGAAAGGTGTGCATATACAGTCACAGCTGGTAGCTGGCATAATAGGTTCAACATCTACTGAAGCTGTTGCCAAAACATGCTATTTACACTACTGTGTATTTCAAAACATAAAACAGCAATGCACATTTTACACAGCCAATTATTTAATTCCAGTTTGCAGTTCTAATAAAGGACACACCCCATTCTGCTCTCATTCAGCATAACTGTCATTGTTATAGTTTTTTCACTTTTGATAATTTCTGTATATTGATAGAAAAAGGTATAGAACTGCAGTGCTCCTATTTCAGGTAGTAGAATGTATTAGTGGTTACTCATTGAATTCACTGATTGGTGTGCTCCAGTGCTTCCTCCCTTCCTGACCCATGTGACCTATTATAGTTGGCTTCAGTTTCCATAAACAAGTTAGCTTTTGAAATAGTCACTCTCTTTTTGAGCTCCAGTGGATGTTCTTTGCTGCCACCTTTTTAATGTTTAACTTTAGGATGGTGGACAGAAAGGGGAGGGCTATTTTTCCTCGCTGGCTGGATATTTATGTAGAGGGGAAATTGGTAAATGCTTCTTTGACAATCCCTGTCACAGAGGTCAAAGACAGACTTGGCAGAGAACCTCTCGCCTTTTCCAGAGGAACTTCAAACAATGCATTTGGTTTCCTGTGGGCCACTGTGTGCGTCATATTTTGGCATGTTTTTAAGTGAAATTGTGAGGACCTTTTTTTTAAACAGGACAGTTGATCAAATGGTTATGGGTAAAGTTTCATTTCAAATGAAACAAAAAAGGTCTTTAACAGAACTTTCTGTCTCTCAGTTACTTTTTGCTGACAGAGCAGCTAACAAATTTATCAGCTTCCTCTTTTATCATGTTAAATCATGTTAAACTTCATTTGAGTAATGTGTTTTGAACTTTTTTGTAGCAAACTACTTATTTTAAGATTACTTTTCAGAGTAATGATTAGAAATAGAGATGATCATATTTGTACATCAATACTTGGAATTTTAACTTTTATTTAAAATAAAAACAAAACTTAAAAAAAAAAAAAACATTTAAAAACCATACACAAAACGTGGTTTAACATTTAGCCTTTGCATTTGGTTAGGTAATTATGGAAAACAAGAAAATGTTGGTGGATTGTTTGCATCAGTTGTTTAACTACCCAGATCCTCAGACAGATGATATATAGTCAACAAACAGTTGTGGTGGAAACACCTGTGTTTGCTTTGGTAACACTCAGTACACTTTTCTCTCTCTGTATCAACAGGTTCATTTGCTCTCAGCTCCCCAACCAAGTTTTGCAGAGCATTAGCATCATTGACACACCGGGTATATTGTCTGGAGAAAAACAGCGTATTAGCAGAGGTTAGTAACTACAATACATATTTCTTGGTTATTTTTATCCATCCAAACATCACATGGCCAAACATTTTGGGTTGGGAGACATCATTGGAAGTATACATAAAATAATAAAAATAGGTCATATGATTACAAATATACTGCCATAAAAACCTCCAAACATAGTCTATCCTTCATCCTTGTAAAAGTTTAAATGGAGGAGTTCAATGAATATCATGTGATCAAGCCACCTGCTGTTATATTTCCAAGGAACTGTCTCTGTGCATTAGTCTGCACTGCACTACAGATTTTCCACTAATGCATTTTTGTTGACCGACTGCACCATAACTTTATTGAGGGCTAGTCCACATTATTTCTTGCCGTTCCTCGGTACTGGGTCACAGTGCTTTGTTCATTAGTTTTAATTTCAGTCACCAAATGCAAGCCCACATCTTTGTAATGAGGCATCATTTTCCTCTCTGCCTTCCATCCTGTGGGCTGGAAGCACAAAATAAGCAGCTTAAATTAGAGTCACTTTACTCTCAGCACTTTCTCTTCCTCATTTGACCCATCTGATTCAGCTCTCTAAACAGATCACAAAGCACACATCTGTTTAAAGGTAAGAAAGTATTTATAAGTGTAACTGTTAATTAAGAGGGTCATTTCAATTGTAATATGAAATAACTTAAGTTCATTTTAAAATAGTATCACAGATGGAATAGTGTAGAATGAGTTCCCTTTTTTAAAAATACATAAATATATGTATCTTAAGAAGAACGGCAGAGGAATCTGGTTGTGCAGGTTTGTTTTTGTCAGTAACAAGTGCAGTCATTTGATTATCCAAAGGCATACAACGGTACCAGGAAAACAACAGTATCTGACTGACTGCAACTTATTGGGGTTTAATTAATAGTAACATGTACCACGTGACAAAGAGAGAGAACATAAAAACATGCTGTGGCACTTTCGGCCCCCCAGAATAGAATAGAAATAGAAACTCTATTTCTGACCCAGTGGTCTGGATACTGTATTATTGCACAGACTCTATCACTGAAATGCATAATTGTATGGTAGATGAGATCCTGTGTAGTCTATAATAGACTCTGTACAGCCCAAGTTTTGATTTCTTTGGCCTAAGTTCAAATAATGTCACAGCAGAGGGTGAATGTGAGAAGATTTTCATGTTGTTTACTGTAGAGGACAAGTGTTTAATATTGGCTCTTGGCTTCATCAATAGGAAAGGAATCTGATAACTGCATATTGTATGTACGGGATATGAAATAATGGACCTAAAATCCTGCAAATGCTGAAAGATGCAACTATACAACTGTCAAAAGTAAAACACCATCTGTGTTTACTCATATGAACAGTGTCTGCTTAGTCAGTGTAGCCTAATTCTAAATGTTCATCGCTACATATGTTGCGCCTCACATTTACACAATTACATTTGATCACATTTTAATTTAATCAACTATTATAATTTCAATTGAATTTTTGTCTGTATGGATCTGAAACATTCTACACTTATTTCTATACCAATATCTACAGCCAGGATAGTGTTCAGTCATCTATTAGCAGAAACGTTTAACAGTTTTCTTCATCTTAATGCATACATTATTTTTATTTTTTTCATAGCATTACATTGATAAAAGCAGAACATCTTCCATATTTGAAAGAGGGATAATCTTTGTTCCCCTATTCTAATGGTTTCAGTTTCATATACCACTTCTTCAGTTATTTCATCTAGTCTTATTCAATATATCCATCGCAGTATTTAAACCTACTTTTGGTTATGGAGCTCACGACATGCTAATAAAACACAAGGATGTTCTATATAAGTGATGCCTTCATGAACTTTTAATTTTTTTTTGGAGTTTATAAGCACTTCTCAGAACTTCAACAAGATATATATTTGCCTTGTTTTCATATCCACATGCAATTTGACAAAGCTTTTTTCTATTCAGCCCCATGGTCTGATATATAAGTGATGAGGCCTTCTCAGAAACACTTGCCTTATCTTGAAACTTCAGGGTAGCAAGAAGCACAGTAGAGGGTAAGAACTAGTTAGAACACGCGGTAGTTTACACTCAGGCTGTATGCAGCAGATTACACTAGGCCATGGTGAAGCAGCAATGCTCTGGACTCAAGGGATAACACTCCATGGGTGTTCCACACCTCTTCCTGTTTTGATTAAATCAACTGAAACAGCAAGCCATCAATACTAACTTCCTAATTCTAATGATGCACATGTTTCAGTTTGCTATAACTTTTGTTAGGAATTTTCATATTTTTTGTATAATAATAATAATCATTATCATAATAATAATTCTTCTTATTATTAATATTTTTCTTCTTCTTTATCTCATTATTATTATAAGGACAATTATGTATGTACAGTATAAATAAAATGATAAATTAATACAAATTTCAAGTTGTTATTAAAACAATGACTTAATCTGCTGAAAGGTTTTCATTAATTACATGGTCATGATGTGTTATTATAAATATTAAGAGCCAGCTTCCCCTGATTCTTTAATGAAGGGAGAAGTTTCAGCATTTCCCACACTCTAAAGCTCTTTCTTCTCAGAGCCTTGGCAATGTTCCCTAAAATTTCGATGCAAATATGTAATCCATGCTTTTTTTTAACAGCCTAATATCATCATAATTAGATTGTTTAGACAGATGCACTGAATTGCTGCCAGGTAACTTTGCTAGCAGTATTTGACATATAAGAAATAAGATTTTTTTTAATTTGATGACCACAACACATATAAAAAAAAGTTGGTCCCTGGGCCATGTTTACCACTGTGTAGCATCCTCTCTTCTTTTAAGAAAAATTTGTATACATCTGGGAACTAAGGACACCAGTTGCTGGAATTTTCGAAGAGGAATGTTGTCGCATTTGTGTCAGCTACAGGACTTTAGCTACTCAACACTTCTGTTTTTTAGTTGATTTTGTTTTAATGTTTTTCCAGTATGTTTTGTTTCATGATTAGGAAAATGTTTTTAACTGGTAAAAATGCCAGCAGGCCAGTTCAGCACCTGGACTTGTTTACTACAAATCATGCTTTTGTAATAGATGCAGTATGCAGTTTAGTGCTGTCTTGCTTTCATTGTCTGGATGGAAGCATACTGTATTTTTCGGACTATAAGCTGCTACTTTTTTCCCACGTTTTGAACCCCGCGGCTTAAACAACGAATCGGCTAATTTATGGATTTTTCCAGCCAAAAAACTGAACCATATAACATTAGATCAATTAAATTTCTGAACGGAAACGAAAAAACGTCCACCGGTGTTGATTTTTAAACGCACGAAGGTGACAAAAGATAAACTCCCAAGAGAAATACTGTAGTTGTGAAAGGAAGGAGGAAGACAGTGAACAATGACTTACTTGGTCGGCTACTGTTTAGATACAAGCCGTTGTAGTGCGTTGAGTCTGGGTGAAGGGAGAGCTCGCTAACTCCAGTTGCAAATTAAATCATATAAGCACAGACAGGTTTCCAAAACTTGTGCTTTTTTATTTTTCTTGGCAACAGCGTTATGGGTTAGTCAAAGAAACTTAGAAATTAGCATCAGAAAATAAGAAGGACATAATCCTCAGTCTCACACGCACACACACGCAGTAATACCGTAACAATGCAGTGACGTGCTATTCGCAAAATGCCGCTCTGCTCCTAAAGGAGCCACAACATATTTCACCCGTTACACCGTGTAACAGACACTCTCTTTCGGTAAAGCCTGTGTAAAGTTCACTAGTTTTAGTGTAGACTTATACACAGGTGCGGCTTATTTATGTTAAAAATAAAAATATTTGTAAAATTTATATACAAGGGTGCGCTTTATAGTCCAGAGATTATGGTATGTTACTCAAAAACCTGTATATACCTCTAAGCATTGATGGTGCCTTTCCAGATGTGCAAGCTGCCCATTTCATTGCCACTAATGCACCATACCATCAGAGATGTAGGCTTTTGAACTGAGTGCTGATAACAAGCTTTCTCTTGTTCAATCCAGAGGACACAGCATCCATGGTTGTGAAAGAAAAATAAAAAATTTACATTTGTCTGTACACAGAACAGTTTTCCATTTTTTGGACCACAGAATTTTCTGGAAAAGCAGCAGCATTTCTGGACAGTGTTTACTGCATGTATACCCATGCAGTGACTTTTATTACAGAATCATACAGAATCACGATCCTCCAATGTCGATTTTTTAATCAATTAATTTTTAATCACTTGTCCCCACACACAGAGATTTCTCCAGATTCTCTTGATCCTTAAATGATGTTATGTACTGTAAATGATGACATATAAAATGTCTCTGTAATTTGATGCATTATTCTGAAATTGTTCCACCTTTTGTAGACAGTTTTTTTGCAGATTGGTGAACCTCTGCCCATCTTTACTTTTGAGAGACTTTGCCTTTCTAAAATACTCTTTTTATATCAGTCATGTCATTGACCTGTTGCCATTAAACCTGTTTAAATGCAATGTTGATTTTCTAGTAACACTTGTACTTTCCAGACTTTTGTCCCAACTTTTCTTAGTTGTGTTGTAGCCATCAAATTTCAAATGATCTTTTACTGAGGAAATAGTATATTTCCCTTTTTTATGTCAGTTAGACCAGGCTATGACACGTTGTGTTTTTTTTAATTTAAGAACCGCATTAGAATATTTATTGATGGAGACTTCAGAGCTTCAGAGGGAGCTCTGGCAAAAGCCATAAATATAAATAAAAAATGTATAGTATGTTGCCAAAATGATTACTATTTTGAACACCAGGGCTAAAACCGCATTTAAAGGGCCTGATTTACCAAGATTAGCTAGCTTTATCTTGCTGTCGGCACCTTTTACACCGTAAACCAAACATTCTTTGTATGCAGTCCTTCTCACCTAAGAAAATCTTTATAATATATTTTCATGATTGGTAAAGGTTGTGAAACATATAGCAGCATACATATTTAGGCTCAAGATAAAGCATTAATGTTGCCTTCATTTTGAATCCTTATACACTATATATATATATATATATATATATATATATATATATATATATATATATATATATATATATATATATATATATATATATGTAATTATGCTGCCAGAAAAAACTAAATACACAAGTAAATGTGTTTCTTTCAATGTATTTCATGTCTCCACTTTAGGCTACGATTTCTCTGAAGTTTTGCGATGGTTTGGTGAGCGTGTAGATCGCATCATCCTCCTCTTTGACGCCCACAAACTGGATATCTCTGATGAGTTCTCTGAGGCTATCAAAGCCTTTCGTGGACAGGACGACAAGATCCGTGTGGTTCTGAATAAGGCAGACCAGGTGGACACACAACAGCTAATGCGTGTCTATGGGGCCCTGATGTGGTCTCTGGGCAAAGTTATCAACAGCCCAGAGGTGGTAAGAGTTTACCTGGGCTCCTTTTGGGCCAAACCCCTGCAAAACACAGACAACCGTCGACTCTTTGAGGCTGAAGCACAGGACCTCTTCCGGGACATCCAAGCATTGCCACGCAATGCTGCCCTGCGCAAGCTCAATGACCTCATTAAAAGAGCCAGACTTGCCAAGGTCAGCTATGTTTATCAGCAATAAGATTACTGCTGTAGCTATGGTCCATATCATATTATACAATTTCTAAAACACATATAGAGATCATTGGCAGGCTGTACAACTTTTCTGAGCAGATCATCTTTTGACACATAGTATGGTATGTGTATAAATCTGTGCTACCAAGAATGAGTGTCTGGTTGAGGAAGGAAAACTTCACGTTATTTATAAATGATATGAACGGAAATGTTTGGAATGATTACAGATTATATTGACCTTCGCTGCTCCATGTCATGGATATTTTGTCTTGTATTTGACCTCAGTTCTGACACTGTTGTTTTTGGCCAGTTGTATTAGGTAGACACACCCGTGGCGCCACGTGAGCTCTCAGCATGATGTTTGAAAGAGTATAGAACAGCACTTAAGCCTGTACCCATTCAAACAATCCATTTATGGATCTGTTGCTGAGAGTGCCTCTTATCTCTTCCTCAATGCTTCCCCCAAACTGCCCGACAAACAGGAATCCTGGTTCTGCTTGCATTCCTTCCTAAAATGCAAAGACATGTTTGCCACACAATTCTATTGGTCTATTGTAACCCTTTTCCTGGATTGAGGGATGTGTATGACATACACCTGTGTATAAAATGTGTAGCTCTTATTTTTTTTCCTCATCACCTTCCACCCTCTTTTGCACTGCCACTGTTCTTGTTTGTGCCACTCCTGCCACTCTAGTTTCTGGCCGCTGGCCATATATTGAAAGAACAAGTGTGGACTTATTTTAGTCCTTCTCCTTCAGGAAACAGGGTGTGTAAACACAGTCACTATCAACCATTTCCTAGGCAATCAGCAGTTTTAAGCTAGAGCAGCTGATAATTGTGTGTTTTGTTTTCATTTGTTTTAATTTAATTTGTAGTTTGCTGTAGCTTTTTTAGTCATTTTCATATTTTTGTATTATTATTATTATTATTATTATTATTATTATTATTATTATTATTATTGTAATTATTTTAAATAGAAAATGCTGTGTACAATGCCAATTGAATATACATTTAAGTTGTTTTTAAAAGAATTACTTAACCTGCTGGAAAGAAACACATGGTCATTATGTATTTTTATAAAGTCGACTTCCCCTGACTTTTTTTAATGAATGGAACAACTTCAGCATTTTCCACACTCTAAAGTGTCTCTTTCTTGAGGCTTTGGCAGGTTTGCCTAAAATTGTAATACAAATATGTATTCCATGATTGTATTTTTTAAAAAGCATAAAAATTCCTATATTAATGATACACTGAATTGCTGCCAGTTAACTTTGTTAGAGTGGGAGGGGTGGCACAAACAAGTATAATGACAAAAGAGTGCAAAAGAGGGTATAAAATGGTGAGAGAAAAAAAAGAGCTGTGCATTTTATACACGGGTGGTCTATTGTTCTGGCTTGAACTGCTAAAAATTATTTATGTGAAGTTTACACCTCCGAGATTCTTTCTTGAGTAGAGCGACTGAGGCATGAAGAATATGTTTAATGATAATTTTTTTATGTTTGAAAAATATGCTTTTAAGTTCAGCACGTTTTAAGAAGAAAAAAGAACAAAAGGTTTGAACTAAACTTGGACAGAGATCTAAATAAGGATCCACTATTAGCCAAATAGCCTATTAAGAATATAATGATGTGAATTGTAATGATGAAGATCACTGTAAATTTCTCAAATTTTAACAATACACACCCACATTAACTGTCTGCCATTCTATAAAATAGTGCTGGGAAATATAACAAAGAATAACACAGCAGATTTTTATTCATCCTTTAAAATACAGGACAATGCAATTGTATGTTTATGATTCTTTTGACAAAAGTAAGTGTACTCTGAACAATGATTCTGTGTCTAGGTGCATGCCTATATCATCAGCTATCTGAAAAAGGAGATGCCTTCCTTGTTTGGGAAAGAGAAGAAGAAGGAGGAGTTGATTGCACACTTACCTGAGATCTATCAAATGCTGCAGAGAGAGCACCACATCTCAGCTGGAGATTTCCCAAGTGTCAATAAGATGCAGGTAAAGCTTGTAATAAATCATTATATTATTCAATTATTACTGAATCAGTTTTTTGCTAAACTACAATTATCAGAAACCTCCTACTATTATGCCATAGCTGAGGAAGATGGAGGCTATTGCCAAAAACTTCATTCAATTAGAGAGCAGAAATAAGGCAATTAACCAGACAAAAATCAATGCACAAGCATAGTGGAGAACAAGAATGAAAGGAAACAATACATATGTACCAGATTAGCAGGCTAGCATTTATTCCGGATGTTGATCAGTAAAAAGAATAGTGTAGAATAGACACAGGTATATTTGAGTCCCTTAAGATTGGACTGATTCCAAGCAGCACTGGACTCAAAATAGATTTACATTAATCTATCACAGATATGATTTAAAATAGAAATACATTTGTACATTTTATGACTCTTAAACATGCTTTCATTATGCTTTAGTAACAAAGGAATAGTTAGAACAGAACGTTACAAACATGCAGTGAATTAGAAAAAAACATTGAATATTTTATGTCAATAAGTGTTATTTTTGTGAAGATATTCATTTGTCAACTTTGTCAATGATACAGGAGCAACTCATGCACTATGACTTCAGCAAGTTTCCCTCCCTGAAAATGAAGCTGATTGAATCAGTGGACAAGATGCTGAGCAACAAGATTGCACAGCTGATGAACATGATCCGGGAGGAGGAAGGCAAACAGCCATCTCAGATGGTGACGGGTGGGGCTTTTGAAGGCTCCGTGGATGGACCGTTTGGTCATGGCTATGGTGAGGGCATCAGTGCTGGAGCAGACACTGAGGACTGGATTGTGAGTCGTGACAAGCCAAGGTACGATGAGATCTTCTACACACTGATGCCCATTAATGGTAAGGTGACCGGTGTCAATGCCAAAAAGGAGATGATGAACTCACGCCTACCCAACACTGTGCTCGGAAAGATCTGGAAGCTGGCTGACTGTGACAGGGATGGCATGCTGGACGATGAAGAGTTTGCTCTTGCCCAGCACCTCATAAAGATCAAACTGGAAGGCTATGAGCTGCCCTCGGAGTTGCCACCTCACCTGGTGCCTCCTAACCACAGGAAGAACCCCACTGCAGACATCTTGTACAACAACCAGGACGACTAAGAGCTTGATGTGACCACATAAAAAACAGCTATTCATTTATAAACATTAGCCAACAAATCATATCACAGCCTCTATGGGATGATTCAACTTGTTTTGATATGAATTACAATAAATTATGTTTCTGTTGCTTGTTACTTTCATTTTGCTTTCTAATGATTTGCCTCAGGACAGAATTATGAAAAAGTTTGTTAATGTAATTCTTAACATAGAAGCACCAGACCAGTTCAGAAAACAAATTCACTTTTTAAATGGATGATCTTAGACTTACGTCTGCAGTCTGCTTTTGACAATTCACATGATACACATACATTTGCCATAGTGATCAACAACAGTCTCTCAGAGTAAGTTTTAGAAACTGAGTTAACAGTGCCAAAGCTGCAATTTAATAATCCAGCAAACAAAAAACGGTGACCCTGTAATTAAATTATTTACATGCATTAGATGCACACAGTTTATGGTCAAATATTTGTGAATAACTGAACATCAGTGTATCTTGCAGCATTAAGATTGCCTTACACTGGGAATAAGGGGCCAAAACGTCTTATTCAAGTTAGAGTGGAAGAACTTAAGTGGCTTGCAAAGAACTCTGACCTCAACGCCACTGAACATCTTTGGGATTCACTGAAACACCAACTTTATTAAAAGCCTTATTACTGGACATCAGTGCCAAAACTATTGTGCTCTTGTGGCCAGTATATACCTGTATTATATAGTTATTATATATATACCTATATAATTTATATGAAACATCATTATGTATGCTAGAGGGAACCTATAAAAGCCAAACATTCAACAGTATACAGTGGAGTTAGACAAACCTACATTGTTTTTCTTTTGCAGTTCTTTTCTCTTTACTAAAATTGTTTTACATAACTGAATGTAGATAGGTATTAGAGTGTGTGTGTGTGTGTGTGTGTGTGTGTGTGTGTGTGTGTGTGTGTGTGTGTGTGTTATTAAGCTGTTTAAGTCCAAAATATTTTCTAACCCACTGTGTGATTTACAGTACAGCACTTGAGTTATAATCAGATTTGACAGTTAGTAACTTTTATAAATGGGGCCAGTGTTAAAATGTAATATTAAAGGACATCAGAGTGGTTAATGTGTGAGCTTACTATGATTTTGTTGTGCAGGAAAACATAGCCTTAATTTATATAAAGACAAAAGGGTGTCACTTTTGCTTAAGTGTTTCCTGAGAAATTTGTGTAATATGTACAATTACATTTAACATCATAATTAAATATTTAATACAAACTGGTTCTCCTCTTTAAAAAAAAATAAATGTCTGGATCTGTTACACATTTTCTTCCCCCTTTGGAATTATTCCCTCCAGTGTTACATCACACCAGATGCTCGATACACATTGCTGTGGAGTTACACCCTGCCTCATTAGTAGCTCCAAATCTTTATTATTTACAGTAAATCTGTAAAACTGATACTCATCAAATGATTGCCTATAACTGTCTAGTTGTCTTTGCAATATGTGATTATGAAAAGATGAGACTGTTTGAGGGCACAGAATTAAATTAATATTTTTTTAACATTATGTGATTGAGATAGAACCCTTTTGGTTTTAAGTAAACAGGTTTAATATGCAGTGAGGGGGAAAAGGTGCTTTTAAGTTGTTCTTAAAGAATGGTTCTATTCATTGTTAAGTATCTTTTCCCCAAGCTTTTGGATGATTGATCATTTTTGAGTGTTTATTTTGATTTAATCAATGTAATACTGTTACCTAAAATAATGTAAATCATAATCCTGATTTATTATCCAGTTTATTTAGAGCATTTTTTTTTTTTTACAAATATTCAGGAATTAACCTTATTAGCAATCTATACCTATTTAAAAAGTTTCTTATTTTAACCAATAACTGCAAAAGATTATTTTAAAAGTGTTGTCTCTTTTTTAATACTTTTATATTCCTTATACTGAATTTCCTTTAATGCACCATGGGATTTTAATGTCTAGCATATAACTGACTGTAAAGTAAGAACATCTATATAATTTTCTTTGAAATATATGTATATATTAAACAATATTTTACAACACAATTAGCTTTCCCCCCCCATTCTGATTTATAGGTGTGGAGTTCTCCATGCCTGCTTACTTTATCTGTATTATCTTTTTATAACTAAGTAAGTCCTTAAAAGTGCCACTGTGTACTGCACTAAATGATGTGCAACCTTTATCCTTTCTATTTAGAAAATCAGGTGAGATACAGCCCTCCCTGTCAATCTATTACATACTGTGGCTTCAAAGTTCAGTTCACTACTTCTCTGACGAACCTGCAAGAAGGAGATCGCTTACAATCATGACTGTCTTCGCATCTTAGATCCATGCTTGATTAAACTGAGAGCTTTGAAAAGGACATTTTAAGGGTTTGTAAAACAAAACAAAACAACAACAAAATTCTGTATATGTAGATGTAGATAATGATAGTAAAGTTGTATCTGTATGTTTCTGCTTTAACATGTGAAATAAATATAGTGTAATTTACCTATAGTGCACAATTGTTCAAATCAACCTTTGGATTTCACTATGTGCAGGTGTTAATGAAACTCAAATGATGATTCTCAAGCATGTAAATGTACTGTATATACTTTACCTATTAAATCTTATCTGTACTACATTTTCTTTATTATATTATATTAGGATACACATTGGTATTAGGATATTCTGATTAAATGCTCTTGCTTTCTTTTGTTCACACCCTACAAGTATGACTTGTAATTATCTAAATGGCATTCAGCTTGATTTTGTTGACTCATGCCTGGCTGTAAAAAAGGACAACATAAAAAAACAGGAATTTTTATTGTCCTTTGAATGTATTTAAATGTGAAATGCAGAAAGATTTGAGTGATATGTTAAAGAAGGTATATATAATGATATACATTTATTTTGTGTAGTTAACTGTAAAAATAAATCCGTTTCTCTACTCACTATAAAGTTCAACACAGGTTTGAATGGCAGTGTGAAGAATGATGCTTAATAATTAAACTGATCTTGTGACTTAATTTAAGCCACCATTCAGTGTGAAACCATATAAAGAAATATTTGACGAAAGAAAGGCCATTTATGGCTCAGTCATAATTCTGTTAAAAGAATGATCATTCTGTTCATCAGTAGCAATACTGACATTTTAATCTTATAAAAATACTATGCTGATTTTAAATACTTGAATATACAGTTACTTAATAACAGCTTTTTAAACAAACTTGACTTACTTCTGTGAATTTTTATGTGATCTGACAGATGTCTGAGTCAGCAGATGTAGATGAGTATGAGCATGGACGCATCCGGGAGCTGCAACAGCAGCGCATGGCTGTCCAGAAAAAGACTTACACTAAATGGATGAACAGTGTCTTCTCTAAAAATGGGGTATGAATGCTTTCACATACCATTTTCAAGGCAACCATTTCACAAACCATTTTTAAGGCAGCGTTAAATCCTGCATAGCTATTTAAAAGGATTTAGCATTTAAAGAGAAAAAGCAGTTGGTTTCAGTTGTACGCAAAACTTAAGACACCCTAAACCTGGATTATATATTATTATTATTCATATCATTGATCTGGAATAGAAATAAACACAAACTCTGCAGCAAACTTTCATGTTCACAACAACTTAATTGACTTATTATTCATAAGGTCATTAGAACTAACAAATCCAGAGCCCAAAAAAACCCTTAACTATATAATGTTAGGAAACATCACCTATTGTACTTCGTGTTTTCGTTTGTTCAATTCAATTCAATTCAATTCAATTCAATTCAATTCATTTTTATTTGTATAGCGCTTTTAACAATGAACATTGTCTCAAAGCAGCTTTACACAGATAATGTGGTGATTAAACATAAATATGTTCTTTGTAAGTAAGTTTGTCCCTGATGAGCAACTGTGGCAAGGAAAAACTTCCAGAGATGGCATAAGGAAGAAACCTTGAGAGGAACCAGACTCAAGAGGGAACCCATCCTCATCTGGGTTGCACCAAATGTCCATTTGAAGCAGATACAAAGTTGCGGGGTACAGTGATGATGATCAGAAGCAAACTGCACTCCCGAGTCAGTGCAGCAGACCGCCGACACCAACTACAGTCCAGAGAGAGAGAGAGAAGGATATGGATTATTAAGTGTCCCTATTGGTGTATGAAAGTTAATGTCACTGTGCAGTTTGGACTTCGGCAGGACTCGCTATGGCAGCATAACTAAAAGGGAGAACCAGAAGGTAACACAGACATGAGGGATCTCTGGGATAAGAGACGACCCACCACACCACCGTCAACAAACCAGAGTGAACGTGTGAATGTGAGGGGACGACAGCATACAAATATACCAGTTCACCAAACACTCTATATCCATGCTCCCTCCAGATCTGAGCCTTTACCTAAGAAAAATCTACTGATAAAAGGCTTGACTAAATAAATAAGTTTTCAACCTCGACTTGAACACTGAGACTGTGTCTGAGTCCCGAACACTGGTTGGAAGGCTGTTCCATAACTGTGGGGCTTTATAAGAGAAAGATCTGCCCCCTGCTGTAGTCTTCATTATTTGAGGAACCAACAGATAGCCAGCACCTTTTGATCTAAGTAGGCGTGGAGGGTCATACTGGTACAGAAGTTCACTCAGTTTGTTCTACTGTTAAAATCCCCTGCACTTATTTGTAAATTTAAACAGTATTAAGTGTGTTGAAAGCATCTTCAGCATGAGCAAATATTAATTAAGGCTCCTGGGATGACCTTAGCATAGGCTTAAAGAATGATTACAGTTGCATTGACTAGGCACTACAGCATCCAGGAAACATTATCCATTGAAGCATGTATCCCTTAATTAAAACTTTAATAACCTCATGGCATTCCTTTCCGTATTATACATTTAAATACGTTCCTCTAATCTTTAGGATAATTAGGGTGAACCACCTTTGAACTCTTTTCTGAGTTCAATTATGTAAACCTCTGGTGGCATCTTATTAAGGCATGAACAGAAAAACAATGAGGAGAGGATATAGCTCGTAACTCAAGGTTTTGCATAAACATTTCAACATTGCTGAAGCCAGGAAGGAAGAGGACCTTGCAGTGAGTGTCACCTCTTAATATGGTACATTTACCATCATAACAAAAAGAAAACAATAAAAATTTGCTTACTGATTCAGTAAACATGAATACCACAAAATATGTTTTACCATTAAACAGCTGATACTGTATACTACTAACAGTGCTTGTTAGGGGATTATGTTTGTTAGTGGTCATGATTAATCAGGAAACCATTGATCTTTCTAAATAGGAAATGCGTATGCTTATGTTCTCCTTTCTGTTAATATGTGATCATCTACAGAGACTAGTATGTTTCCCCATTGTGCTAAACAGGAAACGCACACAAATACATTTAAGAAATGCTGCAAGTTTTCACATATTTTTTCATCTTTCATATTTCAGAGAAGGTCTGGTCAGAAACTCCCATAGTTTTTGCATTAGGGTGTGTCTGTCCAGCTCTGAGTGGAACCGGCATAAAGGGAGGAGTGTATGAATCATGCTGGAATAGTGCATAGTGGCCACCAGCCAAATTCAATATTTTTACCTTGCCCGCTGCTCCTGGAGCACAGCACACAATTCTTTCTTCCCCCTTAATAATGTGATCTTTACAAACAGACATGTTCTGCATAAACTCTGCTAAATCATCTAGACCTAAAAAGAAATTTGGAATGTTGGAAAACAGTATATATTAATATATTATTATTAAATTGTATATACAGTGAAGGAAAACTACAATTTGTAAAAAAGAAGATTTAATTTGACCTTTTATTTATGTACTTTTAATTTACCTTGTAACGGTGAGGTAATACAGGTATCTCTCTATGTTCAGGAAAAATTTGTCCTGAATGATGTGTACACTGAGCTCAAGACTGGAGTACATTTGGTACGACTCTTGGAGCTCATCTCCAGGGAGAAGCTGCCCACACCCAGCAGACGCACCCTTAGAGTACACTGTTTGGAGAACAACAGCATTGCCATAAACTTTCTTAAAACCAAGGTACCTCTTGCAGAAACAAGTGAATCATTCCTAAACACGAACAATTCTTAAATTTTTTTATGTGTCTTTTCTTGGAGAATGACCTTTACATTTTAACAGTCTTAAAAAGCTCTATTTTTTTCCATTTAGATCAGAGTAGATTTGATTGGACCAGAGAACATTGTGGATGGGGACAGAACCCTGATACTGGGCCTCATCTGGATCATCATTCTCCGTTTCCAGATTGGAGCAATTAACCTTGATGAGGTAGTAAACAAAATGCCTATATATAGTAGGTGTGCTTACAAGCATGGCATGAAAGCCTGAGTTAAGCACAAATGCTATCTACTTATCTTACTTACTGTCTTACTTTAACAGCATCCTGAATCTGTTCTTTTTCCAGGACAGTGTCGATGCCAGCTTAGCACGTCGTTCAGCCAAGGAAGCTCTTCTGATATGGTGCCAAAGAAAGACTGCTGCCTATAAAAATGTGAATGTTCAGGACTTTTCCAGCAGCTGGAGAGATGGACTGGCCTTCAATGCACTTATTCATGCACACCGGTAGTGCTTATGAATACAGGACCATCACAATGTATTTAAATGCACACATTGATTCAACAACATGTCTTCAACTGTGGTTGCTTTCTTCTCCAGGCCAGATCTATTTGATTACAATCGACTTCATTCAGATGAAGCAAGAAGGAATCTGGGCCATGCTTTCAGCCTAGCTGAGAGTGAATTTGGCATAATGCAACTACTTGATGTAGAAGACATAGTGGTTTTGCATCCAGACGAGAAATCCATCATGACTTATGTCTCACTTTACTACCACTACTTTTCTAAAATGAAACAGGGGAAAACCATCCAGAAAAGGATAGCAAAGGTCAGTTATACCAATAAATACCAATTATGGAATAAATGTTGACACTCAATTTTCTCAATCACTAAATCAGCCATTTTAAACAGTTTTTGACAATATATTTTATATACAGTCCCTGACAAAAGTCTTGTAACTTGTGTACAAATTGTCCTGAAGTGCCGCTGAAATATGTTTCTAATCAAGATTTTTTTTTTTTTATTACAAGAAATGGCTCATTTTAATCCCAACAGCTTTTGTAATAATGTTTTAGTGCAAAACAAAACTGTCAAAAAGTATTCTAATATTCAAGGCTTGGTAAGGCCCATTGAGTAAATTTTTGCGAAGACATAAGTGTTGTCGCCTTGTCATTTGAGCTTCACCTGTGACTAATAATGGATCAATTAGGTCTCAGGTGTGTATAAAAAGAATCCCAGTACACTAGACCTTCACATCAACTGCAACTAGACCTCTGCAAACATGCCTAAGATTCACCCTGAGACTAAAGTTTTGATTATCAAGAGGCTGAAGACCAGATCCACTGCTGATGTGGCAGACACCTTCAATGTGTCTCAGTGTCAAGTACAGAGGATAAAAAAAGATTTGAAGAGACTGGAGACGTTTTTGACAAACCCAGGTCAGGCAGACCCCACAAGACAACTGCTCGAGAGAACCGTTTGTTGGCTCAAAAATCCAAGGCCAACCCATTTTCCACTGCAGCAGAGCTCTACGAGACCTGGTCACCTGATGTCCCTGTGTCAACCAGAACAGTTTGTTGGATTCTGTCTCGAAATGGCCTCCATGGTCGAATCAGTGCCCAGAAGCCAGCACTAAACAAAAGACAATTGAAAAACCGTGTGGCATTTGCCAAGGCCCACAGCCTGCTAAAAGGATGGACGCTGGAAAAGTGGCAGAAGGTGGATTTTTCAGATGAATCTTCTGTTGAATTACACCACAGTCGCCACAAATATTGCAGGAGACCTACTGGAGCCCGCATGGACCAGAGATTCACCCAGAAAAGAGTGAAGTTTGGTGGCGGAAAAATCCATTACATTTGGATCTCACAGCACCAAAATTGGACCTTTCTGTCTTGAATAAATTATAAATCTTTTTTCAGTGAAACTAATTTATTTCAGTGCGTTAAACATCATTTGGGAGGGTTTTAGCTTTTCATATGAGCTATTTCTAACACCAATTGATTAATTAAAAGTCAGGTTTATAGCAGGTGTTTCTACAAAATAGATAAGCGATAAGACTTTTGTCAGGTACTGTACATCTGAATGTGCAATTTAGTTTTACTGCCCCTCAAAATAGAATTAAATGACTAATTTATTAACTCATTTATCTTCAGCAAGCACTTGATTTTGTTTGGGGTTTTCAAAAGGTCAGCTCTATAGCAAACCACTAAAGATCTTCCCCTCAAACCCATGTACATCATATCGTCATAGAGCTGGCTTTGTGCTCAGGGGCATTATCATGCTTCAACAGGTTTAAATCTTCTAGTTCAAGTGAAGGAAAAATGTCATGCTACTGCATCCAAAGACATCCTGTAGAATTGTGCTTCCAACAGTCTGGGGAAGAACAATGGCTGGAAAAGGAACATGTGTCCCAATACTTTTGTCCTTAAAGTGTATCTGCTGTCCCACTGTGCCCCTAAATTAAATAATAATTAAGCTCACAAATGTTATGACAAAAGTATACTTAAGAAGCAATCATGCTTGTTTGGACATAACATATAGAAGTGTTTTTATACATCAAGATTTAAGTCTCCAAATATATGATAGCTTACGTGTTCATTTAGGGAGACTGTGGATTATTGGATTTAGCCATAGGGCAGGAAGGAGTTCTGGCTCTAATCAGATAAGCATAATCTCAGCCTGGTAATACACACAACTGAGGAAGCCAGTCTCCACCCCACACATCTGCTCTCCACAGTTAGCAAGATACTGAAATAGCACTCACCATATTTCAGCATCATGACAGATAAATGTCTCTCAGCAGACAGCTGAAGGCCACCTAGCGGATTTGAGTTCAGAGGCCGGAAGATTCTATTTTAGCGTTGGCCAGGGACTCATGGAAAGGTACAGTGAGTGTCCTGTCCTGCATTGGCAGGAAAAGGATGACAAGATTGCACACCTCCATATCCGTATGTGTGAATAGAACAGTACACTAGCTGTCATGGAGGTGTGTTAAATAATGATGCGCACGTCAATTTGGGAACTGTGCCAGACTGGGTCAGACTTCAGAGCAGTTTGGTGTTGAGAGAAGACGATACAGACGGTGTGTCTGGATTTAGGTGTAGCCAACCAGGCCATTCGTTGGAAATGTCTCTCATTGGGAATTTCAGCAATCAGTGGCTAAGATGGCAAATTATGAAAGAGGTCATAATTAAACCTCATAGGAGTCTGTCTGCACTGCAAAAGGTGTGTATAAGTAGCTGCTATAGATGTTAGTGTAATATGTTGATGCAACTACAGATTTTTTCAATCCTTTTACACTAAGTTGTGCTGTGACGTCACATGATCACATCTCATTTCACTAGTTGGGTTATATTGTGTGAATTATCAAGTGCATACAGAACTTTCAGAACAATCAGCACCTAGAGCACACTAAGGTGCACCTTGGTGCAAACACCAAGCTTGATAATTGTGTGCATTTTTAAGTGACTAGTGGATACAGGACATTCAGAACAATCAGCACCTTGAGCTCACCAAGGTGCACCTTGGTGCGAACACCAAGCTTAGCACTAGGTTAATTGAAAAACCAAAGTGTTTTAGGGTTTAATAGATGTATTTTAACAGCTAAGCAGTATTTTGCAAGCAAAAGTTTTCATATCTATTATTATTATTTTCTTCTTTAATGTATGGATCTGAGCATTTCATAGTTTGTTCAATAACACAATAAGGCCTGTCTGTTTCTGGGTTTTATCTGGCAACCTTCTATACTAATCCATAATAATCACCTTGAACAAAACAACAGACATGCATTAGATAATCATTTAAACTTGGGTTACATACCTGATCAAGTTTGAAACCCAAAGTTCAAATTAAATACTTACAATGGTGCACTAACTTTTGAACCTTTAAACTGTAGTACATTGATTGCTTTGCAATATTTTGCTAGATGGAAAGGGACCACTACTGTTGAGTATGGTGCTTATATGGGTGCTTGTACTGCTTATATGAGTGATGAATCATTCTCAGCATAGAAGTACCAGTGACTGGCAGCAATAACATTAGTGGTTGTTGGGCTGGTATTAGACACAGCAACAATGTTGTTGGGTTTAAGCTTTTGTTGTTGTTTATTAGACACATCATCTTTGTTATGTTGTAGCATTACTGAGTATAGCTCTTTTTAGTTTTGTTTTGCATGTCTCACTCTCTACATCTTCCTCAGTGCACAATTTTTGACCATAATATGGCTGGCAAAACCTGTGGCTGGATAATAACATTAGCTTGGGACAATGTGAATTTTACTCTTGTGTGCATACCTTTTAAACAAAAGCATTTTTCTATGCTTTAATTTTGTCATTTTGCCAATTGAGCTCTGTATGTTTTATTCTAATTAAGGATATTACCAAAAATTACCTTATTTATAATGATGGATGAAATCAGAATTGCAATTCAGTCTGTAACCTGTGAACTTGAATTCTTGAATTGACTCTGTTTTCAGATTGTAGAGCTCCTGAAAGAGATGGAAGACATGAAAAGGGAATATGAGAACATGGTCTCTGACCTACTACAATGGATCAAGACCAAAATAGTGATGCTAGATGATCGTTCTTTCCCGAACTCCATACCAGGCATGAAGGAGCTGGTGGCTGCCTTCAAGACATTCCGCACTGTGGAGAAGCCCCCTAAGTACCAGGAAAGAGGTGCTATTGAAGCCCACCTCTTTAATCTGCGTACAAAGCTGATGGCTAACAATCAGCGTGCCTATGTTCCTCCAGAGGGCAAGACCCTTGGAGATATTGAGAGGACCTGGACACTGCTAGAGAGGGCAGAATATGAACGGGAGCGCTACCTGCAAAAGGTTCTCTTTAGGCTGGAGCAGCTTGAGCAACTGGCCCAGAAATTCGCCGCAAAGCAACACTCAGGGAGAACTACCTGGAGGACACACTGCAGTTGGTTCAGAATTATGATCTAAAGCAACAGAAAACTCTGGAGGAAGCTCAGGTTGCAGCTCAGAAACTGGAAGCTTTATGCACTGATGTGTTGGCTCGGGAGCCTCGCTTTCAAGCTCTCAGTGAGATGGCAGCCATCATTGAGAGAGAGAATTATCACAGCAAGGAACAGGTCATCTTCAGGTGTGTTTAAGTGTATTGTGGTATTTAGGACCACTGTTTTATTAAACATAATAAAATTACAAAACAAAAATACAAGATTTTAAGAATCAAGTCATGAGTATTTTGAGTAGTATATTCATATATTTTTTTAAATATTGTAAAATCTTTCTTTAATATCATAGTTTCTTTTAAATTATTTTTCCTCAAAGTATTAGACTTTTTTAGCTAGTGGTCCTAAAAAAACTGTTGAAAGTGTGCTCACTATAAGCAAATAGGAAGCATTTCTTCATTGTCCTTCATTGTCATCCTTCAACAGGCAAATGAATATCTCAAAAAAATGGCAAGCTTTGCTCCAACAGTTGCAGCAGAAAAGAGATTCTGTTGGAGATATTGTGGACACACTTGCTGTTCTCAAAGACACAGAACTGATCTCTCTGGACCTCATAGAGCTACAGGTTATTATTTAAAATGATATAAACTGTTATTTATTAATTATCATTTAATTTCAGAAACATAAAGCTCTTCTAAAATATACAGTGGATATAAAAAGTAGACACTCTCCTGTTTTTTTATGTAAAAAAATAACCCAAAATGAATTGTTTTAGTAACCTGGTTGTAACAAACTTGATCTAATACCTTAATAAAATAGCTCTTTTGCAGCGCTTTGTAACAGTCGATCAACACATCTTGATTTGGTGATTTTTATCCACACTTTCTTTTAGCAAAACTTCATTTCTATTGCATTTCAAGGGGAGAGTGTAAGGATTAGCTCTGACTCTCTGACCAACTGACTTTGCAAAGAAGAGTGGAAAGTCAGTTGGACCACATGACATAACAGTAGAAGCATGGAGATGTTAAGGAGAGATGGCAGTGGAGTTTTCAACAAGACAGTGTGTGGAGAAGGAGTGTGCTGGTGCTGGTTTTTAAGCATAAGGGAGATGTGCAGATCTGCAGTAACTACAGGGGAAAAAGTTGATTATTCACATCATGAAGTTATGGGAAAGAGTAGTGAAAGCCAGGCTGAGAGAAGAGGTGACCATCTGTGAGCAATAGCATGGTATCATAAAAGAGGAAGAGCACCACAGACGCATTATTTGCTTTGAGAATGTTGATGGAAAAGTATAGAGAAGATCAGAAGGAGTTGCATTGTGTGTTTGTGGATTTAGAGAAAGTGTACGACAGAGTGCCAAGAGAGGAGATTTGGTATTGCATGAGGAAGTCAGGTGTGTCAGAAAGTATGTGAGGGTGGTGCAGGACATGTATGTGGACAATGTGACAGCAGTGGTGTGCAGTACGAATGACAGACTGGTTCAAGGTGGATGTGGGATTGCAGCAAGGATCGTCTCTAAGCCCTTTCCTGTTTGCAGTTGTGATGGACAGGTTAACAAAGGTCAGACAGGAGTCTCTGTGGACTATGATGTTTGCAGATGATATTGTAAATGGAAATAAAAGTAAGCGGGAGTAAGACAGAGTGGAGTGGACACTTAGTGGAGTGGTGAGGTTGCAGGGAAAAGAGGTGAAGAAGGTGGGGGATTTCAGATACCTGGGGTCAACAGTGCAAGGTAATGGGTAGTGTGTTAGAGAAGTGAATAAAAGAGTGCAGGCAGGGTGGAGTGGGTGGAGAAGAGTGGCAGGAGTGATTTGTAATAAAAGGGTATCTGCAAGAGTATAAAGGAACGTTTATAGGACTGTGGTGAGACCTGTGATGTACACCAGGGGGTGTGTAGACTGCAAACATAATAAAGGCGTTCATTGCAGTTAATTTCACTTTATCCAGTGTGCTGTTTCACTTTTAGGTCCAAGCAGCGTCTTCTGACCTAGGGAAGCAATTACCAGAGGTGGAAGATCTACTACAAAAACAAGAACTGTTGGACACCAAGATCACCTCTCTTGGAGAATCACTGAGTGCTATTAGCAGTAGTGCCTTAAGGGGGAAACACAGGGATGATTCACAGGTTCAGAGGAGAGTGAAAGAGCTTAAAAGCCAGTACGACTCACTTCTGGCTCTCAGTCGGAACAGGTAATGTCTACAAATAAATGAGTCTTAATTTTATTTTTGCTATTTGTGGTTCTCTAGTCTGGTATTGTCATAATCACACATAATTATATTATGTAGTATGTGCTATTGTAAAAAAATTATGTTTGACATATCATTTATGGTTTTAAAGGAGGAGAGCCCTAGAAGGACAGCTGAAGCTCTTTGAGTTCTTCCATGACTGTGAGGAAGTGGAGGCTTGGATCTATGAAAAATGGCTTCTGGTGCAAGCAGCATCTTTGGGCAGAGACCTCACTCAGATTGAACAAGCAATTCTAAACCATAAGGTTTTGACCCTTTAAATAATAAAGAAAATGCAAAATACTTCCTACAATTAACGCAAAATAAGTTTTTATTTTTGTTGTTCACTGTTGCATATACAGACTTTGGAAGCAGAAGTTCAGTCAGAGGAATCTCTTTGCTTCAAGCTTGTGTCCAGGGGACAAGAACTGTGTAGAGGGAGACACCCCAACGAGAGAGATATACAGAAATGGATCCGGACTTTGCAGAAACAGTGGCAGCAACTTAGAGACCAAGTTTCAAACCGCAAAAACAGGCTGCATGCAGCCAACATTATCAAACAGGTCCTTGCTACTGATTCTACAGCTAACTGGTAGACCCACAACAGCCAGAATGTGCACGTTGTGTAACTCTTAAACTGTTTTATCATTATATGCATTCAGACTCTGTTGTAACCATAAACAATATTTTTGCAGTATTTTGCTGATGCAGCAGAGGCAAACTCGTGGCTTAATGACCGCAAGCCCCTTCTAACTGATGAAGATTATGGAAACAATGAGATGAGCACCATTGCCCTGCTCCAGCGTCACCAGAGACTGGAGAAGGAGATAGGGGCATATGCTTCAGAGATGAAGAGGCTCTCTGAGCAAGCCCAGAGTGCTGTCCAGTTAGCTCCACTAACAGTAAGTAAAAATAATTACAGTTTTAGGCAGTATTAAAAAACACCATTTAAAATCTTAAGCCAAGAAACATTGAAAACATATACAAAGGATGTTGGAGCAGAATTTTTGAATTTTAGCAGCTGAATTTTCAGAAAAAGCATTGTATTTAATGGTTAGTCTATTGAATCTTGGGGAATGACAAAAAAATAAAAACTAAATTAAATTAAATTAAAAAAACGAATGAAGCAGTGGAAATGGCAGTGGGTTTGCTCTGCAGGTGATTTGACCATAACCATAATTTGACCATATATATATATATATATATATATATATATATATATATATATATATATATATATATATATATATATATACAGTGGAACCCGGTTACGTCGATGTCCTAGGGGGTCGCCAAAAAGCATCGAGGTAACCGATGATCGAGATAAACGAAAATCAAAATGGCGGCAATATATTAACGTGCTTGAAATTTCTTTATGTACATGATGTGCGTTAATAAATGAGAATGTGCATGCACGTGTTTTTAAAGGGGTTTTTTACACAACAGCGTTGCCGCGATTTGTTTGATGAAGGCATGCTATAAAAATACATACAGTACATGTTTATCTGTCAGGAATCCACCTGCCACGCCCCCTTCGGCTCCCTTCAGCCTGGCAGGTGCTTTCTCGACCGCTTTCTCTGAAGC